>NC_063344.1:72647417-72691622 GCF_021869965.1 Rhincodon typus | reverse complement strand
ATAAATGGGATACCTTTATCCCAAACATTTGGGTAATCCTGGCAATAAGCCCTCAGTATTGTCTTTAGGGTCTGATGCCACCTTTCAAATGCTCCCTGGGATTCAGGATCGTACTCACTTGATTTAAAGTGTCTGATGCCTAAACTATCCATGACCTCCTTAAATAAGTTGGCAGTAAAATTGGATCCTTGGTCAGACTGAATCTCCCTGGGTAGTCCATAATGGGTAAAGAAAGCAAGCAGCTCATCATAGAACCCCTACAGTGTGAAAACAGATCCACAACGCCTCACCAAAGAGCATCCTACACAGACTCACACCCCCACTCTATCCCTGCAGTTCCCATGGCTAATCCACCTAACCTACACATTCTTGGACACTATGGGCAATTCAGCATGGTCAATCCACCTAGTCTGCACATTTTTGGACTGTGGGAGGAGACTAGAACACCTTAAGGAAACCTGCAGGGAGAATGTGAAAACTCCACATAGACAGTCACCTGAGGCTGGATTTGAACCTGGGTCCCTGGTGCTATGAGGCAGCAGTGATAACCACTGAGCCACTGTGCCATGCAAACTTTTTTGCCATGACATTCTACAATGGAATTGCCTCTGAAAACCTGAAATCCATTATGGTTAGCAAATACTGGTTCCCACTTCTGCTTTTAGGAAGGGGACCTACACAATGAATCATAACCCACATAAAAGGTCACATAAAACGTTCTTCAAATGCGGGAATTGGCATCAAAGACACTGGTATTATTACTGTCTGTGGCTTTCCTACCATCTGATACATATGACAGGCATGGCAAACTTTAACTACAAATTTATGTAATCCAGGCTAATAGAAATGCTTCTGTATCTTAGCCTGAGTCTTCCCCACTTCTAGACGACCCCCTACCCACAATACTTCCTGTCTGTGTTCTACCAGCAACACAATCTGGTGAACTTCTGCCCATTTCTCATCTGAACTAACCTGCCAAGGTCTCTATTTCCACCTTAAGATTTTACCCTAAAGGTAGTAGCATTCTGGAATGCATTCTGACTCCTTTTCCGAGTAGACTTTATGATATAAATCCTTTATCATCTCACCTTTTTGTTGTAACTCCATTAGTCTTTCAGAACTAAACCTGCCTGATTCTCAATCTGCTTAGGTTTTTTCTTTACCATCTCATCAAACAGAGTGTCAGCTAACTGGACCTCAACTCCTTCATCTTTCTCTTTTGTTTTCCATTCTTGTTTTAACTTACAGCTGTGTGATCTTGTTACTACACAGTCCAGAAAAATTCCAGGATATTTTCCTTTTAACTCCTCAGTACCCTGGTTTTCTTTTGGCTTCTCCACTACAATGGACATCACTCCCACCTGTGATCCAGCTATATTGTTTCCAAGAACAAACTGTATTCCTGGAATAGCCAACTTTTCCATCACTCCCACTATCACTTCCCCAGTCTTGACTGGGATTGTAGCCTTACCTTACACAGGGGAACACGAATCCTCTCTCTATTTATTCCATAGATTATCATGCTCTCAGGCAATATTTCAGAAGGAGTGCAAATTTTCATCTCTTACTTTTAGAGACTGACCAGCTCCCATATCTCTCAATATTTTAACTTCTTTACCTGCTGTCCCTGTTCTACCTAAGTAAACCTTACCTACGCAGGTGAAATCTTTGAAAAGATCAGTCACGATCTTACTATCCAGTCCGTGACTAGGCTGTGCACTCTCCTGCAACTCCTCAGCTTTTCTTGGGATTTCCTTCACTACCTCAACTAATCCCACTGGTTTAGCCTCTTTTATCATATCCTTTCTCCCAGTGCCTTTCTTAACCCACCAGCACCATGACTTTGTGTGTCCCCTTCTCTTACAGTAAAATACGTTTCACCTCTTTTCCACCCCCTTGGGTTTCTTTTTTCACATGTGGTAAATTGTTCCCAGTGTGATCTACTTTTTTTTTATTGAAGGGTCACCCTCCTTCCCAATTTCTATACCTCATGGAATGAATTTGCTGTCAGAAGCTAAATTTCAATTTAAGCACTGATGCATATTCATCTGCCATCTCTGCAGCTCTTCTGTTTTTTTTAACTTTGTGCTCCTCAACATGAGTTCTGATCATTTCTGGAAGTGAGTTTCTAATCCCCCCCACCGACAGCAGAATAACATCTCTAAGATCCTTGAACCCATAAGATCTAAGAACCCATTTCTGAAGAAGGGTCTCGACCCGAAACGTCAGCTTTCCTGCTCTTCTGATGCTGCTTGGCCTGCTGCATTCATCCAGCTCTATACCTTGTTATCTCAGATTTTCCAGCATCGGCAGTTCCTACTATCTCTGTAACAATTTTAACCCCACTGCGAAGCCTCTTCAAAGGATAAAAACCATTTCTGAAGGGTCTCGACCCGAAACGTCAGCTTTCCTGCTCCTCTGATGCTGCTTGCCCTGCTGTGTTCATCCAGCTCTACACCTTGTTATCTCAGATTCTCCAGCATCAGCAGTTCCTACTATTTCTGTAAGATCCTTGTATACCTTTTCTATCTGTAATTCTCTCATCCATCTAACGAAGCTGCTCTGTTTAATTCTTTCAAACTCAATACAAGTCTGGCCTGGTTCTTTTCTTACATTTCTGAACCATTGTCAATATGCTTTATGTACTAATTTATATGCACTCAAAATAGCCTGTTTTACTTCTGCATATTCTCCTGACACCTCCTCTGACAGTACTGCCAACACTGCACTAGCCCTGCCTACCAACCTGATCTGAATTAACATTAACAGCTTCCGGCCAGTTCATCTGTTTATCCAATTTCTCAAAGGAAATGAAAATGACTTCTTCTTCTTTTTCATTGAATTTTGATAATGTTTTGACATATTTGTATATATCTCAGGACCTTGGCTACGATGGGTCTGCTCATCATCACTGGCTTCCTCTCTAACTTCTGCTTTCATTTCTATAATTTTAAGTCAGCTATCCTGTCTAATTTGCAACTTCCAAAGTTCAAACTCTCTCTCTTTCTCCCTTTCTTCTCTCTCTTTTTCTTTTTGTCTTTCCTCTGCTTGTAACAGTAATTCAAACAGTTTCAGTTCCCTTTCCTCTTCAAGCTATTTCATCTGCAATTAAATTCTAGCCATTTCCAAAGATTCTGACGGCCTTTCCAGCAAATTTAAATATTGCTGTAATCACCTCCTCTTTTCTCACAGACAAAGGCAACCCTAACTCCAGCCTGTTTGCCAATTCCAGCAGCTTTTCCTTGCTCACCTTCTGTAAAACGCCCAAAGCCACTTCTTCCGCCACCCCCCCTCAGAAATCTCTTAGTGACTGAAAGAGCCATTACCTCACTTCTGATCTAACCAACAAACAAGTAAACAAAATTAAACAGATTTTCCACTTCTCACGTAAGTTTTATTTAAAGATCGAGGACACTAGACCCTAAGTCCATTTAAATCTCCTGGGACCTTTCGTACCCTAAACCTGTTCAAATCTGGCCAGATCCCTCCAAATCTGTCAAAATCCCAAACCCGATATGTCCCAACCTGTTCAAGTTCCAGACCCGAGTCCCCAATCTATTATAAAGTGGAAGTCGGCCACCCCCAGCCCAAGAACTAAAACCAAAACCCAAAGAGGAGCACCTCGCCTTATAATCTTTTAAAAGGGGTGTAACCTGTCTTTTAGCAACTTCAAGTGGCTAAATCAGATAACTCCCTGACACTTACTTTATAATCAACAAGTAACAATTTATTTATCCAACTCTAACAGTGAACAAATTAATTAAACTATTAACAAACCAAACAAATCCCTTCTAACTATTAACTATTCCCGAATAATGAAAGATTCTAATGGGATGTTGTTCTAATGAGTACAAATCGGACTTATATAACAAAACAATAGAATTTAGTCTCTCAAAATTACAGCCAGCTTATGTTCTGGAAACTATAGACCGGTGAGCCTCACATTGGTGGTTGGGAAGCTATTGGAGAGAATTCTTAGGGACAGGATTTATGCGCATTTGGAAAGCATGGCCTAATTAGGGACAGTCAGCAAGGCTTTGTGCAGGGCAGGTCATATATTACGAATTTGATGGAGTTTATCAAGGAGGTGATGAAGCAGATCTATGAGGATGAAGCAGATCTATGAGGGTAGAGCAGTGGATATTGTCTACATGGATTTTAATAAGGCTCTCGACAAGATCCCTCATGGTTGGCCCATCCCAAAGATTAAGATGCATGGGACCCATGGTGATTTTGCTGCTTGGATTCAGAATTGGCTTGCCCATAGAAGGCAGAGGGTAGTGGTGGAAGGGTATTTTTCTGGCTGGAGGTCCATGACTGGTGGTGTTCCACAGAGAATCATGCTGGGACCTCTGCTGTTTGTGATACATATAAATGACTTAATTGGCACCAGAAACATATAGACAATGGTTCAGAAATGTAAGAAAGAAACCAGATCAGACTTGTATTGAGTTTGAAAGAATTAAGCAGAGCAACTTTGATAGATGGATGAGAGCATTAAAGATAGAAAAGACATATGAGGACTTTAAAAATGTTATTCCGCTGGAAGAGTTTAAAAACTCACTTTCAGAAGTGATAAGAACTAATGTTTAGAAACAGAAAGTTAAAACAGCCAGAAGAGCTGCAGAGATGGTGGATGAATATGGATTAGTGCATAAATCAAAATCTAGCTTCTGACAGCAATTTTATTCTGTGAGGGATAGAAATTGGAAAAGAGGGGAATCCTTCAATGAAAATCAAACAGTAGCCTGCCAATTTGAAAAGGACCCATTCATTTCTACTCTTTATTTCCTTTCTGCCAACCAGTTTTCTATACATCAGAACACACTTACCCCAATCCCATGCGCTTTAATCTTGCACAACAATCTCTTATGCGGGACTTTGTCAAACGCTTTCTGAAAGTCCAAATATATCACATCGACTGGCTCCCCCTTGTCAACCCTACGATTTACATCTTCATAGAATTCCAACAGATTTGTCAAGCATCATTTCCCTTTCATAAATCCATGCTGACTTCGTCTGATCCTGCCACTGCTTTCTAAATGCTCTGCTAGAAAGTCCTTGATAATGGATTCGAGAACTTTCCCCAGTACCAATGTTAGCCTTACTCATCTATTATTCCCTGTTTTCTCTCTACCTCCCTTTTTGAATATTGGAATATTTTGAATTTTGAACATTGGTTACTCCCCAAGCTGCAGGGACTGTTCCAGAATCCTGGAAGATGACCACCAATGCATCCACTATTTCTAGAGCCATTTTCTTAAGTACTTTGGGATGTAGATTATCAGGCCCTGGGGATTTATCCGCTTTCAATCCTATCAATTTTCCCAGCACCATTTCTCTACTAACATTGATGCCTCTCAGCTCTTCCCTCTCACTAAATCTTGCATTTTCCAACATTTCTGGTATCTGATTTGTGTCCTCTTTTGTGAAGACAGAACCAAAGAATGTATTCAGTTGCTCACTCATTTCTTTGTCCCCCATTATACATTCCCCTGTTTCTGTCTGTAGGAGACCTACATTTGTCTTCACCAATCTCTTTCGTGTCACATACCGAGAGAAACACTTAGGGTCAGTCTTTACGTTCCCTGCAAACTTACTTTCATACTGTATTTTCCCTTCTTAATCAATCCCTTGGTCCTTCTTTGCTGAATTCTAAACTGCTCCCAGTCCTCAGACATATTATATTTCTTGGCCAATCTCAATGCTTCTTCCTTGGATCAGATACTATCTCTTATTTCCTTTGTAAGCCATGGATTGGCCCTCTTACCCATTTTGCTTTTGCGACAGACAAGAATAAACAGTTGTTGCAGTTTCCCCATGCGTCCCTTGAATGTTTGCCATTGCATATCTACTGTCATCCCTTTAACAAGAACAAAGAACAAAGAAAATGACAGCACAGGAACAGGCCCTTCGGCCCTCCAAGCTTGTGTTGATCCAGATCCTCTATCTAAACCTGTTGCCTATTTTCCAAGGATTTGTATCCCTCTGCTCCCTGCCCATTCATGTATCTGTCTAGATACATCTTAAATGACGCTATCGTGCCCGCCTCTACCACCTCCACTGGCAACGCGTTCCAGGCACCCACCACCCTCTGTGTAAAGAACTTTCCACGCATATCTCCCTTAAACTTTTCCCCTCTCACCTTGAAATCGTGAACCCTAGTAATTGAGTCCCCCACTCTGGGAAAAAGCTTCTTGCTATCCACCCTGTCCATACCTCTCATGATTTTGTAGACCTCAATCAGGTCCCCCCTCAACCTCCGTCTTTCTAATGTAAATAATCCTAATTTACTCAACCTCTCTTCATAGCTAGCGCCCTCCATACCAGGCAACATCCTAGTGAACCTCCTCTGCACCCTCTCCAAAGCATCCACATCCTTTTGGTAATGTGGCGACCAGAACTGTACACAGTATTCCAAATGTGGTCGAACCAAAGTCCTATACAACTGTAATATGACCTGCCAACTCTTGTACTCAATACCCTGTCCGATGAATGAAAGCATGCCGTAGCCTTCTTGACCACTCTATCGACCTGCGTTGCCACCTTCAGGGTACAAGAGTTTAAATAACTCTTCCCAATCTATCAAGGCCAACTCATGTCTCATATCTTTATATATGCTTTCTTTTATTTCTTTATCAAACTCTCCACATCCGGGGTTTCCTGGACCTGCTGCACTTGCCGTTCGCTCTTAGAGGAACATGCTGGCCTTCAATTCTCACTAGTCTTGAAAGGCTCCTGCTTTCCAAATGTAGACTTCCCTGCAAGCAGCTGCTCCCAGTCTATGTTTGCCAGAACCTGCCTAATGATATTGAAATCAGTCATCTCCAAACTTAGACACTTCACTTCTACACTGTCCTTTTCCCTTTCCATAATGACTTTGAAATTTACAGAATTATGGTCAGTGTCCCCAAAATGCTCACCTTCCTGAGAGTTCAACCACTTGACCCGGCTTCATTCCCCAGGATAAGGTCTAGCGCTGCCCGTCTTTACTAGGACTATCTGCGTGCTGGCACATAGTGTCCTCCTGGATAGACTTTAAAAATTCCATCCTGTCTTATCCTTTCACGCTGGGTCATCCTAGATAACTTCAGCAAAGTCAAAATCTCCTATTATAACCCTATTCCTTATGCACCTTTCTGTGAATTGTCTGTATGTGGGAAAGTCTGCAACTTTGCATGTATTAAAGAGTGTGTGTGCGAGTGAGTGTGCGTAAGAGATATGTGTGACAGAATACGTGAGAGAACTAGTGCATGAGAGTTTGTGAGAGAGTGTATGAGTGTGAGATAGAGTATGTGAGTAAAAGAATGTGTGAGAGAGACGGTGTGTATGTGTACATATTTGTAGAAGTAAGAGATTGTGAAAGAAAGTGTGTGTAAGTATGTTTCAGTACGTGAGAAAGAGCATGTGTGAATCATAGAATCCCTACAGTGTGGAAGCAGGCCATTTGGCCCATCGAGTGCACAACAACCTTCCAAAGAGCACCCCACCCACACCAACCCCCTTACCCTGCATGGCTAACCCACATATCCCTGGATACCATGGGCAATTTAGCTTGGACAAACCACTTAACCTGCATAATCTTGAACTGTGGGAGGAAACCAGAGCACCCAGAGGAAACCCACAGAGACGCAGTTGCCCAAGGGTGGGATTGAACCTGGGTCCCTGCTGCAAGGGGGCAGCACTGCTAACCAGTGAGCCATCATGCTGCCCTGTGCATGAGAAACAGAGTATGAGTAAGAGTATGTGTGTGAGTATGTGTGTGTACTTGTCTGTGAGAGTGAGACTGTGAAACACAGAGTATGTTTGAAATTGAGTATGGCAGTGTGTATGAGAGTGCATATGAGAGAGCGAGACTGTACAACAGAGAGTACCCATATGAAAGAGTGTATGAGAGACTGTGTGAAAGAATGTGTGTGAAAAAGTTGTGATAATGTGTAAGAGAGAGAGCATGAGAGAACACGTGTGTGACAGTATGTGTATGTGTGTGTGTGAGCAAGAGACTGAGAGAGACAGAGTGTATATGAGTGAGATTGTGTGTATGCTATACATGTGTGATAGAGAATGCATGTGAGATTTAGTGTGTGTGAGTGTGCGCGTAAGAGAATGTCTTTGCAAGAGACAGAACGTGTGAGATTGATTATGCATGACAGTTTATGTGAGAGTGTTATGACAAGTGTGTGAGAGATGGAGTGTTAGAGAGCATGCCAGAGTGTGTGAGAGATAGTGTATGAGAGAGATTGTGTGTGTGTGCGAGAATATGTAAGTGTAAGGGCAAGTGCGCATGACCAAGTGTGTGTGATCCAAGCCAGATCTTGTCTCATTTGAACATGGACTGCCTTAGTATCAATGGAGTTACGAATGGTGCTGAACATTGTGCAAACATCAGCGAACATCCCCACTTCTGACCTTATGATAGAGGGAAGGTCATTGATGAAACAACTGAAGATGGTTGGGTCTTAGACACTATTCTGAGGAACTCCTGCAGAGATGTTCTGGAGCTGAGATGAGCGACCTCCAACAACCACATCCAGCTTCCTATGTTCAAAGTATGACTCCAATTAGCGGAGAGATTACCCCTGATAGCTAGGAAGGAATTATGACGAAACAATAACTTTAAGAAGTGTATTTTGTACTGTTCTTTTATTGAAGAAAAATTTTAAGACAGAGGTAGAGAGCAGTCTACGCAGAGCCACTAGAGTAAGTAGTTTGTGAGGCATTGGGTTGTTTCTAAAGTTGGAACAATAGAAGCAGCCTGAATGGGTGAGGTTGAATTCTCACAGAACCAGGATTTTTCATTTCAGTAGCAGCATTTGCTGGGGCCTCAGCAGGATTGGAAACTACAGTACATCTCTCCTTGCTACTATCTCTCTCTCAGAGGTTTTGCTTAATGTTTTTCCTCCTGGGCTGCTAGAACTGCATTTGAGACAATCCATTCTATTGACTTTGCCTTTGTCAAGGGTGTGTTTATGAATGTTACTATATTGGAACAGTTACTGTTTAGTAGTAAAATAATCTTTTTCTGTTAAGTTTTCCAATTTCTTCTTTCTTTTGTTGCATTTTAACTATAGTGTATGAAAAAAGTATGTTTTGCTCCCTCAAGGATGTGGGATAGAGGGTGTTGCATATTGCCTTCCCATGCAACTGCAGGTTATGGTAGTTCATGGACTCCCAGCCCAGCTATTTGTTTTGGGGTGCTGTGGAGTCCATGGACCATCTTTATACTGGGTGTGGGCATTTGCACTCCCTTTTTAGTTTTCTGAAAGACCTCTTCCTCTGTTTGGGTTGCACTTCAACCCTACGCTCCTGGTCTTTGGGCACCTGGTGCAGAGGGGAGTGGGCAGGTCAGAGGGCCTGGCCAGGTTGGCTATTAATATGTCCAGGCAGCAGGCTGTGGTGGGGGTCATTTTGGCCAACTGCCTGCCCCTCTTCTATGGCTATTTTCAAGCCTGGGTGCCCTTGGAGAGGGAGCACACAGTGTCCACCAACACTCCTGATGCCTTTAGCGAGAGGTGGGCACCGTAGTGGGTGGAGTGCTTTATTCCCCCTCCAATTCTATTTTGATTGAATCCCTACCCTCCCCCTCACTTTTTCTTTCATGAAAGCATTGTCTCTACCGGACTCTGTTTGTTCCTGGTTATCCTGGCCACATGGTGGTGGAAAATATTGAATAAAATTACTTTGCACATGGTGTTTTTATTGACTTCTGCATCTACACACACACCTACACACACACAGTGTTGGGAAGAAAGAACATGCATTACTGTTGTATGGCAATAGTGTAGAAAAGAAACTATAACCAGGAGATTAGAATCTCCTCCTCATTTGAGGACTGGCTCCGAGCTAGCTAGCCACAAGAAAACAAACGTGTGTTTTGCTTCAAATCTAGCAGTTGACCAATCAAATTGCATCTGGAATAAAACACGAGGCACTTGCCTTTAAAATAGGAAAACGTCAGGGTCTAATGCTATCTTCCTATTATATTTTGAGAGGGTCTGGTCTGGTCCATAACAGAATCCAAATTGGATGTCAGTGAGCAGGTTATTGCTGAGCGAGTGCTGCTTGATAGCACTATTAGAATCATAGAATTCTACAGGACAGAAGGAGGCCATTTGGCCCATTATTTCTGTACTGGCTCCTGAACGAGCAACTCGGCTAGTCCCATTCTCCAGCCCTATCTCCATAGCCCTGCAAATTCATCACTTACAAATATATATCCAGCTCTCTTTTAAAACCATCTGTGAAATCTGCCTGCATCACTCTCCCAGGCAGTGTATTTCAAATCCTAACAATCGTCTGAGTAAAAGTATTTTTCTTCATCTCACTCTTAGCTCTCTTCCTGACAAACTTGAACTTGTGACCCCGAGTTACTGATATACCAACTAGTGGAAACAGAATATCCTTCTTTACCCTATTAAAATTGTTCATAATTTTAAGAATAACTTCATCTTTTATTCTCCTCTGCTCCAGGGACAATAAACTAAATTCTCTAATTTTTATTCGTATTTAAAATCCCTCATTCCTGGGATCATTCTAATAAATTTCCTTTGCACTCTCTCCAGGCCATTAACACCTCTCGCAGAACTGAACACAATTACCAAATGCTATATACCTCTACTTATAAACTCAAGGATTCTACAAGCCTTCTTAACAACAGTTTCAAATTGCCTGACCATTTCAGAGAATAATGCACATGGACTCTAAGGTACTTGTGATCGCATACTCCCCTCAAAGCTATAGCATTGAACCTATTTTGTCTCAGTATTTCTTCCACAAAAATGCATTACCTTGCATTTCTCTGCATTGAAATTCATCTGATAGAATCCCTACAGTATGGAAGGAGGCCATTCAGTTCATTGGGTCCACACTGCCCCTCCAAACAGCATCCCAACCAGACACAACCCCTGTAACCCAGTATTTCCCATGGCTAATCCACCTAGCTGGCACATCCCTGGACACTATGGGCAATTTAGCATGGCCGATTTATCTAACCTGCATATGTGAGATGAAACTGGAGCACCTGGAGGAAATCCACGTCGACATGGCGAAACATGCAAACTCCACACAGACAGTTGCCCAAGGCTGGAATCGAACCCCTGTCCTGGAACTGTGAGGCAGCAGTGCGAATCACTGAGCCACCATCTAGATTTGACAACTTTTATACTTGGAGTGTTGCCAGCCTTTTTAGCACCTCTTCTTTATTTATCACTATACTGCTCAGTTGCTTACCTCACACTTCTAACAAGACCATTGTCAACATCTTCTAATTTGGTAAAGACAAAAGCAAAGTATCTTGTGTGGGCAGGGCACAATGTCAAAATTCACTGATAACAAAAAAAAGTATAATGAACCATGAGGACGGTGTGAGAATTCAGAAGGACATGGATGGGTCAGCGGAATTTAATACAGAGAACTGCAAGGTGGGAAGATCATTGAGACACAGTATAGATAAAATATGCAACTCTAAAGTGGGTGTAGGAGAAACCTGGGAAAGAATTAATGCTTTGTCAATAGTTGCACAGAGGACAAAAATAGGCAGCAGTTCACAACACTCATTTTTAAATTTTGAAATAGTTTGACAGCTGGATGATCGCATCCAGTTCTGAGAACTGCTGTTTAGGAAGTGAAGTCATTAGAGAGAGTATAAAAAAGACTCAGGAGGACAGGTCTAGGCACGAGGAACTTCAGCTCCACAAATAGAATGACAGGAGATCTGATCAAGATGTACAAAATCATTAGGGATCTGACAGAATTGTGAGGTAAAGACTCTTCCCATTAGCAGAATGATTGAAAACCAGGTTTTAAATAAGGTAGTTGGCTAAAGAAGCAATGGAGATATGAGAAAAACCTTTCTCACCCATGAATGGTTCAGGTCTGGGACGGCAATGGCAACAGATTTGAGGTTTCAAAACGGGATTGTATCATTGTCTGAAGAAAAAACCTTTACACAGGGTTACAGGAAAAAGGTTGAACAATGAGGTGAGATAACAAGGTGTAGAGCTGGATGAACACAGCAGGTCAAGCAGCATCACAGGAGCAGGAAGGCTGATGTTTCGGGCCTAGACCCTTCATTAGAAAATGAGTTTGGGAAACTTGATTAGCACAGATGAACTGGGCCAAAGGGTCTGTTTCCATGCTGTATGATTATATGGCCCTATAAGTTGCTCTTGCAGACACAATGTGTGAAATGACTTCCTTCTGAACTGTAACAATGCTGTAAGAGATTAATAGCACAGAGACCCTTTGGCCCATTTGCCATTATTCTATCATTCTAAATCCAGAAATGCTGAAGGAGGCAGAAAATAAACCAAGAAATTCTGAAAGTGTTAGAAAATAAACTATAAAGGAACACACAATCATAATAAGTACGTAATTGATTGATTCAGACATGTTATGATGCAGCTCTGTAGCACATGGGATTGAACCCAGACATATCTGATTCTGAATTCTGAGAGTCACACCGACTCAAAATGTTAACTCCCTATTTCTCTCCACAGATGCTGTCACACCTGCTGAGTGTCTCCAGCATTCTCTGTTTTTATATCTGGCCTGAGGTAAGGACACCATTAGTATACCACAAGAGCTGTAGTTTTGCTTGTTCTCAAAGCAATGCAGCACAGCATTAACATCATCATTTTCTCTTAAAACACCATGAGTATACATTTCATTGCACAAAGAAACACAGAAATCCACTGGTCTAAACGTTGGGAAATTAAGCTTCTCCTAATAATAACTACTGTGAATAAACTGTGGAAGAAATTACCTACTCAGATTCTCAGTCTTTGTAAAAACATTGCGTGTTGATTTGTTCTGTTCATGGAACATTATTGTGAACTGATAACAATCAACAATACTGACAAAAGAAACCTGTCTCCAGGGCGTTTGAACTTTAAAACACTTCTCTTGCACTGTCCTCATTTCAATACAACATTTCATTAATGTTCTTACCATTGTGCACGATGTTTTTGTAAATCTGCCAGTTAATTTCCTTTTGTAAACTGTGAAGAAAATGTGTTCGATTGCATAATGAGAACGGCATTTTCTCATTTAGAGAGAGCAATTAATATTCCATTACTTTGTATTATCAACATTTTGCCTTACATTTTGCATGTCCATAACTTGAATTGTACAAAACCTTGGAATAAAAGACACCCTTGGGAAGCAAATTCAAAGATTCATAGACTCATATAGTGCAGAAAAGGCCTTTCAGCCCATCGAGTCTGCACCTATAATAACTCCCACTAAAGGCACACTAATCCCAATTTCCTGCACTTGTCCCATATCCTTGAAAGTTATGATATTTCAAGTGCTCACCTGAATATTTTTTAAAGATTGTAAGGTGTTCAACCTCGACTAGGCAGTGCCCCTCCTGGGCAATGCATTCCAGATTCCCAACACCCGCTGAGTGAATTTCTTTTCCCCAAATCCCTTCTGAATCTCTTGCCCCTTACCCTAAAACCATGCTCTCTTGGTGGTTGACCCTTCAACCAAGAGGAACAGTCTTTTCACCATGTACATTTCCCTCATAATCTTACACACCTCAATCATGTCCCCTCCCTCTGTCTTTTCTGCTCTAGGGAAAACAATCCATGCCTACTGAATCTTTCCTTATAGCTCAATTTCTCCATCCCAAGCAACATCCTTATAAATCTTCTCCATATTGCCTTTGGTGCTATCACATCCTTCCTGTAGTAAGCTGACCAGAATTATACTGTACTCCAGTTGTGGTCTGACCAATGCTCTGTACAATTCCAACATTATCTCCTTGCCCTTATACTCTATGCCTTGACTGATGAAAGGAAGTGTTCCATATGTCTTCTTAGCCATCCTATTCACGTGCACTGCTGACTTGAGGGGTCTGTGAATAACTACCCCAACATTCCTCTATTCCTCTAAGTTATCCAGTATTCTGCCATTCATTAAATACTCCCTCATCATATTTCTTCTTCCAAAGTGCACCAGCTCACACTCATCAGGGTTAAATACCATCTGCCATTGGCATGCCCATCTGACCAATCCACCTACATTTTCCTGTAACCTACAACTATCTTCTTTGCTATTAACGACTCTACCAATCTTGGTGCCTTCTGTAAATTTGTTTAACCTCCCCCAATATTTTCATCCAGTCACTCAAATAGCCTTCTACCACTACCTGCGAAATCACACCTGCTAAGTAACTATGCAAGAGTTAGAAGCAATACATTTTGAAGGATGTATAAAATGTAATATTTCATATAGTTCACCATAAAATAATGGACATCACAGCACGGACTGAAGCCATTGGGCCAATTTTCTCTGTTTACAAAGCATGATTCAGGAGCATGACGGAATACTCCCCACTTGCACGGAGGAGTACAACTCCAACAATACACAAGAAGCTTGACAACATCTAGGACAAAGCAACATGCTTGATTGGCACCAGATCTACAAACATTCACTCCCTCCACCATTGACGCTCAGAAGCAGCAGTGTGTATCATTTACAAAATGCACTGTAGAAATTCACCTAAGTTCCTTAGACAGCACTTTTCATTTAGCATCCTAACTTAGAAATAGATTGCCATTCCTTCAAAGTCACTGGGTCAAAATCTTGGAACCCCCTCTCTAATAGTATTGTGGGGCTATCTACAGCACGTGGATTACAGTGTTCAAGGAGGCAGCTCACCACCACCTCCTCCAGGGCAACCAGAGGAGGGTAAGAAATACTGGCACTGCCAGCGATGCCTTCATCCCATGAATGAATTAAAAAAGACTGAAAGGAATGGTATTACTTGTACTCTTCTCAGAACCTATCATCCTCTCTACATTTGACCAGTACATAGCAGTTTTCAATCAATGCCTCTCCTTCAGTTTACAAAACACAAGTTTGCATATTGCTAGCACCCAGAGGAGTAACTCCCCACATGAGGAAATTGACTTTATTTCAGTCAACGATAGGAAGTTTGGGTGTGTCTCATGTCAGGATAAATACCAATCCGAGAAAGGAAAGAAATGTGTTCAAGGATATCAGAAACAGAAGCAGGAGTTGGCTGTTCAGTCCCTTGAGCCTGGTCAGTCATTTAACAAGATCCATTTCCTACAGGCCTGTGAATCCTTGATTCCTTAATCTTTCCATCCAGCTTCCTTTTGAAATTGTTCATTGATTCCGCTTCCACCCACCTCGATAGCACTGAGTTCTAGCTCATTAACGCTTGCTGTGTGAAAAATTCTTATTCATATTCAGCCATATTTTTGCCAAAAATCTATGCCCCCTTGTCCTTATGCAATCATAGAGTCCTACAGAACAGAGAAAGGCCCTTTAGCCCAAATTGGTCCATGCTGACCAGAATATCCATTCATGCTAACCCCATTTCCTTTCACTTGGCCAATATCCTTCTAAACCTTTCCTATCCATGCATTTGTCCAAATGCCTTTTAAATGTTGTCAACGTACCCACCTCAACCACCTCCGCTGGCAGCTCATTCTATATGTGTACCACCCTCTGTATAGAAAAGTTGCCCTCAGGTTCCCATGTATTCTTTCCCCTCTTACCTTAAACTGATGGCCTCTAATCCTCGATTCCCCAACTCTGGGGAAAAGACTGAGTGCATTCACCCTATCCATGCCTCTCATGATCTTATACACTTCTATAAGATTCCCCCCTCAGTCTCCTACACTTCTCAGCGAATGGGAATAGCTTTTCTTTTGCTACGTTATGTAAGTCTGTCATAATCTTGTACATTTCAATTAAATCTCCCCTTAATCTCCTCTGCTCCAAGGAGAACTTCTCCAGCTTCTCTAAAATAACCTTGGCAGTAAAATCCCTTTTGCTGGAAATCATCTTGGTAATTCTCTTCCGCACCTTCACAAGAACTATCACAAACTTCCTACTGGAAATGGACTCAATATTGTAGTTGGGGCCTAACTAGAGTTTTATAAAGGCTCAGTACAACTTTGCTGCTTTTGTGCTTAATATCTCTCTTCGCAGTGGTACTGACAGTAGAACTAACACTGGTGGTGAAACTGGCACTAACAGTGGTGCTGGTGATCTAGTTAAGTGGAGAGACAGATATGGATAAACAAGTACAAGCAACATGTTTTGGAACTTCTAGCAGAGTTGGCACTGAGGAACACTGATATTGTATATGTTAAAAATTCCATTTCTGGGCTCAACAGCTCTCAGAGGAATACATTCATAGGTCACCAATGTAAATCGTTATGGATCTGTTACATAAAAGGTGACTGACACTTGCTTGGTAGAACCAAACTTGAACATTGCTGAAAAGAGAGACATATTGCTGACGATTTTTAGCTTGAATTCATCTGGTCAAAAACAAGTTTTCAACAATCACAATAATTTATATCAGAGGTAAAAAAAAGGATATTGATTAAGGCAAGTCAATTCTGATGGGTTAACGGGTTTCCATAGGGAAAATGATGGGGAAATATTGGATACCCAAGCTCCTGTAATTCAAAAATAAGCACAAGGCTTCAACATATTCCTTCTGTTTGGACAGAATAGGTCCCTGTTAATAAATGTATGTAACTTATAAAAGTTTAAATGTGTTACGTTACAAGCTCAACTGATTACCTTAAATTGGCTGCTAGTGTGATTCGGTAATTGGCCAGCACTTGCTTTGCTTAGGGGTTTGTAAACATGGGCTGCTTAAGTGCAATCTGTGCTCTAACTATTATAAGCAATTGAATACACAATTTTGATTAAATCAGCCAATCTCTGGGATATATGATCTACGTACCTTGAATCGGTTCTGAAATTCATAAAAGAAGTTGCTTAATAGTATAGTAGGCAAAAGGACATTTCAGATGGACGCAGTGTCCTATCAGTGGAGAATACCAACTGAGTGGTCACTGTATATTGTAGCACATTCTTAATCGGTTCTTCATACTGTGGAGGTTCTCTGCCTTCCCAGGATAATTTGAGGTAGATCACACTTTTTTCAGGTTCAAATATGCCAGCCTTTGGCTCATTTGTGAGTTCGTGCGAAGCACAATTAACAACTAATTATCTAATCAGGATAATTTGAGTCCCACAGGATTTACTTGATTGGAGAGAGGTTCCAGGATTTGATCCAGTCACAAACAAGAAGTGGTGATTGACACTATTCAGAAAAATGTAGTTAACTTGAATGACATCACATCTATCCACTTCCCAACATTCAGTATCCCCTCCACCTCAGTAAAAGCAGTGGACAAGATGCACTGCAGTATCAAGGCTCCTTAAACAAGATCTTCCAAACCCAAGACCACTTCCATCTAGAAGGGCAGTAGATACGTGGGAACACCACCACTTCAAATTCCCCTCCAAGTAATCACTATTCTGACTTGGAAAAATATCACCACTCCTTCACTTGTCACTGGAGCAAATCCTGGTCTCCCTAATTGCATTGTGGGTGCCTTCACACCACATGGATTGTAGCAATTCAGGAAGGCTGCTCACCAGCTCTCAAGGGTAACTAGGGATGAGCAATAAATGCTGGTCAAACCAATGACACCCACATTGTGTAAACGAATGAAAATATAGTTCTGTTACAGTATTTGAGGAATCACAAATGTTATTGAACAATGACAACCACAGGAACTTAGGGGCCAGAGAGGGAGTAGACCATTTGGTCCTTCAATCCTGCAATAAGATTATGGCTGATTCCTGGAGGTGTTCTCAGCTCCACTTGGCTGCCTGCATCTTCAACTTTTGACTCCTTGGTCTGCCAAGGATCTATCTAACTCAGCTTTGAATATATCCCACTGTTCTCTGGTGAAGAGAATTCCACAGAATAATAACTTTCTAACAAAATATTTCTCCCATCTGATTTAAAAGGGACAACTCTTATCTTTAAACCATATCCCTAATATTAATCTCACTCTCAAAAGTAAAGTCATCTCAGTAGCCACTCAAAGAAAAACAAAATACTATGCATGCTGCAAACCTGAAACAAATGTAGAGATTGCTGTTGAAACTCAGCAGGTCTGGCAGCATCTATAGAGATAAAATGGAGTTAATGTTTCAAACTCTCTTTGCCAGATGCTGCCTGATCTGCTGAGTACTCTAACATATTGATTTTACTTCAGCTATTGACTTTATCCAATCCTCTCCTAAATGTCAACGGGTACAGGTCCAAACTGGTCAACCTTTGCTCATAAAATAAACCATTCAAACTAGAAAAGTGATAACTGGACCTGCTCTCAGCTGCTTCTGAACAATTAGATCTCTTTTTCAAAAAAGTAGACCTAAATTGCACACAGTACTCCAGATGTGTTCTCATTAATGCCCTGTATAGCTGCAGCAAAAAACATCTTTTGTTATATTCCATTGCCCTTGGACAATAGCATCATTCCATTTGTCTGCCTAATCACTTGTTGCAACTGTAGAATGACTTTATCAGGTCACCAAGATCCCTCTGTACTTCTGAGTTCTGCTATTTCTCTCTACTCAAATAATATTGTGAGTGATAGGCTAGTAGTATAACTGCTGGACTATTAATCCAGTAACCTGGGTTATGTTCTGCGGATCTGGGTTCAAATCTGCCACAGCAGATAGTGGAATTTGAATTCAATTTTAAAAAATGGAATTAAGAGTCTAATTATAACCATGATTTGATTGTTGAAAACATCTATCTGCTTCACGAGTGCCCTTTAGGGAAGGAAACTGCCATCCTTAAGTGGACAGGCTCACATGTGACTCCAGACCCACAGCAATGTGGTTGTTTTAATTGCTCTTTGGGCAAGAAATGCTGGGCCAGCTAGTGACACCCAAGTCCCACGGATGAAAAAAATAACAGTGGAGAGCTTTTCTTCAATTTCCATTGACTTCAGTCTTTATTTTGCTTCTTTGATGTTACATTTGGTCGAAAGCGGCCTTGATGTTAACAGTCCCCGTCTCCTCCCCTTTGGAGATCCTCTGATTATTCCTTCTTATATTCTCTGGACTTTCTTGTGATCTTCCCATTGGTCTGCCTCACCCACCTCTGCTGCTCAGAGGTCCTCACATTTCTATCTTTCCTTTTTGTTAATCTTCATACCGTCAATCTTTGGTATATTGGTTTTATTTTCCTCAATGAGCACTTGTGCAGGGTGGGGTGGGGGCAGGGGGGAAACGGGGGCGTGGGTGGGAGAGCGCAGTGATAGAGTAGATGTGGAAAGGTTGTCTCCCCTTGTGGAAGAGACTAGGACGACAGCACATCATCTCAGAACAAGGGGTTTCACATTTAAAACTGATTTTAGGAGATTGTTTTCCCCTCAGAGGATTGTGAATCAATGGCATTCTTTACCCCAGAGAGGGCTGTCGAGGCTGGGTCATTAAACATATTCCTGACATAGACAGACTTTTGATCAATAAGGGAATCAAGGAAACGGAAAAAAAATGGAGTTGAAGATTATCAGATCAGCTTTGATCATATTGACTAAATGGGCTGAATAGTCTACTTCTGTTCCTAATAACTTATGGTCTTATGGTATGCATTCTCTTCTAGTTAATCTATTTTACCACTTCCTACATGTTCTAGTAATTACAAAATTTTATTTTTAGCTGCTGGTCTTTGATATCCTAAATCACGTGCAACCATTCCAAATGTGGAGGTGCCAGTGTTGGACTGGGGTGGACAAGGACGCTAATGCCACCTCTCTCACTAACACCTAAAGGAGGAGCGAGGCTCCAAAAACTTGTGTTTTCAAATAAACTTGTTGGACTATAACCTGGTGTAGCATGATTTCTGATCTTGACCATTCCAAATGATGTGGGTAGAGCTGTGGGATTAGAGTACTTTTCTGGATTGGGTCCTGTCCTAGCCACAAATTCTTGGGAAAAACACTATTTTGGCAGTGTAATTTATTAGCACACTTTATTATGATGAGGGTATCATTATCAAAATTGATCACATAATGTCTTGCCAGTTTACTGTTGGAGTCAAATGATCAAATTGTGAAGCTTCTTGTGGTATCTGGCACACTGCGAGACGTGCTTTAGATGCTAAAGTTGTATTGGTATTTCTAACTATAACATGGTCAGATGAAAATTCCCTTTACTATAACCTTTCCTCCAGTAGGTCTTCAATTATTTCACTATTTTGAGTTGATCATCTGCAGCAAAAAAAACACAAGGAGACCATTCAGCTCAGTAAACCTGCTTGCACATTGAGTTAGATCATGACAGCATGGCTCTTCTGGAACTCAGCTCCAAAAAAATCATCAAATAGGTTCCTGGAAGGTGGTCATTTGGTCCATCAGGCCTGTGACAGTCCTTTGAAAGAAATATCCAATTAGTCTCATTTTCCAACTTCTCCCTCTTAAGACTGAAAATCAATCCTCCTCAAGTACATGTTCAAATGCTATTGAAAAATTCACCAAGGACTCTGATCCCACCAGCCTTTCAGGTGATGTGCCCCCAGAGCATTAACTCAGGTTCTGGATTACGAATCCAGTCACATTATCATCATGCCACTGCCTTCTCTCATTTTCGAGGCAAGCTAATAATGCGCAGAACTAAGAGCAGTAGCACCCTTACTAGACAGTACAGTCTCTACAAGTACATGCGTAGACACCCAATGACCTAGAGAACCAAGAGAGTATGAAGGCACAACCTGCAAGCAAACGACTGTGGGAGAGGTACAATCCAAGACGCAGTAGCCCAAGCCAATAGTGGCCACAGAGATCCTTTAGAGCACAAGAGTCCCAATTTTAAAAAAAATTCCCTATCTGCCTGGATAAGAGAAGCTCCGGAAATCACCTCCTTATCCAAACTCACAACCATCTCCATCTACAAGGACAAGGGTAGCAGATACATGGAAACACCACCACCTGCAAGTTCCCCTCACCACTGCCACTCACCATCCTGATTTGGAAATATATCACCGTTCCTTCACGGTCACTAGGTCGAAATCCTGCAATTCCCTCTTTAAGGGCTTTGTGGGTCAATGTACAGAATGTGGGCTACAGTGATTCAAGAAGGCAGTTCACCTCCACCTTCTGAAGGGCAAGTAGGGACAGGAAATAAATACCCACATCTCATGAATGAACATAAAAAGATGCCCTTCCAGTTGAAAAAAAAAAGTCCTTGGATGCGGGTGAATGCTCTTTTCTGGCTGGCATGGACTTGATGAGCTGAATTGCTGACTTGTGTGCTGTAAGGCTTCCTCTGCTACTAAAACTGTCAGGCATCCAAGGTTCAGGGTCATCTTGTGGACTGAACAGAACTTCAAATCTGCACATCAAAGAGTTGTTACTCAGGTTGTCAGCATTTATTTTTTGAGGATTGTGAATGGGTTTAAATATGTGAGGAACGTTACAGCTTACATTCTGAAAAGAACATAGTAACATGGACAAGAAATTTACTGAGTGATATGTAATGGATTTTTTTTTCAAACTGGCGTAAGGCCTTTAGTGGAGTCTCCCCAGTGGTCAGTTTTGGCATACTTGTTTGTCCTGATATAAATTATCTAGGCCTTTTTGTATGGGAATGATTTCAAAGTTTGCAGATGATTCGAAACTTGGATGCACCGTGAACTGAGGGAGGACAGTATAGAACTCTAAAAAGATGTGAATGGATTGGTGGAATGGGCAGCCACATGGCAAATGAAATTCACTGCAGAGAAGAGGTAACAGATTTTGGGTGAAAGGACTTGAGAGACAGTATAAATAAAGGGCACAACTCTAAAGGGGATGCAGGAACTGAGGAACCTGGATGTATATATGAATCTATCATTAAATGCGCAGGACAGGTGGAAACAGCAGTTAATAAAGCATACGGTAACTTAGGCTTAATTAATAGGGGATAAGACTACAAGAGCCAGGAGGTTATGTTGAAATTGTATAAGGCATCAATTTAGCCTCAATTGGAGTACTGTGTACCCTTAAAGAAGGATGTGAACTAATAATTTTACTTTTTCAGTACATAGACCGCTGAGGGCAATGCACCTGCCCACAGAAATCACTGTGATAGGAGTACACAGAGCCTTGGAATAATCTAATGGCCAAGCAGCTTAGAGGAACACTTACGTGAAGGCATTGGAGAAAGTGCAGTGACAATTTGTGAGCACAGTTCCAAAGATGAAGACCTTTAGTTACACAGGTAGGTTGGCCAAGTTGGGATGGATTTCCTTGCAGAAGAGAAGGCTGAAGGAAGATCTGCTAGAAGTATTCAAAATTATCAGGGGTCTGGATGTAAGTAAACAGGGAGGGTTAGAGTTAGTGTTAAGGATTGGCAGTAAATAGGAGGAACTGTTTACATTAGTAAAAGAATGAGAAGGTACAGATTGAAAGTTATTGGCAAAAGAAGCAAAAGTGATACGAGATAAAACTTTTACACATAAGTGGTTACGGTCTGGAATGAATTGCCTGAGTAAGGTGGAGACAGGTCCAGTTGAGGCATTCAAAACGGAATTGAATATTATTTAGAAGAGAAGAATTTGCAGTGTTACAGGGAGAAGGCAGGGAGAATGATACTTATTGGCAAACTGCTGAAGGCATGATGGGCTGAATGGTCTCCTCTGTTGTACTGATTCTGCAGTCTTTGTTGTTCCCAGTGCAGAGGAGACCATTGTAAGCAGAGAAGACAGTAAAATAGATTGAAACAATTATAAATGAACGACTGCTTTGCCTGGCAGGATCCTTATCATGGGCAGTGTGGAGGTGAAAGGGGAGGTGTTGCATCTCCTGCGCATTCAGGAGGCGAAGGGAAAGGAGGTTGGGGTGACTGGGAGTTGCCTATGACATCATGGAGGACATGGTCCCCTCAGGATCCTGGAAGGGAAAGGGAGGGGAGAGGACGATGTTATTTGTAGTATCACTATGCGGGATGGGATGGAAATGTTAATGGAAGTCCGGTTGAAATACAGATTGATGGGGTAGAAGATAAGGATCCTGGGAACCCTGACAGGGCTCTGGGAGGAAAGGGAAAAAGTGAGAGCAAAGTGCAAACAATGGGACAGACACAGTTGAGAGCCACCGTACGGCTTTTTGATTAAGGATAAGCAAGGGCATATAAATAAGGAACAAGAGTAGGCACTCGGTCCTTCAAGCCTGCTTTACCATTCAATAAGATCATAGGTGATCTGATTTTAACCTCAACTTGACATTGCATATCTACAATACTCTTTTATACCCTTGGAAATCAATAATATATCAACTTCTGCCTTAAAAATATTTAAAGATTCTGCATCCCTTTTGAGGAAAGAGATTCCAAAGGCTCTTAACCCTCTGTGAGAAAAAAAATGCTTCATCATCTCTGTCTTAAATGGGTGCCCCCTTATTTTTTAAACTCTAACCCCGAGATCTAGATTCACCCAAAAGAGGACACATCTTTTCCACATTCACCTTGTCTAGTCCCCGTAGATCATATGTTTCAATAAAGTCACCTCTGACTCTTCTGAACTCCAGATGATACAGGTCTAGACTGTCTAGCCTTTCCTCATAAGGCAAGTGATTCATTCTGGTGTTAGTAAAGCTTCTTTGAACAGCTTCCAATGCATTAACATCCTTCTGTAAGTATGGCGGCCAGTACTATAAACAATATTCCAGGTGCAGTCTCACAAATGCTTGGCATAACTGAAGCATAGCCTCCCTACTCCTGCATCCAATTCCCCAATAAATATATTTATTAAATAAATATCCAATAAACCATAACATTCTATGAGCTTTCCTAATTGTTTGCTGTACCTGCATTCTAACCTTCTGTGATTTGTGCACTAGGACACCCAGATTTCTCTGCAACTCAAAACCCTGCAAGCTCTCACCAGTTAGATAATATGCTTCTTTTTTACCATTTCCACCAGAATGGACAATTTCACACTTTTCCACATTGTACCCCGTTTGCCAGATCTTTGCTCACTCACCTAACCTATCTACATCCCTTCGTAGGCTCCTTCTGTTCTCTTTCCAACTCACATTCCTATGTATCATGCTGTCATCAGCAAATTTGGCAATTTATATAAGTGATTTGAATGAAGGGATCAACCCTACCCTGAGCCCTTCATCCAGATCATTTATATAAATTGTAAAGAGTTGAAGCCCTAGCACCGGCCCTTATGGCACGCCACGCATGATGTCCTGTTGGCTTGAAAAACACCCACTTATTCCAACTCTCTGTTTCTTGTTAGCAAGTCAATCTTCTGTGTGCACCAATGTTACCCTTAGCACCATAAGCTTTTCATATAAGTGTTGGTATAGTTGACGCTACTTCAGTAAATGTTTTTAAAAAAAAGGTAGATATCTTTTTGAACAATAAAAGAATTAAGGGATACGGTGAGAACGCGGTTAAGTGGATCCGAGTCCACGAAAGGATCAGCCATGATCTTATTGAATGGCGGAGCAGGCTCGAAGGGCCAGACGGCCTACTCCTGCTCCTAGTTCTTATGTTCTTATGTATAGAATAAAGCATCATTTGAACATTTACAATAAAGATGCAGCTATTAGGAGAATGAAATTGAAGCCATACAGCATATAGCAGGGTGTGAGGAGGTGTATTCAGAGGGAGTTAGTGGGCTTGTGACAAATATGGTCAATAATTGTTAATGGACACTCCCTCCGTCACCTTCATTGCCTCCACCATCTTCTAAACAGCAACTAGGGATGGGCGAAAAATATGGCCCAGCCAACAATGTCCATATCGTGTGATATAATGAAGGTTTGCAGAATGAGGAATGTGGCTTACAAATTGGGGATTCATACAGGGAGGGACTGGCCATCATTTTTCAGTCTTTCTCAGACTCAGGGTGGTGTCAGAGGACTGGACAATCGCAAAGTTACAGCCTAGTTCTCAAGAAAAGGGTGCAAGAATAGGCCCAGCAATTACAGATGAGTCAGTGCTGGGAAAGCTTTGTAAAACCACAAGTCAGAACACAACCAGCAGTCAGGTGTTTCAATTAAGAAAAATCAGCGTGGATTTCTTAAAGGCAAATCAGATTTAACTAACTAGCTTGAGATGTTTGATAAGGTAAAGGGTTCATGAAACTAACATTAGTGGTGTGCCGTACATGGATTGTTAAAGGACATGGGATATTTATCTCAACAAGGATTCAGGGCAGCGTAATTAGAGAGAAATTGTGCCCATAGGTGGAAAGGACAAGAAACAGAGATTTAACATAATTAGCAAAAGAAGCAACTGTGACATGAAGAGAAGTTTCTTACTGGAGCAAGTGGTTGGGTTCTGGGATGTGTTGTCTGAGACTGTAGTGGAGACAGATTCAAGCATGACTTTCAAAGGCAGCTTCTGATTATTACCTGAAGAGAAAAATTGCCACAGTGAGAAGGTAGAGTACTCGATGAGATATATTTTACAGAAGGCCAACATACATTCAATGGGCTGAATGACCCTCTTCCATGTTGTAACCATTCTCTAATTTTACAAATGCAAACTCTTTCTTTCAATGTGAGCAGTAGGAAATCTGTGGAGAGGCAATGAATGCTAATGTTTCAAGGCAATTAGTACTCCTTTAGAACTGATGTAAAAGTGTGATGAAAGAGGGGAAAGGGAAGGAGGACTGTGCTGGAGTAAAGAAAGGAGAGATTAAACTAGTAAAAATATGTGATTGATTTAGATGTGATTGCATCTCTGGTAATTCCTACCATTAAAACTAAAACTTAGTTCTCCTTGATATGTATGTCATGTTTTGCAAGTGGCTATTACATCAGAATGATTTGCATCATGTACCAGTTAATCCTTCTGTAAATACTGAACAAAATAAATTGTAAATTTGTAAACACTTCAGGAACAAAATGGGAGGGTAGAACAGAAAGGAAATCTGGTTTACTAAGTGAAAATGATGCTGTATTGAATTTGAGAGAGTGCTAAAGTCCTACACTGCTGAACCAGTCCAAATCCCAGCAATGCCATGATGCCTCAAATAATAATTTCTGATAAAATTATTTACCTTGTGGAATCTTTTATCTCAGAAGGATATGTATATATTTGTATACATGTGTGAATGTACGAAAGGTATGAATTAGGAACAGAAACTGTCCATTCTGTCATCTGATAAGATCATGGCTGATCTGTTTATGTTCCAAATTCCCAATTCCCAACTCTCCCTGATAATCTTGGACTCCCCTCCCTAACAAGAATCCATCCACCTCCACCTTAAAAATCTTTACGCACCCTGTCTCCTTCTGAGGCACAGAGTTCCAAAGTCATGCAACCTTTAGAGAAAACATTTCTTCTTATCTCTGTCTTAAAAGGGCAATCCCTAATTTGTAAACAACATACAAGTGCTGGAACTCTCCCACAAGTGGAAACATGCATTCCATGTCTACTTTGCCAAGACCATTCAGGATCTTAAACACTTCAATCAAGTCATCTCTCACACTTTTAAACTCTGGTGGAAACAAGCACAGTCTGTCCAACGTTTCATCAAAAGACAATCCACTCAGTCCAAGTATCAATCCAGTAAACCACTTCTGAACCACCTCCAATACATTTACCTCCTTCCTTATATAAGGAGTCCAAATTGCAGTGTGTTTGAGATATGGCCTTACTAATATCCTGTATAACCGAAGAATAATACTTAAGTTCAATTCCTCTTGTAATAAAAGATGATACTGTATTTCATTCACGTTCTTAGCAATTTGCCACACATGCAAACTACTTATTATGACCCACAACTCTAAAATGCAGATCTCTCTGTACTTTGTAATTTTGCACTTTTTCACTGTTTAAACGAATTATTACAGCCAGAAGACCAGTCGGCCCACTGTGACTACACTGGCTCTTCAAATGATCAGAGGATTAGATAGGGTGGACAGTGGGAGCCTTTTTCCTCGGATGGTGATGGCTAGCACGAGGGGACATAGCTTTAAATTGAGGGGTGATAGATATAGGACAGATGTCAGAGGTAGGTTCTTTACTCAGAGAGTAGTAAGGGCATGGAATGCCCTGCCTGCAAAAATAGTAGACTCGCCCACTTTAAGGGCATTTAAATGGTCATTGGATAAACATCTGAATGATAATGGAATAGTTTAGGTTAGATGGGCTTCAGATTGGTTTCACAGGTTGGCGCAACATCGAGGGCCGAAGGGCCTGTACTGCGCTGTAATGTTCTATGTTCTATGTTCATTACAAAGTGCTAATCTCCTGCCTTTTCCCCATATCCCTTTCACACTATTTCTATCCAAATAATCATCTATTGCCCTCCTGAATGCCGCAATTGAACCACGAAATTTCCAAGCAGTACATTCCATATCCTAGCCACTTGCTCTGAAAAAGCTTTTTCTCACATCAACCACACTTTGCATGTCACTTTAAATGCTCTCACTTTATACTCTCTCATTCTTGTTCATTTTACAAGCTGTAACAGCTCCTCCCCATCAACTCTATCCAGCTCACTCAAGATTTTGAAAATTTTTATCAGATCTCCACTTAGCTTTTATCCCTCCACGGAGAACAATCCTTCTTCAACCTATCCTCATAACTGAAGTCTCTTATTCCTGGAGCCATCTTTGTAAATCACTTCTGTACTCTCTCCAGTGCATTCACATCTTTCTGATAATACGGCACCCAGAACAGTACACAATGCTCCAGTTGATGTCTAACAAGTGTTTTGTACAAGTTCAAAATCACCTCCCTGATCTTGTACTCTAAGACCCTATGAATAAAACTGAGAACGCTGTATTCTTTATTAACTGGTCTCTCCACCTGTCCTGCCACCTTCAATGATTTGTGCACATATACAGACACGTCCATCTGCTCCTCCATTCCCTATTTTATTTTGTCTTTGAATGCCCTTCCTACCAAACTACATCACCTCACATTCTTTGCATTGAAGCTCACCTGTCCCTGATCTGCTCACTCCACCAGCTTGTCAGTGTCCTTTTGAATGTTCACACTGTCCTTACAGTTCACAATTCTTATTTCATAGAAACAGGTCCTTCAGCTCACCAAATTACACTAATCTCATTTACCTGCATTTAGTCCATAGCCTACTATGCCCCAGCATTTTCAGTACTCATCCAGATGATTCTTAAATGCTGCAAAAGTACCTGTATCTACCACCCTCTCAGGCAACACCCTCTGGGTGAAAAATAATGTTCTCAGATCTTGTCTAAACTACTTGCTCTTCATTTTGAAACTATGCCCTCCGGTCTCACGATCTATTCTGTTTATACATCTCAATTTTGTGTACATCCATCAGGTAGCCCTCAGCTTTCACTGCTCCATCTGCTATTACTCTGGCCAAGTTAACAGCTGATCAGTATCAGACTGTAGATTGAGACCATCCTCCTCATTATCAACAATACCACTAAGTTTCATGTCATCTGCAAACTTGTTAATTATACCTTCTACATTCACATCAAAGTCATCAATGTACAAACAGCAAGGGTCCGAGCACTGATCCCTGTGGTAAAATGCTGGTCACAGGCTTCCAATTACAAAAACAACCCTCCACTATAAGTCAATTTTGGATCCAGTTTGCCAACTTGCCTTGGATCCCATAAATTCTTATCTTTTGAACCAGCCTTCCATGTGGGACTGTATCAAATGCCTTACGGAAGTCCATGTGAACCACATCAACTGCACTACACTCAATGTATTTAGTTAACTTGTCATAAAACTCAATTAAAATTGTCAGACAGGACCTCCCTCCATCAAATTCATGCTGACTATCCCTGATCAATCCCTGTCTTTCCACGTGTTGATTAATCCTGCCCTTCAGAACATTTTTCTAATAATTTCCTTTACCTGGCCTATCCCTGCTTCCCTTCTTGAACAAAGCTATCCTCCAATCACCAGATTGTATGTTTTTTCTTCTGTTCTAATGCTGTCTCTGACATCCCTGCTCAGCAATGGTTGCCTCAGCCTCCCCTTCGTATGCTTTTTCTTCCTTGGGATGAATTTCTGCTGTACCACTCCAAATTATCCCCAAAACGCCTGTCATTGCTGCTCCACTGTCTTCCCTGCTAGCCTCCCCTTCCAAACAAAGCATCCGTTGTCCTTTTTCTTCCCCCCTGCCCCCTTCCAATCAACTCTGGCCAGCTCCTTCCTCATGTTTTGCAGTTACCTTTACTCGTAATACTGTTACATCTGATTCCAGCTTCTCCCTCTCAAATTGTAGGGTTAATTCTATATTATAGTCACTGCCCCATAAGGGTTCTTTCAACTTAGATTGCATAAATTCCACCTGGTAAACCCTCGTTGCTCTTCCTCCATAGCCAGAACATCCTCCCTTGGGCGAGGAGTCCAAAATTGCATGTAATATTCTAGATGTGGTCTCACCAAGGACAAAGCGAGACATCTCTGCTCCTGTACTTGAATCCTTTCACTATGAAGGCCAACACACCATTTGTCGTCTTCACTGCCCGCTGCACCTGCAAGCTTACTTTCAACAAATGGTGTACGAGGACACCCAGGTCTCCCCTCTCATAATCCATCGTCAATCCGTAATACGCAAAATGTCAACTGCTGCCTTCCTCCAGATGCTACCCAATCTGCTGTGTTCTTCCAGCCTCCTCTTTGTCTACCTTGGATTCCAGCATCTGCGGTTTTTTTGTCTCTAAGCCATTCAGATAATTACCTGCCTTCCTGTTTTTGCTACCAAAGTGGATAATCTCAAATTTATTCACACTACACTTCATCCGCCATACATATGTCCACTCACTCAACTTGTCAAAATCACACTCATTCATCTTTACACTGATGTCATTGATATCGATAGGGATCGTGGTCTCAAAGCTGACTCTTTGACCTTTCTATTGCTTTACTCCTTCCAGAGTTTGACTCATGAGACAGGTTGGGAAACTACTCTTTCAAGCAAGCTTCTTTCTAAAATGCTTTCATAAAAATCTCATCATGTTCTGATATTTTCCAGAGAAAAATAACCACAGAATTTCAACTAAGCAATGTTTCTTAAAATCCAAATGTGAAATAGAGTTGACCAATTTAGGTTCAACCGCTACAATCATTTCCTTTCCTAAAATTGAGATTTCTATCTATATGCAGGTTTAATCAGAAATACTTGCCTAACTTCAGCAAAATGGCAGTACCCTAAACAAGTTCGTTATTAAAAAAAAACAGGCAAAGGTGGCATTGTCTGCAGAATGCCAAGCAGACTTTGTGAAGCTAAAGGCAAATCTAATAAATGAACCGGGCTGGGTGACGTTATGAAATCTTATAAAATTATGTGCAGCCTCATAGCAAGATGATGAGTCAGGATTAGAGAGGCCAGCTGGATACTTTTCAAAGAAATTAAACCACTATCAAAAGGAGACTGTTAGTTTTTGTAGACTCTAATTTCAGACTCGAAATGCATGATTGCTCCAGTGAAATTACTGACTCAACTGCTCAATGCAAAAATTAATCACATTTTTGGAGAAGATAAAATACCTAATGCATTACGAAGAAAGTGATTCCTCAGAAATAATTTAAATAAATTGGAAACTATGTGACAAAAAATTGTTCAAAATCTGTACAAGGGATGAATAAGAGTAAATGGATCTAAGTTTGTGTGTTGGACTGTACATGCTTTATATCTACCTTGTAACAAAACATTTAAAAACAGCACTCCATTTTCTTTAAGGGTAGAAGTATGTAGGAGATGACAGACTTTTCATTTTGGAAGGAGAAACTGAAATGAAAGATGGACTGCTATAACTGGAATACCAGGAAGCATCTGTAACTTGAATCCAAGTGCTACATTTGTTGAGCAGTGCAATTTTGCTTTTTGGAAGCAGTAGGAGGGCCAATTCAAGAGTGAATGGCACTGACACTCTTCCAAGCTAGGGAAACTCTGCTTGGTAATAGCTTTCTGATTGGTTAAGTACAGACAGAAAGAATCCTTCTCTCTCTCCCCACGTAGAGAAAGGAGAGAACACTCAGGAAAGCTTTAAAGAAGACTTTCATACAACAAAAGACTGAAGCTCACTTGATCAATCAGCGAATCAAATCTGTCTTTATACCAATGCTGTTGATATCAATATGGATCATGGTGTCTAGGTGACTCATAGAATCCTAGTGTGGAAACAGGCCACTCAGCCCAATGGGTCCACACTGACCTTCCAAAGAGCATCCCACCCAGACCCAGACCCATCCCTCTACCCTATCCCTGTAACCCTGCATTTACCATGGCTAACCGATGTAGCCTGCACATCCATGAACATTATGGGCATCAAACTTGAACTTCTTTGGACTGTGGGAAGAAACTGGAGCACCCAGCAGAAACTCATGCAGACAGGGGAGAACGTTCAAACTCCACAGAGACAGTCGCTTAAAGGTGAAATCGAACCCAGGTCCATGGCGCTGTGAGGCAGCAGTGCTAACCACGGAGCCACCATGCTTTCCACCTTGATCTTTCTACTGCTTTATTCTTTCCAGAGCCTTGACTGGATGATTCAGCTGTCAACATATGATCAAATCAACACGAGACTGGCTGGGAAACAATTCTCTCACATGTCCTGTATTTTTTCCATAGAAAAATAACCACAGGGTTCAGCTATCCAGTGCTTCTTGCAAGTCCAAATGTGAAACAGAGTTGACCAATTTAGGTACAAGTGGTCAACATGCAAGGCTGGAAGCACCTTATCTAAATTATGAAATAAAGATTTTCAAAACCTCAAACTCAAATCAACATTTGTCGTTTCGGTTCAGATAAAATTTGTAGATTTTGAACTCCATCATGTCTATCTACTTAGAGATATGTGCTGATTTAATCATCCTCAAATTTGGGTTGAGCCTTGTATGTGGTACTGCTGTGGTCAATTTGTATCATAGCTGACACCAGTGGGGACTGCTACAACACAATTAGGTTAGTGAATAAAAACAAAGCACTGTGGATGCTGGAGATCTGAAATAGAAACTACTGGAGAAACACAGCAGGTTTGGTAGTGCATAAACAGAGATAGGAAAAGAGTACAGAAGAAGTCTTTTGCCCATTGAGTCTGCACTACCAAAAATACATATACAAAAACATACTACAGCCTATATTTACCTAGAACGATACAGCCCAGGAATGGCCCTTCAGCCCACCATGTCTGATCGGACCATGATGCTGTTCTAAACTAATCCCACCTGCCTGCACATGGTCTGTATTCCTCTATTCTCTGCCTGTTCACATGTTTATCTAAATGCCTCAAACTTTGCTATCTTATCAAGGCAGTGCATTCTGGACACGAACTACCCTGTGTGAAAACATACCTCCTTCAAACTTCCCCCCTCACCTTAAACCCAAAAACCAAAAGAACTGCAGATGCTGTAAATCAGAGACAAAAATAGAAATTGCTGGAAAAGAGCTCAGTTCTGAGGACAGGTCTCTCGAACCGAAACATTAACGGATTTCTCTCCAGAGATTTTTGTCCTCTTTAAACCTCTCTCTTTCACCTTAAAATTATGGTTCTTTGTGATTGACCCTTCGAGTAAGGAGAACAGTTGCTTTCCTATCCACCCTGTCATGCCCCTCATAATCTTGAGCACCTCTATCAGTTTGCTGCTCAACCGTCTCTGCTCCAAAGAAAACAACACAAGCTTATCCAGAGATTCTTCAGAAGGGTCTAGGCCCGAAACGTCAGCTTTCCTGCTCCTCTGATGCTGCTTGGCCTGCTGTGTTCATCCAGCTCTACACCTTGTTATCTCAGATTCTTCAGCATCTGCAGTTCATACTATCTCTGAAACAAGCTTATCCAGCCTCTGTTCAGAGCTGAAATGCTCCATCTCAGTCAACATTCCGGTGAATCTCAGAGGCGGCACGTTGGCTCACAGCGCCAGGGACCCGGTTCAATTCCAGCCTCGGGCGACTGTGTGGAGTTTGCACGTTCTCCCCACGTCTGCATGGGTTTCCTCCGGGTGCTTCCTTCCAGCCCGAAGATGTACAGGTTAGGTGCATTGGTCATGCTAAATTGCGATAGCATTCAGGGATATGAAAGCTAGGTGGGTTAGCCATGGGGAATGCAGAGTTACAGGGAAGGGGTGGGTCTGGGTGGGATGTTCTTCGGCAGGTCAGTCTGGACTCGAAGGCCTGCTTCCACATTCTAGGAATTCTGTGATCTCAGCTGCATCCCCTCCAGCGCAATCACGTCCCTCCTACATTGTGATGACAAGAACTGCACACAGTACTCCAACTGTGGCTTAACCAAAGTTCTATACACCTCCAACATAATCTCCCTGCTATAACTTATACAATGACTGAGCAATTATCCAATGTGTCTTCTTAACTACCGTTAGCCTGTACTGCCCCCTTCTGTGGACAAGTGCCCCAAGATTCCTCTGACCTTCCTCATGTACTACCATTCACTGAGCACTCCTTTGTTTGTCCTTCTTCCACAGTGCTTCACCTCACAGTCAACAGGGCTAAATTCCACAGACAGTGCGAGTGCATGGAGGTAAAAAGCAAAAAGTAGTGCCAATGGTTGTAGAAGAGAGATATGGATGAAAAATAGTTGCTATTGTAAGTGCTATATCAGAAAATATGTCAACTCTGCTAAGTGCAAATACATGCAAATAAGACGTTTTTGTGGGTGGGTCCTGTAATAAAATGGAGGACAGGGTTCATGGTCTGAAGTTGAGTCCTGAAGACTGTAAAGCGTCTAAACTGAAAATGAGGAGCTGCTCCTCCAGCTTGCAATGGGTTCCACTGGAACGCTGCATCAGGTCAAGGACAAAAATGTCAGTAAGAGAGCAAGATGGCTTTGAAATTGTAAACAACTGGAATACTGTATTCTTGCTCAAAAACGACGGAGATTGAGGGGTGACCTGATAGAGATTTACAAGATTATGAAGGGCATGGACAGAGTGGACAGTCAGATGCTTTTCCCAGGGTGGAAGAGTCAGTTACTAGGGGACATAGGTTTAAGGTGCGCGGGGCAAGGTTTAAAGGTGATGCACGAGGCAGGTTTTTTTTTTTTTTACACAGAGGGTGGTGGCTGCCTGGAACTCGCTGCCGGGGGAGGTAGTGTAAGCAGATACTTAGTGACTTTTAAAGGGCACCTTGACAAATACATGAATAGAATGGGAATAGAGGGATATGGTCCCCGGAAGGGTAGGGGGTTTTAGTTGTGATGGGCAGCATGTCAGTGGAGGGCTGAAGAGCCTGTTCCTGTAATGTAATTTTCTTTGTTCTTTGTTCTAAACTGCTGTTTCATGTGGAGATAAATTAGATTGCTACAATCCCTGGTGTCTTTTGGACAAATGGCTGGATTTCAACATTGCCTCATGTTACCCAATTCCTGGATTTACCCAGTACTTAAAGAGAGAATTTAAACTTAAAGGAAATAATACAAATATATTTTCACATCTAACATTTTAAAAGAATGCAATTTTTTGCATTTCTAATCAATTTAAAAAATGTCCCTTCACTGTAGATAACAAGGTGTAGAGCTGGATGAACACAGCAAGCCAAGCAGCATTAGAGGAGCAGGAAAGCTGACGTTTCGGGTCTGGATCCTTCTCCCTTCACTGGAACTTTAATTGATATTTTGGTTGTGTCTCTAACAATAGCGAAACCATTACAATGATTCATATAATACAATGGTTCATTTAAAACCAAGTTATGACAGTCACAGTGCTACTGAAACTTGTTAATGCAATGTATAAACAGTTTTGTCTAGCTCACACAACTCTTATGGAGCACGAGGTCACTGGATCAAAATCCTCAAACTGCATTGTGGGTCAACACACAGTGCATGGACTGCAGAAGGTCAAGAAGGGAGCGTATCATCAGCTTCTTAAGGGTAACTAGGGACAGACAGTAAATACTGGCTGGTATGCGAGTGACACCCACTTCCTTTGAATGAATAAAAAAATGTTGGGAGGCCATTCAGCCATTGTGCCCACATCAGTTCAATTGCCTGGTGCAAATGTCCTAGCTCTTCCCAAAATCTCTGCACACCACTTCTATCCAAATACTCACCCAGCTCAACAGTATAATTATTTAATTGCCCTTAACTTGGCCCATAGTATATGGATGTTGGACAATATTCAGTATTCAAATTAGATGTCACTGAATTACTTAAAAAAGCCTGATTTGCCCAGTAGTGTATATACATTACTCACTTAAGACATTGACAAATATTCTGAAATATTTTTCAGCTTTATTATCATATCCTCTGCATTTTACAAAGATGAACATTGTACAAAGATGAACACAAGGTGACAACTAGAACTAATAAACAATTGGGTTGTTCAAAAGTATATACAAGATTCTGATTTACAAAGCAAAGTCTTTAACCTAGTTATCCCAACCACCTCGTACCAAAGAACAGAAAGCTCCCATACTGGTTAATGGTGAAGTCTATTAGTGGAATGCCATTTTGTGATGGATTAAACTTAACCATGGCAACAGCAAATGCTAAATGTAATATATACCCTACCTACTGTGTTTTCAGACAAGGTTAAAAAAAACTGTATGTGCAGTTGCTGAGCAACCACCTTCTCTAGTCCAACTATCTACTGCATGATGGGAAATAGCCTGCATGCTTTGAAGTGCACAGAGGCTTAACAATTACACAAGACATAGGAATGGACCTGGATTTTTGTTACTGCTGAAAATGAACCAAAGCTTTGTGAAGCAGTGAATCATTTGGGAAATGGTGCTGTGGTGTAGAAAAGTAGCAGCACAGTTATTCAGAAATCATGTCACAATGTACTTCACAAACGATTTTAAAAATCTGGCTCCAATGGAATACAGGTAATAGGAGCTAAGAAATGAGAGTCCAAGGTCCCATTGATATTCGTCTTTTTCAGTCTACTAAATGTGGCTGCTCCAGGAACCTCACCCTGTTATGGAGCTTAGTAAAAATGCATTCATTCAGTAACCATGATGCTGTATTATAAAAATACCAAAACTCACATAATCAAGAGATTTTACAAAACAAAACTATGAAAGAATTACAAGGCACTTTGCTTCAGAAGAAATACTTCCCCTGATTTTCTTAGTTTCTTATTTTAGTTCTACTTAGTGTTGAAGATTTCACATGTGAGCAGACATCAGTTCAGACATAGGCCCCTAAGGCAGCGTGAAATTCAGTCAGACACTGCACTAGCTGCTGGAACTTTGGTCTCTCATCACGATCCAAGGCCCAACAGCAAGCCATCACTGCAAATCTGTGTAGGAAATACAAAAAAAAGTTTCAAATTACAGGATAATGACTATATACCAGTAATTATATATGAAACAGGGAGGGGTGAGATTACCAATCAGATACGTAATGCTGCATTGGTCTTGACTACTTAACATCCCTTCCCCTCTGCAGGATCAACATGCCTTCTAGGATGCTCACCTATAGATCACGGAAATCTAGTCCAGGTGGCTGGACTGCCATCTAAAAGGTAAAGTCACCATAGTCCTATCACATCATAAGGCTGCTCTCATTACAGAGAGAGAGAGAGAGAGAGCACGAGAAAGAGAGAGCGAGAAAGAGAGAGAGGAGAGAGAGAGAGAGACACGACTGATGGTGTTAACTTGAGGGTCATCCCACTTCAGGCAAGGGAAGAAGTCAAGAAGGAGAGATGTTCATGGTGACCCTTAGCTGCTGCTTTGGCATCTCTGCATCGTCAATCAGATGAACATTAGGATCTATGGCTTACTAGTCTAGTGACATTACCACTACACTAAAGCAGCCCCTTCCCCGCTCTTTATTGTTGCCATCTACTTGTAATTATTTTCTTGAATCACAAATACACTTCATGCTGAATCTGCATTCTGCATCTTGAGGAAAATTGCTTGATTTTGGTTGAAATATTATTCATAACATATTTGCTATCATGTACAAATGGCTAAATCCCCACCCACCATCTTAGATCGAACAAAAAAACATTATATTGAATATGACTCTTCCCTGTAATCTTTCAACATTTGGAGCCACATCAGGAGGAACCGAGAATATGTCTCTTTTTAAACACACTTCTCATGACAAATATATTTGTAATTAGGTATGTGCTCCTTTTCCCAAACAGGTTATTTTGTAGAAAATATTTCATGTCATTTACTTTGCAAGGCTATCTGTAACAGTTTCAGATTTGGCTAAAATTCAGTCAATTTATGATTTAGAGAAGTTATGAGCTTCTGCTTTTTCATCTCCTTGCTCTCAACGGCAAGGCCAAAATTTTAACTCCCACAAGTTAGTTCATAGAATCTTAGAATTATACATTACTAAAGAGGTTTCTTGGCCAATCGTGACCAAAACTATTTTAAATCTACACTAGTCCCACTTTCTAGCACATAGCCCCTAGCCTTGAATATTATGTTTCAATTGCTAAGCCAAGTACTTTTTAAAGGTTGTGAGGTTTCCGACCTCAACTACCCTCCCAGGCAATGCATTCCAGATTCCCACCATCATCCAGTTGAAAAATTCCTCAAATCTCTCTAAACCTCCTGCTTTTACACTTTAAAATTATGTCACTTTGTTGGTGACCCTACACGTAAGGGGGCAGCTGTTTCCTACACACCATGTCCATGCTTCTCACAATCTTACACACCTCTAACATGTCCGCTCTCAGCTTTCTCCGTTTCAAAGAAAACAAGCTGAACTCATCCAACTTCTCTTCATTGCTACACTACTCTATCCTAGGCAAAACTCTGGTGAATCACTTCTGCAACCTCTCCACTGCAATTACTTCTTTCCTATAGTCCAGTGACCAGAACTGCACACCGTCTTGTTCCTTCTTCCAAAGTCCATCTCCACACAATTAACAGGATTAAATTCCATCCGCCACTGATCTGCCCATCTGATTAATTTGGCAATATCCTCTGCAATCAATGGCTATCACTCTGATATAAGTTAGCAGCATGTCAGAGCTCCCCACTCTGATATTTGGTTCGGTTCATCCAAACGGAGCAAAACAAGCTGCTCTATAATTATAAATAAAATCCACAAAAAAAAAACAGTTCCTTTGAACATCACAGTAACTTACAGTTCATCTGGACAGTTGATTGGCTGGGCTATTCTGTATCCATCCTTAAGGTAAACCGCCATCTCAAAAGGATCAATGTCAACATATGGAGTCTGTCCCAATGTCATGAGCTCCCACAATGTAACTCCAAATGCCCACTTAAAAGAAGACAAGACAGATAATAAGACATTGTGTACCAGGAAGATCTGGAATAGGTAATAATGGCAGACAGGGGTGGAGAGAAGCTACAGAATCACTGTTTGATTTGTTTAGGGAGCGAGTTTTTGCATGTAAATAGAAAGCTTCTCAAAATATTCGCATATTAAAATTTACAATATTTCAACAACGTTTTTAATAAAAGTCTCTGCTTGAATAAACTAGTTTGGAATCAGAACTTCTATTCAGATTACTTTAACTTCAGTAATAATATCTGCCTACTAGAAGCTGATACTGGTATTAAACATTTTTTCATCTCTGATTTTTTACAAATCATAATAAGAGGCACTAAATAGTTGTACAACATTACACATTTCAAAAGTATAACTTAATTTATTACACACTCAATGTTTGCTAGTTAAATGGTCTGTTGAACATTGGATGATCTTTGACCTGAAAACAGAGTATAAGGAAAATTTGCCCTTTAAAACGGCTGTGGAATCTATAGTTGTTTTTCAGAATATTTGAAAGGACCTCAAACAGATTGCATCAATTACAGATGGATCAATTGTAGCTTTCTGAATAGGAAGAAATACTGGTCTGAGAGATCTCAGAACATTTGACTTGAAAACAGTACTAATAGGAAGGAAATAAAAACCAGTAGCTCTATGGTTGGTGGTCACAAAGGACAGACAGAGGCAGAAGGTAATCAGCAGACAGATACAAACACAAACAACTACAGCAGCAGGTCACAGTCATCAAACTCCTAGTGTGTTTTTAAGGAGAAAATTGAGTTCTTTACAAATATGGCTAGATTTTTTGTTCGACAGTGAGCAGAAACATAGAATTCCAAAAGCTGTTGGGCGTGTGATGTGTAACTGAGCAAAAACCGAATCCTAGAAGTAGAACGAATAGCTTCGGCATGCAGGAGTGCTGATAGCTAGTATCAAAAAACCAGATTGTGAACTGGGTATTGTTAGTTGCTTTGAAAGGAATTGAGGGAAGCTATGCCATTAGGAATGGCACGCCCTTAAGTGAGAGTGGGTTCATAGAGATGACAGATGTAGGATTTACCCAAGAACCTTGGATAGAATACAACTTCTAGTGAACACAACTTGAGGGCTGAATTGATCAAGTTGGAAAGTGAAAGATCCTATGTACTAAAGGCCGAGATGAAAAGACAGAGATTGCACATGATGCTACATGTGTGGGAACAGATATGGCAGTTTATGATCTTGTATCTTCGTTCTATCCACTATATAAAATGACACTTACTTTTGCATTTGGACTTAGGGATTTGAACATGAAGTATCATTCGCCTGTTAGTTCATGTGGAATTTTCATTGGGTCTGATACGTGTTAAAGTAGAGTCTACAAAAAGTGGAATTCTATTGGTGATTCATTTATTTGGTGGGGGGCATTCAGTAATTTTGTAAATGAATCTGAGAAACACAATTAAGTATTTTTTGCAACTGCAAGTTGCTTAATTTAGCTGAAACTTACTGATTTCATTCTAAATTTCTCAGCCCCGAGCAGGTTTCACAAGGTTGCCACTGGAAGAGCAGTTGAATTTAGATGCTGGAGAAAAGCAGCTGACACTTTCACGCTTTTTGTGAATGAAGTCAGCTCACTATTGTATTTAACTAGCATGAAGGGTCTTGCAACATTGTGCAAGAGACCCTAGCTCTAAGCCAGAAAGCCTGGATTCCAGTCCCACCTGCTCCTACCTGATTGATTAAAAATGTTTATAAGGCCAAGTACCTCAGTGCAGCTATGAGCAGAGTGCTAGGATTCAGGGAATTAGGGAGAAGAGGAAATAAGTGCTCCTTTGCTTTCTCAGCCACAGGAATTAGCTTTTACTCCACAATGGAGAAAGATGCTTGCTGTTTGGTAAGAATCTGATAAGTGGTTACAGTCAATTCAATTCCCAAGGTTTAAAATAATACAGGTACCAGTGAAAGGGTCAATACAATATATAAAGAAGGAAAATAAATTAGTTTATTAAAACACATTAAAGATCGCTGAACAGGTACAGATGCAGCACAGACAGACGCAAGTGTGATCCAGGACAAAAACTAAGTGGACAAATGGTAAATGATTGAGGCTTGAGGAACTTCATCTAAAAGTCACTGAAAGCTGAGTTATAGGCACTGAGAGATATCAGAGCAGGGAATATTACTGGGATGCTAATACCCAGAGGCAGTCACGGTCCTTAAGTTGAGGTCTTCTGATTTCATCAGTGATTAGAGACAGAGGAGTGTGACAACAAGTAAGGCAGATAAGGAGAGAGCTGCAGTCTCAGCCTTTGCAATTGTCGAACAGGTTCTTTCTGCTTGTTTGGATGAGAACAAGGGTTGCATGGTGGATTAGCTAACCAACTATTGGCACTGCGGGGCATGAAGTGGGGAGAGCAAGAAGAAATGTAGTGTTAATAGGGGCAGTATAGTCAGGGGATTGCCATTGTTCACTGCAACAAGGAGTGGGATTCCAGATGGCTGTGTTGCTTGCCCATTGCCAGGGTTCAGGATACCTGCTCAGAGCTGGAGAGAATCCAGTCATTGCAGTTATGACAATGACATCAGCAGGATAAGGAAAGAATTGTCAGCATGAGAAGCCAGGCACCAAATTAAGCTGAACCTCAAAATTTTTAGCTATTACCTGGGCCACAAGCAAGCTGGGATAGGGCAAAGATGAGTAGAAAAATGAATGTGCGGCTTAAAGACTGTATGGGAGAAACACGTCCGGTTTGTGGGGCACAGGCACCAGTACTGGAGAAAACAGAATTTGTACCGTTACAGCAGTCTACACCTGAACTATGCTGGGGTCAGTGTTACAGCAAAACACATAATTAGGGAAGAACAGTGGATTTTAAAGTAAATAATGGGAGTAATGGGTCAAATCTGGGAAGGTGTAGTAAATCAAAACAACAGAATAAGGTACTAATATCGGAAATGATAAAAAGATAAGACTGAACAGGAAGGGATTGTGTTGAAATCTAAGAGTAAGCTAACAGATAAGACTAGAGGTTACAAAAATAATAAAAGCTAAAAGCTCTGTATCTGAATCCATGCCACAATGAGAACAGACAGACGAATTGACAGTGCAAAAACAAGTAAGAAGTACAATCTGATATCCATTGCAGAGATACGGTTGCATGATGGCATAGATTGAGACTTGAATATTGAAGCGTACTGGACATTTTGAAAGTACACGCGGCTAGGAAAAGGTGGAGGGGTAGCTCTGTTAATTAATAATCGCATTAACACAATCAGAAAGATGACCTAAGTTTAGTTACTTGTGAAAGACGTATACAGCTCCCTGACACATCAATACTCATGGGTATTTTAATCCACATATCAACTGGAAAAGTTGGATAGAGCAAAAGTAGCCCAGAAGAGGGGCTCATAAAATGTTTTTGGGATGATTTTTAAAAACATGTTTTGGAACTGTCAAAAGAGCAGATTGTAATAGATTTTGTAAAATGTAATAAAATAGGACTAACTAAAGACGTTCGTGAAGGCACGCCCATAATAATATAGAAACATAGAACATAGCAGCAGGAGGAGCCCATTCAGCCCTTCGAGCCTGCTTCGCCATTCATCATAATCATGGCTGATTGACCAACTCAATAGCCTAATCCTGCTTTCTCCCAATAACCTTTGATCCCATTCACCCCAAGTGCTAAATTTAGATGCCTCTTGAATACATTCAATGTTTTGGCATCAACTACTTCCTGTGGTAATTAATTCCACAGGCTCACCACTCTTTGGGTGAAGAAAAATCTCCTCATCTCCATCCTAAATGGTCTACCCCGAATCCTCACACGGTGACCCCTGGTTCTGTACACACCTACCATCAAGAACATCCTCCCTGCATCTACCCTGTCTAGTCCTGTTAGAATTTTATAAGTCTCTATGAGATCCCCCTCGCTCATTCATCTGAACTCCAGCGAAAACAATCCTAACCGAGTCAATCTCTCTTCACACGTCAGACCAGCCATCCCCGGAATCGGCCTGGTAAACCTTTGCTGCACTCCCTCAAGAGCAAGAACATCCTTCGTCAGAAAAGGAAACCAAAACTGCACACAATATTCTAGGTGTGGCCTCACCAAGGCCCTGTATAGCTGCAACAATACCTCCCTGCTCCTGTACTAGAAACCTCTCGCAATGAAGGCCAACATACCATTTGCCTTCTTTATCAACTGCTGCACGTGCACGCTTACCTTCAGCAACTGATGCACAAGGACATCCAGGTCCCACTGCACACTCCCCTCTCCCAATTTACAGCCATTCAGGTTGTAATCTGCCTTCTTGTTTTTACTTCCAAAGTGAATAACCTCTCATTTATCCAAATTATACTGCATCTGCCATTGAATTGCCCGCTCACCCAACCTGTCCAGATCATGCTGAAGGATCTCTGCATCCTTGTCACAGTTCACCCTCCCACCCAGCTTGGTATCATCTGCAAACTTCAAGACATTACATTTTACTCCCTCATTCAAATCATTAATATATATTGTGAATAGCTGGGGTCCCAGCACTGTTCCCGGTGCCACTCCACTAGTTACTGCCTGCCAATTTGAAAAGGACCCATTAATTCCTACTTTTTGTTTCCTCGCTGCCAATCAGTTTTCAATACATTGGAATACACTTACCCCAATCCCATGAGCTTTAATCTAGCACAGTAATCTCTTATGCAGGACTCTGTCAAACGCTTTCTGAAAATCCAAATATACCACATCGGCTGCCTCCCCACTCCGCTCAACTCTACTCATTACATCTTCATGGAATTGCAACAGATTTGTCAAGCATGATTTCCCCTTCATAAATCCATGCTGATTCTGTCTGATCCTGCCATTGCTTTCTAAATGCTCTGCTATGAAGTCCTTGATAATGGATTCAACAATTTTCCCCACTACCGATGTTAGGCTTACTGATGTATAATTCACTGTTTCACTCTCCCTCACTTTTTGAACATTGGGGTGACATTAGCTATACTCCAATTTGCAGGGACTGTTCCAGAGTCTACAAAATTCTGGAAGTTGACCACCAATGCATTCAGTATTTCTACAGCTATTTCCTTAAGTACTCTGGGATGTAGATTATCAGGCCCTGGGTATTTATAATATTGATTTCCCTCAATTCTTTCCTCTCAGTAAATCTTGCATTCTCTAACATTTCTGGTATCTGATTTGTGTCCTCTTTTGTGTAGACAGAACTAAAATATGTATTCAGTTGCTCAGCCATTTCTCTGTCCCCGATTATGCATTCTCCTGTTTCTGTACCTACGTTTGTCTTCACCAATCTCTTTGTCTTCACACACCTATCACTCACTGTCAGTCTTCATGTTCCCTGTAAGCTTACTTCCATACTGTATTTTTCCCTTCTTAATCAATCTCTCGTTCCTTCTTTGCTGAATTTTAAATTGCTCCCAATCCTCAGACATATTATCTTTCATGGCCAATCTGTATGCTTCTTCCTTGTTAATTTCCTCTTTAACCAGCAATGCCACTCCACCACCTTTTCCTTTTTGCCTGTCCTTCCTAAATACTGAAAACCCTGGAACGTTCGGTTCTATTCCCTGGTTACCCTGCAGCCACGTCTCCATAATCTCAATTAAATCATACCCGTTTACATCTGTGTGACTAGTTCATCCACTTCATTGCAAATGCTCCATGCATTAAGGCACAAGGCCTTATGATCAAATTTTGCATTTAGTTTGAGGGAGAAAGGAGCGGGTCCAATCTAGTATTTTAAATTAATTAGAACAACTATGAAGAAATGAAAGCAGAGCTGGCTGAAGTGAGCTTGCGGCTATGGAGTAGGCAGCATCCAGGTTCAGCCCAGGGCTCACCCTTTCTGCCAGCTTCTCTTTGCCTCCTTTAGAGGTCTGTGGACAAACAGCCCAAGATTCCTCTGTTCCTCTGAGTTTCGTTGTGTCCTGACATTCCTGGAGGGCCCCCTTGTCTTGTTACTCCTTTCAAAGTGTACCACTTCACACTTATCAGGATTAAATTCTACTTGCCATTGATCTGCCCCATCTGACCAATCCAATTATATCCTCTTCTATCCAAAGACTTTCTCCTTCACTATCAATTACCTGGCCAAGCTTTGTGTCATCCGCAAGCTTACTTATCAACTCCCAACCAACATTCTCATCTACATCATTTATATATATCCCAAACAATAAGGGACCTAGCACTATGTTATGTCACTGGGCAATCAGTCTCTGTCAATAAAAAGGAAAAGAATTAAA
>NC_063344.1:72627722-72646917 GCF_021869965.1 Rhincodon typus | reverse complement strand
ATTAAACCAGTCTGACTCCAAACTATCACACAAACAGTTTCTAAACATGGTCTCAGACCTAATATTCATTGTCTGACCTAAAATGTCACTACTGTTTTACACTGATAAAACCTTTCGTTCTCTCAGCACCATGATTTGAAAGGAATTCAGGGATTTCCATATACATATCAATCAATTAAAAACTTGTAACTGATTAAAGATTTGACAACATCTTAGGTTTGTTTAGTACATCCACATCAGTGGTGTGAACCATTGATCTTTTACTTATAAATTCTGTGTCTGACACTACGTCTCTCACTAACACCTGAAGGAGGACTAACGTTCCGAAAGCTTTTCAAATAAACCTGTTGGACTGTAACACGGTGTAGTGTGATTTCTGAAATTGTCCACCCCAGTCTAACACCGGCACCTCCACATCATGGCAGAGGGGATGGAACATAAGATCAGGGCAGTTTTAAACTGAGTGAATGTTATGATTATAAACAATAACTTGCATTTATATTCAGCTAGTCCATGTTTAACTCTTTGAATGTGTTGCTAAAATTCAACATCCTAAATGAGAACAAAATTAAGTCGGCCATCGAAAAATCATGTAATAAGGTGGACTACATACCCAGCCTCTCATTTTTATATTAAAAATGTTGAGCCTGCCTTGAAAATCTAATTTTCTACTGACTATTGTAGGCTTACCACTTGCTGCCCATCTAAACCCTTCCTGCAACTAGGGCTGAAGTATCACAGCAGATATCCTTCCCTTCCTTTCCTAAAGGACATTAGTGAATCAGATGCATTTTTCTGACAATCAGCAGTAGGTTTCACAGTCACCATTAGACTGTTAATTCCTCATTTTTATTGAATTCAAGTTCCACCATCTGCCATGATGGGATTTGAACACAGAATATTACTGGGTCTCTGGATTAATATTCTAGTGATAAAACCACTAGGCCATTACTTTCTCATGAGCGTATGGGAAGGAAATAAGGATGTATGGAGAGGTGGTTAATGTGAGGGTATGGGGAGAGTCTGATGAGCGTAAGGGTCTCACGAGGACTAGTGAGAGTGACGGGGTGGGAGGGTCCACTCAGTGTGAGGGTATGGGGAAAGGTGGTGAGCACAAGCGTGATGGAGGACTGGCAAGCATGTGGGGGCAGGCGAGGCAGAGATTCACTGAGCCATGAAAGTGTCAGGAAGGGCAGTGAGTGCTGACAAGAGTGGAAGAGCAACAACTGCGAAGGCGGTCACAGCACTAAGTTATATGTTATAGTTCACAAATAGAGTCATAAAGGTCTACAGCACAGAAATAGGCCCTTTGGTCCATCTAGTCTATGGCGGTCAAAAGCAAGGACCTAACTATTTTAATCCGATTTTCCAGCACTTAGCCCATTACCTTGTATGCCTTGGCATCGCAAGTGCACTTCTAAATACTGCCTAAACGTTATGAGGGTTTCTTGACCACCATTACAAGAAGTGAGTTCCAGATTCCTACCACCCTGAGTAAAAACATTTTCCCCTTACACCTCCTCCAAACATCATGCCCTTTACCTTCAATCTATGTCCCCTGATCATTGATGCCTCCACCAAGGGCAAACATTTCTTCCAGCCTATCCTATCAATTCCTCTCATAATTTTGTACATCTCAATCATATCGTCCCACCCTCAGTCTCATCTGCTGCAGGGAGAACAATCCAGTCTGTCCAATCTCTTTTCATAATTTAAACTCTCAAGTGCAGGTAACATCCTGATAAATCTCCTCCTCACCATCTCCATTGCAATCACTTCCCTCCCATAATGTAGATTCCAGAACTGTACCCAATCCTCTCGCTGTGGTCTAACCAACAGTTTATACAGTTTGAACATAACCTCCCTTTTCTTAAACTGTATGCCTTGGCTAATAAAGGCAAGTATCCCATATGCCTTCTTAACTAATTTATACAGCTGTACTGCTACCTTGAGTGATCAGTGTACATACACATCAAGGCCCCTCTGATCCCCGGTGCTTCCCAGGGTCCTACAGTTCATTACATCTTCATTTCTAATGTCCTGTCCAAGTGCATAATTGTACATTTATTCGGATTGAATTCCATTTGCCACTAATCAGCTCATCTAACCAGCCCACCTTTATCCTTCTGTAATCCAAAGCTAACCTTCTCCCTACCACGCCACCAAATTTTGTATCGTCTGTGAATTTACTGATCAACCCTTCTACATTTAAGTCTAAATCGTTTTTATATAAACCACAAAAGGCACTGGCCACCAATCACAAAAACACCCCTCACCTATCACTCTCTACTTCCTGCAAGCCAATTCTGGGGATCCAATGAAGTTGTACCATAATATTTGATTCAGCCATTTCTTTCTTATCTGTCATTTTCACACCGTTGAGAACTGAGGTTAAACTTGGGTCATTCGATTATTCTACAGCCACATTTGTAATTCTCAGCAAAATATTCAGGAATGTAAAGAGGCATTTTTCACTCAAGCACTCAAGCAGGCTAACTATACTGTCAGAAATACTTCAGAAACCAGGAATGTAAGCTTTTGTATTCTATATGGGTCAACATTGTACTGAGCAGTGAATTTACCTTCCAAAGCAGAGAATGAGCTCTGAACATTATACTAACTACGAAGTTCTCAATTATTAGGAAATTTCAGTTTGTTTAGCTGGATGGCTCACCACATCACTTGCACTAGAAAACTCATTGTTGACAAGGCTTTCAAGTGCCATCCACCGAACAGGTCTATTCTCATTGTCTCCCAAGCAGTGGTAGTCCATAGGGAAGAGGTCTCTGGAGAGAGCATTGTCTGTAATCTTTACCTGAAGGCTATCGTCAATTCTGGAATAAATAATAGAGAAGTAAATTATTAACTTGAGCATTTAAACATACAAGCATATGAATTGTTAAGTCAGAAGTAGTAAAATCTGGCATGTCATCAGATTTCTGAAACTGAATACAGGACAAAAATTAGAAATCTGAAGCAGTGGGGAGTGTGTGTACATAGTTCTTTCCAGTGGAAAGTGAACAATCTAATGCTGGCACTGAAACAAGCCTTAATCCACTATGCAGATATTTTTGAACTGTACAAAATATATTTTATTTCTGGCAGAATACTTTGGATACCAAAGACCAATAATTTATACTAGCTATGTTTCCAAATATGTGCTTTATAGTTTGTCAGTGGCAAGAGACTCCCATCACCCCACACAAGGCTCCAAGTAAAGTGTTAGATTGGCTCACGTGAAACATGGCATTTTTTTTTAGGCTTCCTTTATCATAAGAGTGGGAAGGAGAAAACACATTTCACAGCAAGCAGCATATTTCTATATGGTGCCCAAAACATCTCATCGAAACTCACAGGAGCATTATAAAACAAATGTTGACAGTCACACAAGGGGATATCAGGTCAGATAACCAAAAGCTTGATCAAAGATGTGGGGTAAGTAGCACATCAAAGAAAGAAATCAAACAGAGAGACTGGGAGGCGTAGGGTGGGACTTTCAGATCTTCAGGAATAGGCATCAACAGTGGCATGATTAAAAGTTCACTTGGCTGATCAATATCTGGGATGGGGAAATTATTTTTGAGACAAGGTCGGAGAGGCTGGACCTGTATTCACTGGAGTTTAGATAAATGACCCTCTTATAGAGATGTACAAAGATCTTAAGAGGACGCGACAGAGTGGATACTGAAAGGATGTTTTCTCTTGTGAGAAAGACTACAGCTAGGGGACACATTTGAAGGAGCCCTCCATTTACGACAGAGATGAGGCGAAACCTTTTCTCTGAGAGTGCAAGTCTTTGTAACTCTCTTTCAGAGAGAGGAAAGGCAGGCCATTAAATATTTTAAAGACAGAGGTAAATAGATTCTTGATTAACAAGTGAGCCAACAGTATTATTATTGCATAGGTGAGAATGTGGAGTTAAGGTAACAATCAAATCAGCCATAATCTAACTGGGTGGTGGAACAGCCTCCAAGGGCCAATTGACTTACTTCAGTTCCTACATCTTATGGCTTTATGAAGGAGTTTACAATGACAGAGACAAGCAAGGTCATGGATGGTACTGAAAACAAGGATAATAATTTCAAAAACAATGCAATGCCCAATTGGGAGCCAGTCTAGGTCAGTGATAGCAGTGACAAATAGACAGGAAGACAGTGTTTTGTGTGAGTTAATATACATGCGGAATTTAAGATGACCTCAAGGTAATAGAGGGTACAAGGTCAAAGGCGATCAGTGGAGCATTGGAATCTTCAGGTTTAGAGACAACACAGTCATGGATGATGGTTTCAGCAGAAGAACGGAGGATCGGATGAAGTCAGGTGATATTCTAATGTTGGAAATAGGTGATCTTAGTGATGGTATCGATGGACATCAAATATGACCGTAAAGGCTGCAAACAAACTTGTTTTAGACTCAGACTGTTAGAACAAAGAACATGCCCTTTGCCCACCAAGGCTGCACTGACACATGATGCCTTTCTAAACTTCTGCCTCTATGCAGTCCATATCCATTTATTCGCTGCCTATTCAAATTTCTGTCAAGATACCTCTTAAACGTTGCTATTGTATTTACCTCCAACACCTCCTCTGGCAGCACATTCGAGGCACTTACGATCCACGCTGTAAAAAAAACTTGCGTCTTACATCTCTTTTACATTTCCCTTTTTTACTTTAAACCTATATCCCCGAGTAATTGACATTTCTACTATAAGAAAAAGACTCTGACTATCCATTCCTCTCATAATGTTGTAAACTTCTATCAGGTCACCTCTCATCATTCCACATTCAAGTGAAAACAAACTACACTTGTCCAATATGTCCTCATAACTAATGCCCTCCAGACCAGACAACATTCTGGTAAACGGTTTTGGTACCCTTGCCGAAGCCTCTACTGCTGGTAGTGTGGTGAACAGAACTCTACACAATATTCCAAATATGGCTGAACTGAAGTTCTATACTGCTGCAACACAATTTGCCAATTTTTTATATTCTGTGTCCTGACCAATGAAGGCAAGCATGCCATATGCTTTCTTGACCACCTTATCCACTTGTGTTGCCACTTTCGGGGAACTGTGGACCTGTACACCTCAATCTCTACATGTTGATGCTACTAAGGGGTTCTGCTATTTACTGTACACTTCCCTCATGCATTAGATCTTCCAAAATGCATCAACTCACATTTGTTCAGATTAAATTCCGTCTGCCATTTTTCTACCTAAGTCTCCAGCCTATCTATGTCCTGCTGAATTTGGCAATCCTCCTTACTATCCACAGCTCGACCAGTCATTGCTGTCGTCAGCAAACTTACTAATCAGGTCACCTACATTCTCCTCTTAATCATTTATTTATATTACAAACAACAGGGGCCCCAGCACTGATATCTGACGAAAACCACTGGTCATAAATCTCCAGTCAGAAAGATACCCTTCCACCTCTACTCTGTCTTCTGACTTAGCCAGTTCTGTATCCATCTTACCGTCTTACCATGGATCCAATATGACTTCACCTTGTGTACCAGTCTTGTCATAGGCCTTGTTAAAGTCCATTAGGACAACATCTATTGCTCTGCCCTCATCTATCATCTTTGCCACTTCCTCAAAAAACTCACTCAAGTTTGTGAGACACAACCTTCCCCACATGAAGCCATGCTGCCTATTGCTAATAAGTTCATATTTTTGAAAATGAGAGTAAATTCTATTCCTAAGGATCTTCTCCAATAATTTCCCTACTACTGACACAAGGCTCACTGACCTATAACTTCCTGGATTACCCGTTTCCCTTCTTAAACATAGGAACAATACTGACTATTCTGCAGTCTTCTGGGACGTCTCATGTGACAAAAGAAGGTACGAAGATTTTGTACAAGCCCCCAGTAATTTCCTCACCCGCCTCCCCTCTGCATCTAGGATAGATCCCAATAGGTCCAGGGAACTTGTCGACTTTAATGATTTAAGAAACACCCTACACCTCCACTTTTTCATATTGACATACTCCAGAATATCAATATACCCCTCCTGAAACTCTATATCAACCATATCTTTCTCCTTTGTGAATACTGATGCAAAGTATTAATTAAGGACTTCACCCATGTCCTCTGGCTCAATCCCCAATATCAGGTCCAGTATGATCTATTTACATATTGTTTCAAGAAACTGTCCTGGACACACCTAACAAATTCCTCCATCATCCAAGCCCTTGGCACTAAGCGAGCCTCACTCAATATACGGAAGTTAAAACCACACACCACAACAACCCTGTTGCATTTCCATTTTTCCATAATTGGTCCACATATCTCCTTCTCTATCACCTGCTAGTAATTGGGAGGCCTCTAGTACAATCCCATTGAAGTGACTGCAACCTTCTTATCCCTGAGCTCTACCTGTATGACCTTCCTGGATGAGCCCTCTGGGGTGTTCTCCCTTCAGTACAGCTGTGAGGGAGAGGATTGGACTCAGTGCCTGTGCAATGAATTTTGAATTGGAAACCAAAAACAACGGATTCAGTCTTCTTAATACTCAGTTGGAAGGAATTGATAGGTAGCTTGATAATTTAATAACAGTGGTGGAGTTGACAGAGGTTGTTATGACGTAGATACGGGTGCCTTCAGCAATCTTATGACAACCTGGAGTTTTTAAAAGGTTGCCAAGGGACAGAATGTAACTGAAATGTAGGAAGCCATAAATGATAAATCCTTGGAGGTCACCAGAGATAACAAGAGAATATATTACAATAATACTCTGGATATAAAATGATAAATAAAAATTCTGTGTTTGATTGCAGGCGTTTCATCACCCTGCCAGGTAATATCGTTAGTGCGTCTCCGGTGAAGCACTGGGGTTCTGTCCCACTTGTTATTTATATGCCTCGGTTTGCTGGGGTGATTGGCATCACTTCTGGTTCTGTTTCTCAGTGGTTTGTATATCAGGTCCAGTTCAATGTGTTTGTTGATGGAGTTCCGGATGGAATGACAGGCCTCCAGGAATTCCCTGGCATGTTTCTGTTTGGCTCATGCTATTATGGATGTGTTATCCCAGTCAGACCCGTGTCCTTCTTTGTCCATGTACACTGAGACAAGTGAGAATTGGTTGTGTCTCTTGGGGTCTAGTTGGTGTTCGTGTATCCTTATTTTCAGTTTCCTTTCAGTTTGGCCTCTGTAATGTTTCTCACAGTCCTGGTGTGGTATTTTGTATATTACGTTAGTTTTATAGTTTGAGCGAATGGGATCCTTTACTCTCGTAAGTAGCTGTTGCAGGGTGGCTGTTGGTATCTGGGCTACCTTGATATCTATGGGGCCTGAGCAGTTTTGTGGTCATCTCTGATACGCCACTGATGTACGGGAGGGTGACTAGTGTGTCTGCCCATGTTCTGTCTTCTTGTTGTGGTCTATTGTGGACGTAACAGCGGATTGTGCTTTTTGGGTATTCGTTCTTTTTAAAAACTCCGTGTAAGTGCTTCTGTTCTGCCCTGCAGTATGTTGTGGCTCATTTGAATAACGTCCTGATGCATCTCCGTTTATGGGTGTTGGAGTGGTTGCTGGTGTAATTAAGTATCTGCTCCTTATGGGTGGCCTTTCTATCTAGAAGATGAGATAATGATATCCTTTGATGTAACAGCACTATTTACATCCATAAACATCGACCTAGCCAAAGAAACAATTACCACGTTGCTGGATGAATCAGGAAGGCAGGCATCCCATGACAGCATCAACAAGGACAGCACCCTGAAACTGCTGGATCTGTGCCTCACAATCCACATCACCTTCAATGATTATATATTCGAACAAATCTAATGGAACACCAGTGGGATCCCCAATATCAGGACTGATTGCAGAAGCTGTAATGCAAAGGTAAGAATGGACAGCGCTCTCCACTATACCACCCAAACTTTGGGTCTGTTATGTAGATGACACCTTCGTGATTATCAAACACACAAGACCAGAAGAAACCCACCGACAACGTCACCGGAATAAAATTCACAAAAAAAGAGAACAATAACCGACTACTCTTCCTAGACATAATGGTAGAACGTAAGAATAACGGGGAACTATACACCAGCGCATACAGAAAGACCACCCATTCGGACCAGATACTTAATTACTCCAGCAATCACCGCAGCATCCACATACAGAGCTGCATCAAGACATTATTCAAACGAGCCACAACACACCGCAGCAACCCGGAATTGTGCAACTGAAGCATATAAACAACAAGTGGGACAGAACACCAACGCTTCATCAGAGGTGCACTGACGATGTTACCTAGCAGGGTGACAAAACATCTGCAATCAAACACACTAGCTCAGTAAGCAAGTCAACAACCTCATCCACAACCTGAGCTACAAATCTTCTCAAAAACTTCCATAAGAATTCAATCAGACTCACCAAGCCAGATAACAGTGAAGCAGCAGTAGAGGTGCACACAGGTTGAGAAGGGGAAGTTTACCTTTGCCACAGGTATACAATGTGTCATTTGTCACTTGGAAACTGGTATGGTGCTCCACACGAGCGCCACCATGTGAGCCTAGCCTCTCAATCCTATCATAGAATCATAGAACCATTGAATCACTACAGCATGGAAGCAGGCCAGTCAGCCCATTAAGTCCACATAGACCCTCTGAAGAGCATCCCACCCAGACCCAAACCTTATCCTGTCCCTGTAACCCCGCATTTCCCATGGCTAACCCACCTAGCCTGTACATCCCTGGACACTACGGGCAAGTTAGAATGGCCAATCCGCCTAGCCTGCACGTCTTTGAACAATGGGAGAAAATCAGAGCATCTGGAGGAAATGCACACAATGTGCAAACTCCGCACAGACAGTTGCCCAAGGATGGAATCAAACCAAGATCCCTGGCACTGGGGCACTGCAGTGCTAACGACAGAGTCACCGTGCTGCTCAGGCTGTCTTCAGGTGACGTCTCTTCAAATACATTACTCCTATTTGCTTTGACTGCTCCATGTGGTAACGAGTTCTGCAAACTGTCCAATCTCTGGGTAAACTTTTTTCTGAATTCTTGATTAGATTTATTTGTGAATGCCAGTTGGTGCGATAGCTGCGTGTGTCACAGCCTCAATCATACCAGGGATCTTCTCAGAGTGGTCCATTAATTAAGAATTTGTCTAAGCTCAGATGTAGCTCCCTTTTAATAAGTGTTTCAATTTAAACAATAAAAACACTTTAAATAAGATTCAATAAATAATTTTTATTGAAAGGTAAATAAACAATGATCGTTATTAGCTAAAATACAGATACCGAGGATTAAGGAAGGTTAAGAGTTATCTATCAAGATGGACAGAAATTCACGTGGACTCACTGCACAGACGCAGTGGCTACAATAGCAGGTCAGAGATTAGGAATACTGCAGTGAGTAACTCACCTCCTGACTCCCCAAAGCCTGTCCACTACCTACAAGGCACAAATCAGGAGTGTGATGGAATACACCCCACTTGCCTGAATGGATGCAGCTCCAGCAACATTCAAGAAAGGTTGACACCATCAAGGACAAAGGAGCCTGCTTGATTGACAGCACACCCACAAGTATCCACTCCCTCCACACTGACACTCAATAGCAGCAGTGTGCACTATGTATAAGATGCAGTGCAGAAATTCACAAAAGATCCAGAGACAGCTCCTTCCAAATCCACAACCTCTTCCAACCAGAATCTGGTAATTATTTAACAATATTTTGAGAGTTACACTTCAGATAACACAGACTGGGGTAGAGGGTCCTGGTGGAAATCTTCCCAACTGTCATCATGGTGTTCCAACTCTCTCCTTATCCCCAAGTTGCTGCGTGGTTACTGCCATCACCTTGTTGCAAGTTTCTCGACACGGCTTATTGCTTTCAACTTGGCTGTTTATACAGGCACCAAAGGATTAGCCGAGCAAGAAGATGGGAATGACACGAGTAAATCCAGCTGAAACTAAAGGATCTGTTAAACCAGAAACAGGGAAGAGTGGCCCCTGATGGTCAGGACTAACACGACCAGAAAATGTTTATTTGCTCATCATTAGGGGGCTCACGATGCCAAATACTGAGAGATGTGGGCACATCCATATTGCTAAGTGACTGAGACTTACCTACAAATAATACAAGGAAGGGGTGGGGGGTGCAGGAAACATCCGCATAGCTTAGTGAAATGTTAGAGTTACAAGTTGGTAGGATGATAGACCTCGTCCAATCATGGGTTGGGAAGAATGTAGAAGAGATACACTGGGAATGGATCTCCTGATGGAATTAGGGACAGTAATCAACCCTAAGGAAGGGATTGTAATCTTAGAAAGCCAACGTATCAAGCAGAGATCAGAACCGGCACAGACCAGCAACAGATATTGCCAGAGGACGAGGACATACAAGGGAAATGGGGAATGATAATGGGAACAGTGCCAACGGCATGGTTGGATTTCAGGAGAAATAACATTGCCCCTCTGGAGGTAGGGGAACCGTCCATGGATCAGAGAGACAATACCTTATACGTAGGGAGGCGCTGGAACCAGTAAGGGAAATAGTATTGGAAATGTTGATGCAAGGAGTAATGGAAGAAAGTAAGGTCCTTGGCTAACTCAAATAAAGAACTGCGAATGCTGGAGATTTGAAACAGAAACAGAAGTTGCCGGTGAAACTCAGCAGGTCTGGCATTGTTTGTGGGAAGAATTGGAATTAGAATGGAATTAGATTTTATGGTCATGCGTATTCGAGTACGGGACTACACTGGACTAGAAACGTTAACTCTGTTTTCTCTCCACAGATGGTGCCAGATCTGCTAAGTAGTGCCAGCAATTTCTGTTTTTGTTCCTTAACTAACTTGCCCTTTGAGTCAGATCAGAAACTGGACATGCCCTATTTGTTTACCATAGATTAAACAACTTAGAATGAGATGATCCAAAAAGAAGCACCCTATTGTACTAACCCCACTATTCTATTTATTGACTTGAGCCCAGAACACCAGATGCTTATCATCTGGACATTGCTAACAGATTCTGATCCATACTCACTGTTCCAGAATCCTAGGATTGGTTTTCTTTTAAAGTAGGGGAGAACCAGTAAACGTAGACCCATCTGCCACAGGGTTCAACAGTCACCCGGCTACATTTCACCAGATGATGGTGAGAAAACTGCAGTGAAGACTTATCTGAACAGAGAATTTCCTGTTTTAGTATGTTGGCTTCAACATAGAAACCTATAAACTAGGTGCAGGAGTGGGTCAATTGGCCCTTTGAGCCTGTCACCATTCAATATGATCACGGCTGATCATGCAAGCTCAGTATCCCATACCCTCCCCTGCCCATACCCTTTGAACCCTTTAACCATAAAGGCCATATCCAGCTCCCTTATGAATATATCTAATGAATTGGCCCCAACAGCTTCCTGTGGGAGAGTATTTCACAGGTTCACAGCTCTCAGTGATAAAATTCTTCCTCATCTTAGTCCTGAATGGCTTAACCCTTGTAAGGTGGGGAAGTCCAGAACAAGGGGTCTAGTTCTGGACTTCCCCAACATTGAGAACATTCTTTCTGAATCTAGCCTGCCCAGTCCCATCAGGATTTTATATGTTTCTATGAGAACCCCCCTCATTCTTCTAAATTCCAGCGAATACAAGCCCGGTTGATCCAGTCTTTCTTCATATGTCAGTCCTGCCATCCTGGGAATCAATCTGGTGAGCCTTCGCTGGACTCCCTCAATAGCAAGAATGTCCTTCCTCAGGCTAGGAGGCCAAAACTGCACACAATACTCAAGGTGTGGCCTCAATAAGGCCCTGTATAACTGCAGCAAGACATCTTTACTCTGATACTCAAATCCTCTCGCTATGAAGGAGAGCATGTCATTAGCTTTCCTCGCTGCCTGCTGTACCTGCACGCCATCCTTCAGGGACTGTTCCACCATGACACCCAGGTCTCGTTGCATCTCACCTTTTCCTAAACTGCCACCATTCATATAATAATCTGCCTTCCTGTTTTTGTGACTAAAGTGGATAACCTCACATTTATCCACATTATATTGCATTTGCCAAGTAGTTGCCCATTGAGCCAGTCCTTCCAAGTCACCCTGCAGCCTCTTAGCATCCTCCTCACAGCCCAACTGCCACCCAGCCTAATGTCATCTGCAAATTTGGAGATACGGCATTCAATTCCTTCATCCAAATCATTAATGTATATTGTGAACAGCTGAGATGCTGGCACTGAATCCTGCGGCACCCCACTCGGCCTGCCACTCAAATGGAAATAAAGGAGTATGTCAGGGTCTGATTAACCCAAGTGAAAGGTTTAGTCCAGAGTTGATTTAAGATTAACATAAAAATGGCCCAAGTGAGGAGATCTCGAGTCTCCTACCTGGGTATGAAATCTCACAGGGTCAGTGGTAGATGCCCGAGACCCAGAAAGAGGGAAATGCCTTGACTCATCTTTGTGAAGGGAGTCTGGAAACTACTGAGCTACTCAGCCATTGTAGAAATTTACGTGTGAGCTAGAGAAAAAAATGATAGGCTGGGGTGAGAACAGGGAGAGGCTTGTACCAAAAGAAAGAATCCTTTTGAAACACAGAAACATAGAAGATAAGAGCAGGAGGTGGCCCATTCGGCCCTTCGAACCTGCTTCGCCATTCTTCATGATCATGACTGATCATCCAACTCAATAGCGTAATCCTGCTTTCTCCCCAAAACCTTTGATCCTATTTGCCCCAAGTTCTATATCTAGTCAACTCCTGAATACACTCAACATTTTGGCATCAACTACTTCTTGTGGTAATTAATTCCACAACCTCACCACTCTTTGGGTGAGGAAATGTCTCCTCATCTCCGCCCTAAATTGTCTACCCTGAATCCTCAGACTGTGACCCCTCGTTCTGAACCCACCCACCATCGGGAACATCCTCCCCGCTTCTACCCTGTCCAGTCCTGTTAGAATTTTATAAGTCTCTGTGAGATCCCCCCTATTCGCCTGAGCTCTAGCGGAAATAATCCCAACCTAGTCAATCTCTCCTTATACGTCAGACCTGCAATCCCCGGAATCAGCCTGGTAAACCTTCATTGCACTCCCTCAAGAGCAAGGTCATCTTTCCTCAGAAAAGGATATCAAAATTGCACACAATATTCCAGGTGTGGTCTCACCAAAGCTCTGTACAACTGCAACAGCACTTCCCTACTCCTGTACTCACAACCTGTTGCAATGAAGGCCAACATACCATTTTCCTTCTTTACAGCCTGCTGCACCTGCACGCTTACCTTCAGTGACTGGTGCACAAAGATGCCCAGGTCCCGCTGCACACTCCCCTCTCCCAATTTACAGCCATAAGTACCTGCACTGGACCTTCTCAGGATGAGAGAGTCCATCACCTGTATGTCGATGATGAAGGAAGGCACCATTGGGCTACGCTGGCTCAGGAACACAGAGACCAAATGTAGCCGACGGCGTAGAATCACATAATTGTCCACAGTGGGAGCAGCCATTGATTCTGCTGCATGGACTAGAAAGGCTTGTCAGCAACTCACACCGAATAGTGAAGTAGTGGTATACAGAAAACACATTATTATGCAGGTGCTTAATCAGGGAAGCTGGATGGCAGCTCAGGAAGACATATTACTACCCCAAGATGTGTTTGTACAGGTGGTGCAGGACATGCAATGGTACTAAGAGAAGAAATAACCCATGAGAGCACTGAACTTGTAGAGGGCCACCAACTGGGGGTATATGGTAGGAGGGGTCCCGGAAGGAATAGTCAAGAAATAGTATGCTGATGGAAGCCCTTGAACAAGGAATGCATTAATGGCTGCAGAAGGGGCATGCATAAAGTGGGACGATTGGCTGCAGATTACTTGCCAGATGTGGATTTAATCACCTTGACGCACACCTTTAACTTAATGAAAGGCAAAACAGTGTGCATACTGATAGACACTATGCCTTTGGCATAGTGCATGATATCATGGAGGAGAAGGCATGTTACCTCGATCAGAACTCCGGTAAGGCATGAGGAAATAATTAATTGGTAGAGGCTGTTACGAGGCCCAACCACTGGAGATGTGATTAAGATTAAGCCCGTAGGAAGGCAGAAACACCACAAAATGTGGGTAATTCACGGGCAGACTGTTGGCCAAAAAGTATTAGACAAGGGATGAGAAGAAGAAATACAGATTTTTGTGTGAGGATAAAGAAAGTATCAGTGCAAGAAATAGAGGACTCAGCAGACAGAGCAGAACACGAGTGGGAATGTGAAAGACCTATGAAGGAAGCAGATGGGATCAGGATAAAGGAAGAACAGGTAGTGGTTTTGAAGGCAATCTGCTATAGCCTATTGGCAATACACCATAGAATAGGCCATCCTGAGAACAAGACCACCTGAGACTGGTAAACAGATGAAGGCCGTGGAAGGGACAAGATATAACACAACATCGCCAATGACGTCAATACCAACAGTAAAGGTGAGGATGGGCAAGTGGATGCACCCCACGGGACCATGGGAAAATCCACACTGTACACTTGACAAATTGAGGGAAGACCAATTGCTTGGCGATTATCAATCTGTTCACCCGACAGGTTGGGTATTTACAGTTTGGGAACATACAGCCAAAAGTGTAGCTGGGGAATGTAAGAAATAATACTCAATGGGGAGTCCCACTACATATCAGATCTGGGCACAAATTCTAAGCGGAGTAGAACAACATTGCTTCATAGGAGGCCTCACTGATGACGTTATCTAGAATGGCGATGAAACATCCGAACGAAAACAAGCCAGCTCGGCGAGCAAGTCAACAACCTCACCCACAACCCGAGCTACAAATCTTTGCTAAAACCTTAAAGAATATAGTCTCTCAGTGTGGTGACATGCCTTAAAACGTAGTAATAAAATCAAATAACATTAAATAGTTCAACAGTCGAATAACTTTAGGAAATAAATGCAAAATCATTCAAAAGGTGACTTCATCTTATTTTAGTGCAACCAATGGATGTATCTTTGTTCTGGCAGTGAACTTGTACAAATATTTTTAAGCTTTCCTTATGCAACAGCAGTTCATACTTGTTAAAATGAAATAACTGAACAGCGTTGGGAATACATATTTATGTTTAAGGGTTATCTACAAAAAAATAGCAGATTTGAGATTGTTTGGGTGTTCACTGGATGAGAAGGGATACATTACAATTTCTTGGAATGAAAGTTGACAGCTTAATGTGCGCTCTAAGTCAGCTCATGGAATTCAAACAACTTTGGAGAAGAAGCTACACAAAGTGTTCAAGGAGATAACAGATGAGGCATTTGGCTTTAAATTACTGGGGGAATCTAGGTTTGAGAGGATTAGGACCCCCTGCGGTCATGGTCGTCTACCTTAGTTTAGATGGGCCCATTCTGTTCTACATACCCAGAAGTCAAAGTAAAGACAGCACCCAGAAGCTGTAGCCTCTCTCCTAACATTCTGTTTCTCACAACTGATTCCTGAAAACCTGATAGAGTTTGAGTACCTGTAATTCCATCTAGTTGGTAAAACCTGAAGCCAATTTCCAATAAGTAGAATCCAAGATGACTGGAATCAAAACTGGACATTTAACCTGGTCAACAATCTTAAACTATCAGAAATTCAGTTTAGTTGCCGGGAAATTCGGCAGATGTGAGAAGTCATCACATTTTATCCTTTGTTTTGGTTCACAGAATTTTTGTTCTTTTCTCTACGATTTTCAAAAAACATCTCTGCAGAGACTTGTCCTTTTGTGTGGTGTGAGCATCTCTGAGTAGAATTAAGTTTTAATTCTGAATCATAGTTTGGATGTTAACCAGAGTTTGCAGCTTGCATTAAGAATAAGTTTTGTTTATAATAAACAATATATATTTTGAGTTCATGAAAGAAACCCAGACAACATTTCGTTTTTTTTTGCTAATAATACAAAAGGGAAGCACTGGCCATTCTGGGAACTGAATCAACCTTTACACTCATGGTAGAGTAGGAAGGCTTGATTACCAACACGATTGTTCTGTCACAGCCATAAAGGTACTTTAAATGTTAAGTATTTCACTTGAAACTTTCTATGCAATGACCAGCAGTCAATTTTTGTCTAGGCAAAATGCATTTATGGAAAGCATTTTGTTATTATCCATGAGCAAATCTGCTAATATCAGAACTCACTTCAGATAATTAAGTGATTACTGAGTTCTGCACTTTCAAAAAACATTTTGCCAGGACCTTTCAAACAATGCCTTAATGTGTCGTGATACACTAACCGCCATGGGACCTTTCTGAGAAATTTGAACATTCAAGAGGCAATTCCCTTGCTCCCTGGGATACTCCGTAAAAGCCTCCATCTGAGATATGATTCAGGGATTTCAGACAGTTTCTGATATTTGTTCTTGAATCCCTAACTATACCAGCATTTATTGCCTGTCATCAATTGCCCAGGAAGCAGCAACAGTCAACCACATTGTAGACCAGGTAAAGATGGCAGCACTCCTAAGCAGATTGTGTGAAAGGTTTGGATGGAGCAGAATCCGTAAAATGCATCCAGGACAGCTTTTTAAGCCAGTACGTGGATGGCCCGACAAGGCAGGTTGCAGTCCTGGACGTAAAGTAATAAAGCTGGGCAAGCAGTTGAAGTTCAGTGGGGGAGCATTTCGCAGACAACAATCATAATTCTGTTAGAGTCAAGACTGTTTTGGAAAAAGACAGGGAAATTTGGCAAATTGATTTCACATTTGGCTAAGTGCAGGAAGCAAAAGGTGTTCAGGGGTGTTGTTCCAACTGGATATCTGGCCAGAAATCAAAACTGTCAACTGGGAGAAAGCTATTTTAATAAGACCAGATGTGATTTGGCCAGAAGGGCTGGGAGTAGATACTTTCAGGTAAATCTGTATCAGAATTATGGATGAATTCAAAAAGGAAATATAGAGAGTATATAGCCAATATATCCCAATGAAGAAAGAGGGTAGAACCATGAAATCTTGTGAACCCTGGATATCAAAGGATATACAGCATTGGATGAAGGCTCAAAACAGTAGAAGCCTTACAGGAGGATAGAATGTGCTAGAGGGTACGTAAAAGGAAGGCTATCAGAGTTAAAACGGGATACATAAGGATGCAGGCTGGTAAAGGAAAACCCGAAATTATTTTACAGGTACATTAAGAATAAAAGGATAACAAAGGAAAAGTAGGGCTCATTTGTGGTCATTTGTGTATGAACCCAGAGAATGTAGGTTGGATTCAAGATGAATACCTTGGGTGAGAGTTCACTAGTTAGAGGGAGGATATGGGTATAGAAATTGGGGAGAAGGTCTATGCATGAAGGTGATACAATTAAAGAAATTATCATAGACAGAGTGAAGATTTGGAGGGGTCTGGCTGGCTTAAAAGTAAATATCCAGGGCAGATGTAATGTATCCCACGTTGTTGAGTAAGGCAAGGGAGGAAACGAGTAGGCATGCTTGGAAAAAGTTCCAATTTATCTCTGTCCACATGATGTGCCAGAGGACTAGAGGACAGCCAATGTGATACTGTTATTCAAGGAGGAAGGAAGGAATAAACCAGGAAACTACTGGCGGTGGGGAAGCTATTGGAAGCAATGCTGATAGACATAATTAATCTGTATTTAGAGAGATGGGGATTAATCAAGAACAGTCAGCTCGGTTTTGTTAAGGACAGGTCATGTCTGACCAAGTTGAACGAAATTTTAAAGAAATGACGAGGTGTATTGATGAAGATAATGCTTTTGACGTGGTCTACTTGGACTTCAGTATGGTCTTTAAATACGGTTCCGCATGGGAGACATTTAGCAAAGGTAAGAGCCCATTGAATCCAAGGAAATTTGGCAAATTGGATTCACAACTGGCTAAGTGGCAGGAAGCAAAAGGTGTTCAGGGGTGTTTTTCCAACAGGATGTCTGTGTCTAGTAGAGTCCTGCTGTTTGTAGTTTATATAAATGGTTTAGACTTGATTGTAGTAGGGTAAATTTGCAGATGGGATGGGTAAATATTGAGGAGGATAGCCTTACTCTAGAGGATATAAATGGGCTGGTCAGTGGCAAATGGAATTCAATCTGGATTGATGTGAGGCGATGCATTTGGGCAGGTCAAACAAGTCAAGGGAATACGTGATGAATGGTAGGCATGGGAAGGACTGAGGATCAGAAGGCCCTTGATATGCATGTACACTGGTCCTTTAAGATATCAGGACACAAGGGGAAAAGAACATAAAAGTAAGGCTGTAATTCTTTAGTTGTACAGGGCATTGACGAGACCACACGGTGGTCAAAAGTGACATGCAGTTTATGTTTGCTTATTCAAGAATGAATGTAAATACATTTGAGGTAGTTCAGGAGATTTACTAGGTTGATACCTGGAATGAAGATCATAGAATAGAATCTTAGAATTACGCAGTATAGAAGAGGTCCTTTGGCCCACTGTACTGCCAGAAAAAGCAGAGTATAGGTTGGAATTGTTTCCACTGAAGCTTAGAAAACTGAGAGGAGAACTTGATTTAAGCATACAAGATTCTGAATAGTCTTGATAAGGGTGGATGCACCCAAGACGTTTTCTCTTCTGAGCCTGAGCTAGGGACGCATCTTTAAAACCAGGGGTTATCTTTCATTTTTACTCTGAAGGTTAAGAGACTTTGGAACTCTGCCTCAAAAGTCAGTGGAAGGGTCATTGAATATATTCGAGACAGAGGTGGATAGTTCTTGAATCAGAGATAGTAGGAACTGCAGATGCTGGAGAATCCGAGACAACAAGGTGCAGGGCTGGATGAACACAGCAGGCCAAGCAGCATCATAGGAGCAGAGAGGCTGACGTTTCGGGCCTAGACCCTTCATCAGAAAAGGGGGAGGGGAAGGGGGTTTTGAAATAAATAGGGAGAGAGTGGGAGGCGGATAGAAGAGGGACAGAGGAGAGGATAGGTGGAGAGGAAACAAACAGGTCGAAGAGGCGGGGATGGAGCCAGGAAAGGTGAGTGTAGGTAGGGAGTTAGGAAGGGGATAGGTCAGTCCAGGGAGGACGGACAGGTCAAGGGGGCGGGATGAGGTTGGTCGGTAGGAGATGGAGGTGCGGCTTGAGGTGGGAGGAGGGGATAGGTGGGAGGAAGAACAGGTTAGGGAGGCAGGGACGAGCTGGACTGGTTTTGGGATGCGGTGGGGGGAGGGGAGATTTTGAAACTTGTGAAATCCACATTGATGCCATTGGGCTGCAGGGTTCCCAAGCGGAATATGAGTTGCTGTTCCTGCAACCTT
>NC_063344.1:72604899-72627622 GCF_021869965.1 Rhincodon typus | reverse complement strand
TCTGCAAAGCGGTCCCCAAGCCTCCGCTTGGTTTCCCCGATGTAGAGGAAGCCACACCGGGTACAGCGGATGCAGTATACCACATTGGCAGATGTGCAGGTGAACATCTGCTTGATGTGGAAAGTCTTCTTGGGGCCTGGGATGGGGGTGAGGGAGGAGGTATGGGGGCAGGTGTAGCACTTCCTGCGGTTGCAGGGAAAAGTGCCGGGTGTGGTGGAGCTGGAGGGGAGTGTGGAGCGGACAAGGGAGTCACGGAGAGAGTTGTCCCTCCGGAAAGCAGATAAGGGTGGGGAGGGAAAGATGTCTTTGGCGGTGGGGTCGGATTGCAGATGGCGGAAGTGTCGGAGGATGATGCGTTGGATCCGGAGGTTGGTGGGGTGGTACGTGAGGACGAGGGGGATTCTTTTTTGGTTCTTATTGCGTGGACGGGGTGTGAGGGATGAGGTGCGGGAGATGTGGGAGACACGGTTGAGGGCGTTCTCGACCACCGAGGAGGGGAAGTTACGGTCCTTGAAAAACGAGGACAACTGAGATGTACGGGAGTGGAATGCCTCATCCTGGGAGCAGATGCGGCGGAGGCGAAGGAATTGGGAATAGGGGATAGCATTTTTGCAGGAAGGTGGGTGGGAGGAGGAGTATTCTAGGTAGCTGTGGGAGTCAGTGGGCTTGAAATGAATATCGGTTTCCAGGTGGTTGCCCGATATGGAGACAGAGAGGTCCAGGAAGGGGAGAGAGGTGTTAGAGATGGTCCAGGTAAACTTAAGGTTGGGGTGGAAGGTGTTAGTGAAGTGTATGAACTGTTCGAGCTCCTCGTGGGAGCACGAGGCGGCGTTCTTGTTAGGCTGGGAAGTCAAAAGGTTATCGGGGACAGATGGGAATATGGAATTCAAAACATGAACATTAAAGCCATGATTTCATTGAATGGCAGAGCAGCTTCAAGGGGTCAAATGTTCTACGTCTGTTCCTATCCTGTTTGTTCTTATTAATTTCCTCAGTTTCCTCATCAACAATTGTGTTGACACTGGCCATAATTTTCCAATCTCTTCAGATAAAGGAGCGCCAGAGGGCTGGAGATTTGCACATATTAAATCCTTGCTCAAAAAAAGGGTGCAAGGATAAACACAGCAGCCAGTCTATAATGGGAAAGCTTTTAGAATTTATAATCTGGTCCAGAATTAACTGCCGACTGCACAAATGTGGTTTCATTAAGGAAAGTGAGCATGGATCAGTTAAGGCAAATTAAATTTAACAAATCAGTCAACTGGGTCCGTATCCAGTTCTCCACACAGCAATCTAGCTAGTCACACTACCCCCACTCTATCCCTGTAATTCTGCAAGCTTATTTCCTTCAAGAGGCGGCCCAATTTCCTTTGAAAATCATTCCTCCTCTCAGCTTCCACCACTCTCATAGGCACTGGGTTCCAGGTCATTACCACATTGTGCATTGTAAAAACAACCATGATAGCTGCCCTTTAGATCTCAGCAACGATTGCACTGCGTAGCACAATCTAAGAACTAATCTCACATCGGATGTTGGGTCTATTATTGTAGATTTGTTGAGAGCAAATGGCTGAACATTTAATACCAGACTTTATAACAACAACAGTGAAATACAACATGATACAACTTCAGAAAAAATATTTACGGAGGCACTTAGGAACAACAGGAGGCCATTCAGCCCATTGAGTGTGTTCTACTATGCTGGATCGTGACTGATCCTCTACTTCAATGCGACATTCCTTCATCATCCCCATATCCCTTGATGTCTTTAGTAACTAGATGTATCATTTTATCTCTTCAACTCACTTAATGACAGTGCATTCACAGTCCTCTCAGTAAAGAACTCCAAAGATTCACCGCCCTCTGACAGTAGATATTCTTCTGCAGCTCCTAAATTACTTATCTTTTATTCTGAGCTCATGCTCCCTCGTTCTAGACATTGCAGCCAGGGACAACATCCTTTCTGTATCTACTCCATTAATCACGTTTAAGAATGTGTAAGCATTTGTGAGATTGCCTCTCATTCACTTAAACGTCACACAATCCTGGGCCAGTCTCCTCAATTTCTCCTCATAGGTCCAAGAGTATGTCTGGTGAATCTCCACTGCACTCTCTTGAATGCATATATAGAGTTCCTTAGTAAAGGGGGCTGGAACTTCCTCCAGGTGTGGTCTCACCATTGATATAGACTTTGAGATATACATTTAATACCATTTATTCTTAGTGAGGTTTTTTGGTTTTTAAGTTAGTAATGTGGGGTTTTTGTGTATCTGAAGTTAATAATGAACTTGTAAGTAAGTATTTCTGCGTCCATGGTGACTTCTTTTAAAATAGTTTTTGATACCTAGCTTTAGAGTTAATGGGTTTTTATTTACTTTTGCTTTGCAACTCAGAGAGGTAAATAAATAGGCCTTAAGCCTTGTTATACGTGTTTGGAACTTTATTTAGGCCTGGAGAAATATATCCACAGCTTAGAGAAGGCGAGAGAGAGATTTGTTTTAATCTTACTTTGAGTTTTGAGCATTCCAATGAAGTCCTTGGTTGAAGATGGCTATAGAGATCAGTGTTTCTGAGAAGCAAAGGATATAGTGAAACTGGATTACCTTAGAGTAAAGAGTTAATTGTCGTCCCAGACAGGAAGTGTTGGGATAAAACCATGAACCAGTTACTCAAAGCTAAGTATATTTAAGCTCAGGTGTATGATAGCTCTAGGAAGAAGCTATGTACAGTTCTAATCAATAAGTTAAAGTCACAAGTGACTGCAACCTATCAATGTATTAGAAACAGGACTCTGGTATGAGTGGTATATAAGTGGTGTTTTTCAGTACATTCAGGTCTGTATTAGGCGTGTGTTTTGGGTACTAGACTAAAGTTATTGTTTTTCTTTTCAATTGTTTTGTGATTATGCTTTGACTGTGCGTTTGAAAGCTTTGAAATTATGTTTAAGTAGGTAGTTTGGTAATAGGTAGTTGCATTCTATTCTATCTTCGTGGCTTTGACATGCCCCACATTCAAATCATTATATAGTCCGCAAACAATCGGAGCCCAAGTATGAATGCTAGTGATATGTGAAAAAAAAATTCTGAATCTCCGCTTTCTGTTCTTAACCATGCAAGCTTTAACATTAACACATGCTTTAATTTTGTTGACTAACCTCCTGTGTGAGACTTTCCAAAAGTCTTCTGAAAATCCAAATACACCACATTCACAGATTTCCCTCATCAACTTGGCAAGTAACATCCTCATCTTCGAATTCTAGATACCCATTACCCTCTGGATAAAAAAAAATTTCCTCATATTCCCACTAATCCTTCCACTGATCATTAATTGATCACAATTCATGATCTGTGCACTTGACAGTTTATCTTTCTGCTGGTGGAAACAGATACTTTATGTCCACTCTATCCAAGCCCCTTCCGTACATCTCAATTAAGTCACTCCTCAGCATCCTCTATTCTAAGGAAAATTAAGCCTATCCAATCTTTGCTCATACCAGCTATATTCAAGCCCTGGCAATATTTTTGTGAATATCCTCCATATTCTCTCTAGAGCATTTATGTCCTCCATAATATGGTCACCATAATTGTAAAGAGCTGTGGTCTAACCAGTGTCTTACATAGTTACATCATTATATCACTGCTCTTCTATTCAATACCAGGTCCGATGAAGGAAAGCATCCCATATTTCTTCATCGCTTTATTTACATTCTGCCACTTCAAGGATCTGCAGGCATGCACCCAAATGTCCTTCACCTCCTCCACTCCTTCAATACCCTTCCAATTATTGTGCAATTCCTTGTGTTATTTCCCTTCTCTCATTTGCCACTTTCCTGCCTACTTAACCAAACTGCTGTCATTATCAGAGCTGACAGCCTTCCTCTTCACTACCAATAAGTTGGCCAATTTTGTTGTCACCTGCAAATTTCCTAATAACTCTCACATTTATGTCTAAATCATTAATATATATGATCTGGTATGCATATACACTTGTCCCTTAAGATATTAGAACAAGTGGATAAAGTGATTAAGAAGGCATATGGTATACTTGCTTTTATTAGTTGAGAAATAGAGTTTAAGAGCTGGGAGGTAATGTTAAAACTTAGAAGACATTGTTTAGGCCACAGCTAGATTCGTGTGCAACACTGTGTGCAATTCTGGAGCTCACATTATAGCATCGATGTGATAGCACTGGATAGACTACAAAGGAGATTTACCAGGATGTTGCCTAGGCTGGAGATTCTCATTTATGAACAGAGACTGGACAGACTGGAGTTGTTTTCCTTAGAGCCGAGGAGATTGAGAGGGGACATGAGATGAAAAAAAATTATGAGGAGCCTAGATAAGGTAGACAGGAAGAAACTTTTCCCATTGATGGTCCCTTCAGTACTTCCCTTCTCATTATGCATATTATTTAATATTTCATGCTCCTTTTTAACTAGATTGTCCACAGCATGTCTTGCTTTTGTGAAGGCACAGACAAAGTACTCATTTAGTACCCTCGCACATCATCTGCATCCACATGTAAATTAATACATACAGCTTTGATAGGTCCAAACTTTACTGAATAATTCTCTTGCTTTTAATATACTGATTAAACATCTTCGGATTTTCTTTAATCTTTTTTGGCCTTTTTTAAAATTATTATTGCTTTCCTCATTTTCTTTTTCACTTCATCCCTGTACTTTCTATACTGCTCCAAGCCTCTTAAAGTATCACTTTTGTTTGAGATTGGTTACAGCAGCACAGATGGCATTTGACCAATATGTGCCTGCTAGTTTCGTGCAAGTGTTCATCAGCCATGTCACACCCCAGTCTTTTGTGACTAGATTTTTAATCAGCTGTGACAAATGGAAAACCAAGCACACTGGAAGAAATGAAAATCACTGACATCATTGCACAAGCTCCAAGTACTCAAAACAAAAGGAACTGAAGTTGTTAATAAACTGGACCACCCAGAACTACATAGCCCATTAAGGTAAATGAAAGGCAGATTGCTGTTACTTACTTTTTGCTAGTTCTACCTGAAGTCATGCACAGGATATTCTGGCTCTCGAAAGCTGACTACAGTCCTCTGATAGTATTACAACAAGTGAAGACCACAGGAAAAAACGTACTTTGAACAATTGTGGTCTATATGTTCTGTATCAATTAATTTGTTTCAGCTGGGAATCTTAATTTTTTTAAAAGATCTCCTCCTAAGATTGCATAAAAATTAGTTATACAATAATAAATATGTATTAATTTTATTTAATACAAAGCTTGATGCTGTTTGTTTGAATTGCTGCGGCCTCACCCGCCTCTGCACCCCTATCTAACTGGCATTATGAAAGAGTAGTTTGACAGGTTTTAAATAAATTCTACTCAAACATCAAAATCTGATGACTGATAACGACAATACAAGGAACATACTGCAAGGCTAGGTGAGCCATGGTCCAAAACTACACCAACATCATTCAAGCATGACCAAATATGTCAAATTCAGGTAGGAGTTTCATGGTGAATGGTAGAGCCTTAATGAGTGTATGGGAAGAGAAAGGCCTTGGAGTTTAGGTGCATGGTTCTCTGAAATGGAGTCACAGATAGGCAGGGCAGGGAAGAAAACTTTTGGTACACTGGCCATCATCAGTCAGGGTATTGAGTACAGAAGTTGGGAAGTCATGATGCAGTTGTACATGACGTTGGTGAGGCTGCACTTGGTGTATTGTGTTCAGTTTTGGTCACCTAAGAGTGCAGAAGAAATTTACGATGATGTTGCCAGGACTCAAGGGACTGTGTTATGTGGAGAGAAGCTAGAACATTTTTCTTTAGAGCGTAGGAGACTGGGGGGGCATCTTATAGAAGTGTATAAGATCATGAGAGGCATGGATTGCGTGAATGCACTCAGTCTTTTTCCAAAGGTTTGGGCAATACAGGACTAGATGGCATCAGTTTAAGCTAAGAGGGAAAGAATACATGGGAACCTGAGGGGCAAGTTTTTTTTTTTAACAGAGGATGGTATACATATGGAATAAACTGCCAGCATGAGTGGTTGAGGCAGGTACATTAACATTTAAAGGGCATTTGGACAAATACATGCACAGGAAAGATTCAGAAGGATATGGGCCAAGTGCAGAGAAATGGGCTTAGCGTGGACAGGCATTTTGATCAGCACGGACCACTTTGGGCCAAACAGCCTGTCTCCATGCTGTTGGACTCTATGACTCTATGTAAAAGCACAAGGATTCAGTGCAATTTAATCAAATTTTATTGTGTGCACATCTTTAATATAGTGGCTCTGCAGCAAATTAACACAATGATAACATCTCCTCTTGCTGGAAGAACTCAGTGTAAATGGAAGCGAACCCCTACACTAGCACAATCTTCATCAACAGTGCAATTAATAAATACTCTGGGGAAATAAACTTAAGAGTTTACAATAGATTAAAAACTGTGATTAGCTCTTTAAGTATTCATGACTTTGAAATCAAGATGAACAATTGCCCTCTGTTTTAGGGTCATTCTGTAATTTGTCCCAGGTCAAGTCATTCTTGGATGCATTTTGTTACAGCCTTCTCGGTCATTTGAACCCTTTTTTGCTTCTGCTTGTGCTTGGCTCAAGATTCCTGTCGATGCCAGTGGCATGCAAGGTCCGTGCCACAAGCAGCACCAAATCTGGGTGAGTGACTTCATCAAGAAAACGTCCTCCCCATCAACGTTGCTAAAGTGTCTCTTAATTTATTCCCTATGAGTTAGTCACACCAACATTGACTGCAAACTAGTGCAACACTCTTTCCAAACTGTGTATGCTGCTAGCTCAAAACAAAACAGCTTGAACCAATCAAGGTAAAGGATCTGCTTAGGGCATAATTGGCAAAACAAGTGCAAATTGAAGCAGCTTGAAAAGCCTGAGTTTCTGCTCAAATGGCAGCTTTTTATAGTAATTTTTTGAAAAAAAATCCTTGTTTTTGAATTTATGGTAATTATAATGGCTGAAATGAATTTATAACAAAAAGAAGCATTCTTAATCACAGTCGATCCATCATCTCTAAGAATCTCTTATGGGAAAATATATTAAATAATTTCCTTGTTATGTGTGGTACAATATTCAAACGCCTGGCAATTTTTAAAAAAATCTGTATATTTTAAAATTTCAGAAAATTTAAAACGAACTGCAGATGCTAGAAATCAGAAACAAGAACAAACATTGCTGGGAAAACTCAGACAGTCTGGCAGCATCTGTGGAGAGAAAGCAGGGTTAATGTTTTGTGTCCAGTCACTGTTCTTCTGAACTGCCAGGCCTGCTGAGTCTTCCTAGCAATTTCTGTTTTTGTTTCAACAGATACAAGCCTAGCTTGTCCAACCTTTCCTTATAAAGCAAACGTGCCTATTCCAGGTAGTAGTCTAGTAAGCTTTCTCGAAGCTGCTTGCAACAAATTGACACATTTCCTTGAATAAGGTGACCAATACTTTGCACAGTACTCCAACTGTGGTCTCACCAATGCTCTGTATAATTCCCTATTTTTGTATTCAATTCCCCTCACAATAAATGAAAATTATATTAGCTTTCCAAATTACTTCCTGCACCTGCTGTACTAAATTTTGTGATTTATGCATAAGTTACTTAGATCTTTCTTCTAGTGTCCTTGTACTGAAAAGACCCTCCCTGCAGACTTGCAAATGGAATGCAATTGCTGTATACGCTCAATAGTGATTAATTCACCATGAGGATGTAACTAATTTTGTTGTTAGGATTGCCTTCTACCATGATGGGTTATTTAAAAAATGCAAAAGATCACAGATGAGAACTAGCTAATGGGGTAGTTGAGAAGGTATATGGGATGCTTGCCTTTATTGGTCATTGCATAGACTATAAGATCAGGAAAATCATGTTAGAGCCGTTCAGACTTTGATCAGGCCACAGCTGCAGTACTGCATACAGTCCTGGTCACCACACTATGTAACTGCATTGGAGGGGGTTCAAAGGAGATTTACCATTTTCTGAAGAAGGGCCCTGACCCGAAACATTCCTGCTCATCTGATGCTGCCTGGCCTACTGTGTTCCTCCAGCTCCACACTATGTTATCTCTGACTCCAGCATCTGCAGTTCTTGCCATCTCAGATTTACCAGGACATTGCCTGGGATGGAGCATATCAGCTATAAAGAAAGGCTGGACAAGCTTGGGTTGATAAAGCTAATGCAGTTTATGTCTACATCAACTTAGCAAAGCTTTTGACAAGGTCTTGAATGATAGACTGGATAAGAAGCTAAGACTCCATGGGACTCGGGTCATTTTGGCAAATTGGATCCCAAATTGGTTTAGTGGCAAGATGCAGAGGGTGGTAGTCAAAAGGTGTTTTTATGACCGGAAGACTGCGTCCAGTGGCGTGGCACAGGGTCTGGTGATGGCTACTTGTTGTGTACGTTAATGATCTAGACACAAATGTGGGAGGTTTGATCACTAAGTTTACAAATTACATGAAAATTGGTGGTGTGGTAAATAGAGAGGAGGAAAGCCTTAGATCAGAAGATGATGTAGATGGGACTAGTCAGGGGCTGAACAGTGGCAAATAGAATTTAATCCTGAAAAGCGAGAAGTGATACACTTTGGAAGAACTAATAAGGCAAGGGAGTAACATTGTGTTTCCCAGCATCAAAAAAAAATCAATATTTTGGGTGTATAAGTCGACAAACACCCTCCTACTCTTTTCAGCTATGACATGCCATTAGTAGTAGTCAAGCTTAATTTTTCACATGCTTTGCTTACCTTGTAACAAGGCACAAGGAAATTAAGCAACTCTCATGGGTCATGTTGTGAAGAGCACTGGATTTTAAGACATACCCACTCTGTTTCACATGTGGATGGCATTTCAAAATAACGATCACCCACAGCTTCGACAGTTGACTTTAACATAAAACTTAGTAGTAGGAGAAGGCTATTTAGCCATTCAAACTACGCCATTCAAACGTTCATTGCTGACCATCCAACTCAGTAGCATGTTCTCGGGTTCTCTCCACACCATTAAATTCCTTTAGCCCTAAGAATCATATCTAACTCCCTCTTGAAAAATATTCAGTGTTGTGGCTTCAACTGTTTTCTGTGGCAGAGAATTCTATAGGCTCAGCAATCCCTGGGTGACGAAATTTCTCATCTCAGTCCTAATTGGCCTACCCTGTATACTTAGACTATGACCCTTGGATCTGGACTCCTGAGTCATGGGGAACATCCTTCCTGTATTTATCCTGTCTAGTTCTGTTAGAATTTTAGAGGTTTCATACAGCAGGATTTGATCAGATGGGCTGAGGAGTGGCAGATGGAGCTTAGTTTAGAAAATTGTGAAGTGTTATATTTTGGTAAGGCAAATCAGTGTAGGGTCCTAGGGAGTGTTGCCTAACAAAGAGACATAGTTCCTTGAAGGTAGAGTCACAGGAAGACAGGGTAGCGAAGACGGCATTTGGTACACTGGCCTTTACAAGTACATGCATGGTGTGTAGGACTTGGGTGTCATGTTGCGCTGTACAGGACATTGGTTAGGCCTCTTTTGAAATACTGCGTTCAATTCTGATATCCCTGCTATTGAAAAGATATTGTTAAACGTGAAAAGGGTGCAGAAAAGATTTACAAGTATGTTGCCAGGGTTGGAGGATTTGAGCTACAGACAGAGGCTGAATAGGCTGGGGCAATTTTCCCTGGAGTGTCAAAGGCTGAGGGATAGAGGTTTATAAAATCATGAGGGGCATGGATATGTTGAATAGCCAAGGCCTTTTCCCCAGGGTGGGGAAGTCCAAAATTACAGCGCATAGGTTTAAGGTGAGAGGGGAGAGATTTAAAAGGGATGTAAGGGACAACTTTTTCACACAGAGGGTGGTGCGTGTATGGAATGAGCTGCCAGAACAAGTGGTGAAAGCTGGTACAACTACAACATTTAAAAGGCACCTCATTGGGTATATGTATAAGAATGGTTCAAAGCGATATGGGCCAAATGCTGGCAAATAGGACTAGATTAATTTAGGATATCTGGTTGGCATGGATGAGTTAAACCGAAGGGTCTGCTTCTGTGCTATACAAGCATATGATTTATGACTCTTTCTCTGAACTGGGAGCTCATCGAAAGCCTTCTGAATGTTCTGCATAGGCTCATCCCCCTTTCTCAATTCTACTTGATACATCCTCAGAAAATGACCAGTTGATTTGTCAAGCATGATTTCTCTTTTGTAAATCCATCTGTCTAATTCTGTGACTGCTTTCCAAGTGAACATAGAACACAGAACAGTACAGCACAGTATAGGCACTTCGGCCCACGATGTTGTGCCGAACTTTTACCTTAAACCTAAGGTCTATCTAACCTCCACCTCTACCTTATACTATCATCCATATGCCTATCTAATAGTCGCTTAAATGCCCCTAATGAGGCCGACTCCACTACCCTCTCCGGCAATGCATTCCACGCCCCAACCACTCTCTGAGTAAAGAACCTACCTCTGACGTCTCCCCTGTATCTACCTCCACTCACTTTAAAACTATGCCCTCTCGTAACAGCTACCTCCACCCGAGGAAAAAGTCTCTGGCTGTCCACTCTATCTATACCTCTGATCATTTTGTACACCTCTATCAAGTCATCTCTCATCCTTCGTCGTTCTAAAGAGAAAAGCCCTAGCTCTCTCAACCTTTCCTCGTAAGACCTTCCCTCCATTCCAGGCTACATCCTGGTAAATCTCCTGTGCACCTTTTCCAACGTTTCCACATCTTTCCTGTAATGAGGCGACCAGAACTGGACACCATACTCCAGATGTGGCCGAACCAGACTTTTGTATAGCTGGAGCGTAACTTCACAGCTCTTGAACTCAATCCCTCTATTAATGAAAGCTAACACACCATACGCCTTCTTAACAACTCTATCCACATGGGTGGCAGCTTTCAGGGAACTGTGGACATGAACCCCAAGATCCCTCTGCTCATCCACACTGCCAAGAATCTTTCCGTTAACCCTGTATTCTGCTTTTTAAGATTTTCCTTCCAAAATGAATCACCTGACACTTTTCAGGGTTAAACTCCATCTGCCACTTCTCAGCCCAGCTCTGCATCCTATCAATGTCCCTTTATAACCTAGAACAGCCCTCCGCACTGTCCACAAAGCGACCTACCTTCATATTGTCTGCGAACTTACTAATCCACCCTTCTACTCCTTCATCCAAATCATTCACAAAAATCACAAACAGAAGAGGACCCAGAACAGATCCTTGTGGTACACCACTCGTAACTGAGCACCATGTTGAATATTTTCCGTCCACTACCATCCTTTGTCTTCTGAGGGTCAGCCAATTCTGAATCCAGTCTGCCACATTTCCCCCTATTCCTTGCCTCCTTACTTTCTGCATGAGCCTACCATGGGGAACCTTATCAAACGCCTTACTTAAATCCATGTATACCACATCCACTGCTCTACCTTCATCCATGTGTTTGGTCACATCTTCAAAGAATTCAATAAGGTTTGTGAGGCATGATCTACCCCTCACAAATCCATGCTGACTGTCACGAATCAAACTGTGCCTTTCCAAGTGATCATAAATCCCATCTCTCAGAGCTCTTTCCAATAATTTGCCCACCATGACCTAAGACTGGCCTGTAATTTCCAGGGTTATCCTTATTCCTTTTTTGAACAAGGGAATAACGTCTGCCTCCCTCCAATCTTCCGGCACTATACTCGTGGACAGCGAGGACGAAAAGATCATCGCCAAAAGCCCTGCGATCTCTTCCCTCACTTCCCATAGAATCCTTGGATAAATCCCATCAGGCCCAGGGGACTTATCTATCTTCAACTTCCTCAAAATTCCTAGCACATCTTCCTTACTAACATCGACCCCCTCTAGCCTACCAGCCTGTTTCACACTGTCCTTCTCTACAACTAGATGCCTCTCAGTTGTGAATACTGAAGAAAAGTATTCATCAAGGACCTCTCCTATCTCTTTAGGCTCCGTGCACAAATTCCCTTTACAATCCTTGATCGGCCCTACCCTTTCTCTGGTCATTCTCTTATTCCTCACGTACGTGTAAAAAGCCTTGGAGTTTTCCTTGATCCTATCTGCCAAAGTTTTCTCATGCCCCCTTATAGCTCTCTTAAGCCCCTTCCTGGATAACTTGTATCCCTCTAGAGCCTTTTCCGTTCCTTGTTTCCTAAACCTTACATGAGCATCCTTCTTCCTCTTAACCAGTCGTTCGACCTCTCTTGAGAACCAAGGCTCCATCACTCGACCGCATCTTCCCTGCCTGCTAGGGACAAACATATCGAGCACACGCAGTATGCACTCCTTAAACAATCTCCACATTTCAATAGTGCTCTTCCCTGACAGCACCTGTTCCCATTTTATGTTACCCAGTTCTTGCCTAACAGAATTATAATTACCCTTCCCCCAATTATAAACCTTACCCTGCTGTATATACCTATCCTTTTCCATGACTATTGTAACAGTAACAGAGTTATGATTGCTACCGCCAAAATGCTCTCCTACCAACAGGTCTAACACTTGGCCCGGTTCATTGCCAAGCACCAAATCCAAAGTGGCCTCTCCTCGTGTTGGTCTATCGACATACTGTGTCAGGAATCCTTCCTGAATGCAATGGACAAAATCCGCTCCATCTCAACTATTACAACTAAAATGTTTCCAATCAATATTTGGAAAGTTGAAGTCACCCATGACTACAACCCTGCCAGTATCTGCCTCCCAATCCACTCCTCCACTTCTCTGCAACTATTAGGGGGTCTGTAAAAAACACCCAACAAAGTGACTACTCCTTTCTTGTTCCTTACCTCAACCCAAAGCGACTCTGTAGACATATCATTCTCGAACTGCCTTTCAGTAGCTGCTATACTCGCCCTAAATAGCAATGCCACTCCCCGCCTCTTTTTCCATGCTCCCTACTTCTTTTAAACCATCTAAATCCCCGAACTTCCAACAACCATTCCTGTCCCTGAGTTACCCAAGTTTCTGTAATGGCCACAACATCGTAGTTCCAAGTACTGACCCATGCTCTAAGTTCATCCACCTTACCTCTGATACTTCTCGCATTGAAGTATACACACCTCAAACTATCTTTATGTGCACAATTACGCTCCATCAACCGCATTTCTTTATTAACAACCTCACTCCCTGTTGTGTCTGTTGGGAGGCTGAATACCTCATCCTCTGAATTACAAATCCGGTTCCCCACCCCCTGCCAATCTAGTTTAAACCATTCCATATAGCTCGAGCAAACCTCACTCCCAGGATATTTGTGCCCTTCCGGTTCAGGTGCAACCCGTCCTTACTGTACAGGTCCCACCTTCCCCAGAATGTGCTCCAATTATCCACATAATGGAAGCCCTCCCTCCTATACCAGCCCTGTAGCCACGTGTTTAGCTGCACTCTCTCCCTATTTCTTACCTCGTTATCACATGGTAGTAATTCAGAGATAACTACCCTGTTTGTCCTGGATTTCAGCTTCCAACCTAACTCCCTGTACTCGTTTTTCACATTCTCTGTCCTTTTTCTACCAATGTCATTGATACCGATGTGTACCATGACTGCTGGTTGCTCACCCTCACCCTTAAGGATCTTGAAGACATGATCCGAGACATCACGGACCCTGTCACCCGGGAGGCAACATACCATCCGTTCATCTCTTTCGCGTCCACAGAACCGCCTGTCTGTGCCTCTTACTATTGAATCCCCCACTACAATTGCTCTCCTATTCTCCCCCCTTCCCTTCTGTGCCAAAGGGCCAGGCTCAGTGCCAGAGACCTGTCCACTATGGCCTTCCTCTGGTAGGTACCCCCCCCACAACAGTACCCAAAACTGTATACTTATTATTGAGGGGAACAGCCACAGGGGATTCCTGCACTGCCTGCCTATGCCCTTTCCCCTTCCTGACAGTCACCCAGTGACCTTTTTCCTGTACCTTGGGTGTGACCACCTCCTTATAACTCCTCTTTATCATCCCCTCAGCCTCCTGAATGATCCAGAGTTCATCCAGCTCCAGCTCCAGTTCCAGTTCCCTAACGCGGTTTTTAAGGAGCTGGAGTTGGGTGCACTTCTCGCAGGTGAAGTCAGAGGGGACACTAGCAGTGAACCTTACCTCCCACATCCTGCAAGAGGAGCATGCAACTGCCTTAGCTTCCATTCCCTCTACTCTAGATTTCCAGAAGAATAAAAAAAAAGTACTCTGATACTAAATCTTTTCTCATGGACGCTGGCATTTTCCCCACAACAGATGTTATGTTAACTACTCTCTAATTCCTGGTTTTCGCCTTACCTCCATTTTTTTAAAATAGAGGGGTTACATTAGTTACCCTCCAATCCATACAAACTGTTCAAGAGTCTACAGAATCTTGAAAGAGAAACACCAATTTACTATTTTTAAGACTACTACCTTAATCATTCTGGGATATAGATTATCAGGCCCTGGGTATTTATTGGCCTTTCGTCCCACCAACTTCCTCAATACTATTTCCCTACTAATACCGATTCCCTTCAGTTCCTCCTCCTCACTCCACCCTGTGTTCCCTGCGAATTTTGGGACATTATTTATGTCCTCCTTTGCGAAGGCAAAAACAAAGCATCTGTTCAATTTGTCTGCCATCTCTTTGTTCTCCATTACAACTTCCCAGTTTCTAATTGTAAAGGACCTCCATTTGCTTTTCTCGTTATGTACCTATAGAAGTTGTTACAATCAATTTGTGTGTTCCCATGAGTTTACTCTCATACTCTATTTTAATCAATCTCTTTTTCCTTCTTTGTTGAAATCAAAACTACTCTATATCCTTAGGTCTGTGTTTCTTTGGGTCAATTTGTAAGCCCCTTCCTTGGATTTAATATTTTCCCTCAGTCCCTTAATAGTCATGGTTGAGCTATCTTTCATGTTTTATTTTTGTTTCAGATTGGGATGAACAACTGTTGCAGTTCCTCTGTGCACTCTAAGTGTTTGCCATTGCCTACCCTCTGTCATTTCTTTAAGTACAGTTCCTCCATTTAGCACAGCCATTTCATGTCTCACACCATTGTAGTTTCCTTTATTTAGATTTGTCTCAGAATCAACTTCATCACTGTTGATTTTAAATAAAGAACGTTATCATATTATAGACACTGTTCCCCAAGGGGCCTCACACAGCTAGACTGTCATTAATTCCTTTCTCAGTACACAACACTAACACCAACATCTCAATAATTATTTTAAATTAACAGTTTTAGTGAACAATGAATACTTAATAAAACTCCATTTACAAAAAAAGCATGAATTTTATTGTGATTGGTCTCAAAATTACAAAAGAGAATAGCTTTTGGTGACGGTGGGTCTTTCACAAAGTTAGGATGTTTGCATTGTCACATGGAAATAAAGTCCAATTAATGACACTCACACTTGATAACTGCCGGGAACTGAATTAACGTTACCATAAGAGAGAGGGATGACAGTGATTATGATTGGTGCAAATCTGCTGGATTCAAAGACTTTGCTTGGCTTACATAGAATAGAATTTTGCACAACTGTCACAATTTTCAGTAACTTCCCACAAAAGCTGTGCAGTGGTGGCATTTTTGCCATTCCAAATAATTGCCCTGTCCACAGTAAATAAGGTCGATGAATGCATATCATTCACATAATCCATGTGGAGCAAAAACATTAGTAAATCCTCGAGAAATTTTAGAAAGTAATGTCCTGTACTTACACACAATTTCTTGTAGCCAAGTCTTTATGAATAACTTCTCTCCTGGCCAGGTAACTCATCCCACAGGCAATCTGAATGGCCATATGTACAAGGTCCTGCTGGGATATTGCCTGTGAAAAATTGCATGACAACCATGACTATGGGTTTCTTTGGATTGAACTAACTAGTGCAAATGTAAACAGAATTAGACAGCATTGGAAGCACTCGGGTTGTTATTAGACAGGATGAAGGGATGCTCCAATGCGAAAACAATTTAGTTCTAAGGATCTAGAAGCAGTGAAGTTCAGCAAACTCATCCAATAGGTCAAGGTCCATGAAACATCCTCAACTAGGCTTTCTCATCAGTTGCACCATTAACCTCAAACAGGACCATGTGTCACAACCTTTTCATTCTCTTGCCAACAATCGCTCTCATTTGTGACTCATGCCTCAAATGCATAGCTTCACCAGGCCCTCACACACTGAGCACTGCTGCAGGCCACAGATACATACCTCACAACTTGTACAACTGACAGCTATTCAAAAAAAAGGCACATCACCCAAACAAATCACAAACACCACTTCTCTCTCACTTGCAGGATAAGATGATCCGATAAGATGGGCAGCATGGTGGCTCAGTGGTTAGCACTGCTGCCTCAGTGCCAGGGACCCAGGTTCGATTCCAGCCTCGGGCGACTGTCTGTGTGGAGTTTGCACATTCTCCCCGTGTCTGCGTGGGTTTCCTCCAGGTGCTCCGGTTTCCTCCCGCAGTCCAAAGATGTGCAGGTTAGGTGGGTTGGCCATGCTAAATTGCCCATAGTGTTCAGGGAGGTGTAGATTAGGTGGGTTATAGGGGGATGGGTCTGGGTGGGATGCTCAGAGGTTCGATGTGGACTTGTTGGGCCGAAGGGCCTGTTTCCACACTGAAGGGATTCTTTCTTCTATTCTACGACCCATAGCGAAAGGCAACAGCAGTCAACCAGCATGGGATAAGAACAGCTCACCTTCATGAAGGAGACCGTGTTCACCAGCATTAGTACTTCCATGGCAGAGGTGTGACCATTGGCAGTACTGAAACAATTGAAAAGTCCTTCATTTCCCTTTATCTGCACTCTAATTTTTAAAGGTTGCCAGTGTTACATTGATGCACCTTTGTTTCTTCCCCTCCTTTCCTTGCTGAAACCTGCCCCTTGTGCCATGCTCTTTTCAGATACCCAAGAATTAAAATCTGGATGGGATAGTGGTGCAGGAGCTCTTGTGATGGAACCGCGATGAGTCAAATTCAGACAAACTGAAATTCAAGTTGTGTTGAAGGTGTCAACTATTACCACTGGCAGTATAGGACATCCATCAGAATATCTGCCATAAACCAACGTTCAAGAATGGTAACTCTGGATTAGCCAAACTAACATATACTTGTCATGGTCAGAAATCATACGACACCAGGTTATAATCCAACAGGTTTATTTGAAATCACAAGCTTTTGGAGCTTAGCTTCTTCTTCAGGTATTAGTGAGAGAGGTGGCATTAGACACAGGATCTATAAGTAAAAGATCAAAGGGTCACACAATTTATGAGGATGTATTAAACAAACCTAAGATGCTGTTAAATCTTTAATCAGTTAGAAGGTTTTAATGGATTAATATGTATATGTAAATCCCCGAATTTCTTTCAAGTCACTGCCCTGAGAGAGCTAAAGGTTTTATCAGTGTAAAAAAAGAGGTGACATTTTAGGTCAGACAATGCTTGTTAAGTGTGAGGCCTTGTGTAGAATCAGCTTGTGTTTTGGTTTGGAGTCAGGCTGGCTTTACCTCTAAAGTACGAATATATAGAATGCCACGTTGACTGACTATAAATTGACTACAAATTGTGTGCTTTTTGAACTAAATAGAATGTATCTGCAATTTTGGGTATTTACATATACATATTAATCAATTAAAACTTTCTAACTGAAGATTTAACAGCTTCTTAGGTTTGTTTAATACATCCTCATCAGTTGTGTTACCCTTTCATCCTTTACTTATAAATTCTGTGTTTGATTCCACCTCTCTCACTAATGCCCGAAGGAGGAGCAAGGCTCCAAAAGCTTTTGCTTTCCAATAAACTTGTTGGACTATAACTTGGTGTCGTGTGATTTCTGACCTTGTCCACCCCAGTCTAACACCGGAACCTCTACATCATGTTACTACATCAAAAAATAGAAGCGGAGTTAAGCCACATTATTGTGCAAAATTAATGGCAAGTCATCATTTGACATCGACATCTTGCAATGAAATCCTACATGCATTGCTAAACATGTGAAGGGCACACAAAAAAAAGTCTATTGTTTCTTGTGACAGAAAAATCCAACAGCCATGTAACTTTGTGAATATCAAGACTGAACCTGGTGATGAAGAGTTTGTCTCATTTGAGTACATGTGACAACAAACCTAATTCTAATTCAATACTGAGGGGCCTAGATAGAATAGACATGGAGAGAATGTTTCCACTAGTAGGAGAGACTAGGACCTGAGGCCACAGCCTCACGGTGAAGGAATGACCCTTTAAAATTGAGTTGAGGAGGAATTTCTTTAACCAGACCGTGGTTAATCCGTGGTACTCACTGCCACAGAGGGCTATTGAGACCAAATGATTGTGATTTAGAGATGCGTCCACATTAACTATTCAGTCCTAGTAACAGAGGGCACATTAATGTGGGCCTAAATTCACTGATATTCATCAGGTTAGTTGACAAAGACATGTGGGAATGTTGCAAATAAGCTGGCAGATAGAACAACATAGAACATAGAACTGTACAGCACAGGAATGGACCCTTTGGCCCACCATTTTGTGCCGATCATGACACCAAATTAAACTAATCCCTTCTGCCTGCCCTTGGTCCATGTCCCTCCATTCCTCGCACATTCATGTGCTTATCTGAGAGTCACCAAATGCCCCTCTCGTAGCTGCCTCCACCACAAACTGTGGCAACCCGTTCCAGACTCCTACCAGTCTCTGTGCCCCTCATATCTCCTTTGAACTGAGTTTTAGACATTTCAATTCTGGGAAAAAGATACTGACCCTCAACCATTTCTATGCATCTCATAATTTTATAGATTTCTATCAAGTGTACCCTCAGCGTCTGCCTCTCTAGAGAAAACAACCTGTGTTTTTCTAGCCTATCTTTATAGCTCATACTCTCTAATCCAGGCAGCATCCTGGTAAAGCTCTTCTGTACCCTCTCCAAAGCATCCATATACGCCCTGTGAGATAGTAGAAATTGCCGATGCTGGAGTCTGAGATAACAAGGTGTGGAGCTGGATGAACACAGCAGGCCAGGCAGCATCAGAGGAGTAGGAAAGCTGACATTTCGGGTCTGGACCCTTCTTCAGAAATGAGGGAGAGGAAGGGGGCTCTGAAATAAATAGAGAGAGGGGGGAGGTGATGGTAGAAGGTGGATAGAGGAGCAGATAGAAGGAGAGAAGATAGACAGGTCAAGGAGGTGGGGTTGAAGCCAGTACAGGTGAGTGTAGGTAGGGAGTTGGGATGGGGGATTGGTCAGTGAGGAGGGAGGGGCAGCTAGGTGGGAGGGAAGAAAGACAGGTCAAGTAGGCGGGAATGAGGCTAGTAGGTAGGGAGTGGGGGTGGGGTTTGGTCAGTGTGGTGGGAGGAGTGGATAGGTGGGAGAAAAGACGGACAGGTCAAGGAGGCGGGGACGAGATGGGCTGGTCTCGGGATGAGGAGATTTTGAAGCTTGTAAAGTCCACATTGAGACCACAGGGCTGCAGGGTTCCCAGGCGGAATATGAGATGCTGTTTCTCCAGCCTCCAGGTGGCATCGTTGTGGCACTGGAGGCGGCCCAGGATGGACAGGTCGTCCAAGGAGTGGGATGGGGAGTTAAAGTGGTTCGCGACTGGGAGGTGTTATAACTCCCCCTCCCACTCCTCAGACGACATGTATCATCCTGTGTAGGTGAGATAGATTAACCATGGGAAATGCAGGGTTACAAGGATAGGATGCTCTTCGGAGAGTTGGTGTGACTCGATGGGCTGAATGGCCCGTTTCCACACTGTAGGAATTCTATGATTCTAGTTACCACTACCCTCTGCCCTCTATGAGCAAGCCAATTCTGAATCTACATGGCCAAGTCACCATGGGTCCCATACATCTTAATCTTCTGTGTGAGCCTACCATAAGGGACCTTGTCAAAAGCCTCACTAAAATCCAAGTAGACACCAACCACTGCTCTACCCTCATTGATCACCTTTGTCACTTCCTCAAAAAGTTCAATCAGGTTAGTATGACATGACCTGCCCTGCACAAAGCCTTGCTGACTGTCCCTAATTAGGCCATGCTTTTCCAAATGCATGTATATCCTATCCCTAAAAATTCTCTTCAATAGCTTCCCAAACACCTATGTGAGACTCACCAGTCTATAGTTTCCTGGATTATCACTATTTCCCTTCTTGAACTGAAGAACAACATTGGCCACTCACCAGTCCTCTGGTACCTCTCCACTGGCCAGCGAGGATACAAAGATCTTGGTCAAAGCTCCAGCAATCTCCTCTCTTGCCCCTCTCAAAACCTGGGGTAGATACCATCGGACCCTGGGGACTCATCGACCTTAATGCTCTCCAAGAGACCCAACACCACTTCTTTTTTAATCTCAATGGGTGAATACTGATGCCAAGTACTCATTTAGGTTCTCACCCACATCCTCTGCCCCCAAGCATAAGGGCCTTCCTTTATTCTTGAGCGGTCCTATCTTCTCCGTAGTTATCCTCTTGTTTTTAATGTATGTATAGAATGCCTTAGGATTCTCTTTAACCCTACTTGCTAAGGTCATTTCATGGTCCCTTCTTGCTCTGCTACTTCCTTGCTTGGGTTTTCTTGATTTCTTTTTATTCCTCAAGGGCCCTGTCCAATTTTAGTTTCCTAAACCTTACGTATGCTTCTTTTTTCCTTTTGACTAAATTCACAATATCCTTCATTTTCCAAGGATCCCTTACCTTGCCATCCTTATCGTTCTTCCTTACTGCAACATGCCAGATCTTGGAGGAAAGGCCGCTTTGGGCAAAGTTTATTTTTCTGTGTTTTAAGATGGTACTAGAGAGTGGCAACATGATAGAACACTTTTCACTGTATTTTGTAACAAAATACAAGTGACAATAAATAAATCAAATCAAGCAATTCTTGTTACTCGGAGTCATCCCAATAAAGCATTCAAAATCTTCAAGATTATTATGTCATTCAGTGCTTCATAGAATCAAAGATAGAATCATAGAATCCCTACAATGTGGAAGCAGGCCATTTGGCCCATCGACTCCACACCAACCCTCTGAACGACATCCCACCCAGACCCACCAGCCTACTCTATTCCTGCATTTCCCATGGCTAATCCACCTCACCTACACATCCCTGGACACTATGGGCAATTTAGCATGACCAATCCACCTAGGCTGCACATCTTTGAACTGTTGGAGGAAACCGGAGCACCTGGAGGAAACCCAAGCAGACATGAAGAAAATGTGCAAACTCCACACAGACAGTCACCCAAAGGTGGAATTGAACCTGGGTCCCTAGTGCTGTGAGGCAGAGGTTAAATCTGAAAGCACTTTTTCTCCCCCAAAGGGTGGGGCGTAAAAATATGGACTTCTCTCCTATCTTGCCGAATGCCATCGATGCTGTTGCTCAATTACATTTTTGAAGGTTGAGATTGACCTATTTTTGTTAGTTTGAGAATGTGGATCAAAGGTAATTAAATGAAGTTAAATAAGTTACAGATCAGCCACAATCCAACTGAGATGCAGAATGACAAACTCCTAATCTAATGTGCTTGTGGTACTAACAGCAGCATTGATGGGAGTTTTTTAAAGCTACAGATGTCCAGAAGAGTCAGCAGGTCTGTAGTGATCTCTCCTATATCATAAGTCACAACAGAAACTTTTGAAGAAATATATATTCCCCGTCATTTCCGTTTCCCTGCTACCAGTTTAGCCTCACAATATAAGTGAGCTGGACTCTACAGCACTGGTATTACCAAAGAATTGCAGACTGTTGCATACAGAAATGGTATTACAATATTGAGCATTAGATATCAGAATTTAAAAAAAAAAAGCTGCCATTTTACCTTTGGGCTCACATCCAAAGATTTTCATAGTTTTTATGTACAAGACAATCACAGTTTAGTTTCAGACTTTATGTTCAAACACAAGTCAATACATTCCAGACAGTACGAAACATTATACATTGAATATTGTATTCAATCATTCTGAATGATTCATGGTGATTTGGTCAGTAGATCTTACAGCAACAAAATTATGATGGTCTTTGACAGATTCTTGCACACAAGTGGACCCTGCAATCATTTAAGTACATAACTATGATTACTTTTGTGCTGATTTCCGAATTTGTTAGGCTTTATAAAGACAATTCAGCATGAGCAGCCACTACAGTAAATAGACACAGAGTCCACTGCAGCAAGGTTGGGTATTATAGTTCATCACCTCAAACTAAAAGGCATGTCAAGTGTTTCCTGCACAGAAACACTTCATTACTCTCTGTTTTTTGTCACATTTTCCCCTTTGCCTTCCTAAAGATTGAAGACTAGAAATTCATTTGCTTTAATTTTGGGCACAGGGGTAACAATTTACCTGTTTAACTTGAAGGCTGAACTCACAAAATTCATGTGCTTATCTCACCTAATGAATGTGTCACTAGTTGGTGTGCCTCCAGTGCAACTCTGGGTTCCATCGTGATATTGGGCAAGCTCTGCACACAGCAGGAGGCTCCAGCAAGAGGGTTGGCCCATCATTCAATACAGGCAGCCTACTTGTCTTACAGCTAAAAAGCACAAAAAGATTGCTGTCATGGAAATTCTTGGAAACTGAACAACAGTGTATGCAAAGGATTCATAGTACTGGATATTTCGAGGAGTCTGGACCTGAGGGCTGGAAGAAAAACGACAAGAGATTCACCAAGATAACCAGGTATGGAGCTGGATGAACACAGCAGGCCAGGCAGCATCAGAGGAGCAGGAACGCTGACGTTTCGGGTCTGGACCCTTTTCTGAAGAAGGGTCCAGACCC
>NC_063344.1:72526845-72604499 GCF_021869965.1 Rhincodon typus | reverse complement strand
GGCCTGCTGTGTTCATCCAGCTCCATACCTGGTGCTTTCAGACTCCAGCATCGGCAGTTCTTACTTTCTCTCAGAGATTCACCAAGATGTGGTCAATGTCAGTGAATGCACCTTCTCATGACATGTCCTACCCACCTTACAAGCAATCTCTCACAGCTCCCAAACCCATCTCAATCAGCGGTATTTGCTGCCAAGAGACTTTCAGTTAACATCCACAGGCATCATTTTATGTTCACAGATCCACTAATTTCACCATCCTCAGATCTACCTCTCACTGCTGTCACATAGCTTCAGTTGTACGAGGTACATCAAACTGTGATACACAAACACTTACATTCTTACCTCCTTTTTGTGTACAAACATCCATGTTGGATATAAATAGAACATTCAGCCTGCTCGTTGTTTAATAAGGTCATGACAATCTGTTTGTGTTTTGAATTTTACATTTTTATCTACCCCAGATAATCATTGATTTGCCTAACAAGAATCTGCCTTGGCCTTAGAAATATCCAATGAAACTGCCTCCACCCCTTACTAATGTACAGAATTCCAAAGTCTCACAACAGTCAGGAAAAAATTCTCATCTCTGTTCTGAAAGTGCCCCCTGGTTCTGCACTCAACCACAAGAGGCCAGTCAGAAACTTCAGTCATCCCTTACTCTTCTAAATTCCAGTGCAAACAAGCCCAACCTGTCCAATATTTCCTCACAAGATGACCCACTATTTCCAGGCCTCATGCTAGTATACCTCCTCTGACCTGCTTCCAATGCATTTACATTCTTCCTTAAATAAGGAGCCCTAAAATACACAAAGTGTTCAAGATGTGGTCTTGCCAATGCCCTCCATCAGTGAAGCATAGCATTCTTTCTTTTATGTTCAATTCCTCTTCTAATAAAGGATATCATCTGATTACCCTTCTTGATTACATGCTGTACCTGCATACTAATTTTTTATGACTCATGCTCCAGAATTTCTAAATCCCCCTGCAATAGGGAATTTTTTAGTTATTCTCTTTAAGCTGCTTTTTCATGCTTCTGGCCATATTTTTGGCCACTCATTCAACCTATATTTGTCTGAAACCTCCTTATTCCTTTGTCACAACATAACTTCCTACTTATAATGCCTGCCATGCCTTCACCCCTCACACCTAAATCATTGATGTAAATTGTTAAATGTTGAGGCCCCAGTACAGATCCCTGCAGGAGTCCAGTCAATCAGACAAAGATCTATTTATGTACATTCCCTTGTTTTCTGTCAGACAACCTATCTTGTTCTCACACTAATATGTCACCCTCTACAGTATAAGCTTCTATTTTACACAAAAAAATTAATGTAATACCTTATCAAATAACCTTAGTATACTTGAATATGCTACATCTACAGTTTCTACTTTATAGCACGCTACTCTTTCAAATGACTCCAATAAATTGATTAAGCATGATTTCCCATTCATAATTCCCATGCTAACTCTTCCTGATTACCTTGAGTTGTTCTAAGTATGCAGCTGTAATGTTTTTAAATGATCAATTCTAATACCACCCCCACAATAGACGTTAAATTAACTGGCCTAGTTTTCTATTTTGGGTCTCCCTCCCTACCTGCAGGACAACATGGTACAGAGTAAAAGGAAGTAGAGCACAGTAAGCAGGAGACAATGATGCCTAATCTCCTGAAGTTTATACAGTGCCCTGCATTATGACGTGGACAGAAATAGAGCATTCAGCCTCAGATGTCTTGGAAAAGAATGGCATCTTTCTGCCTTATGGTCCTTCTCAACCCCCAATCAACTTCATCCTGCTAAGTAGCATGAAGCTGACATTGCAGCTAATGTGACTACTTCCCGTTTCCACTCCCACATTACTTCTCTCAGAATAATTAGTTCCCTTCTCAGCTCCTGTTTTCAGTCAGCAAGAAATGAAGCCCAGCCATAGCAACCCTAAAGGGAGGGAACAGCAACATGCCACAACATTGTTTGGATACGTGCAGCCACCAGCTCAGACAGCTAACATGTAGAATATAGAACAGTACCGCACAAGAACATGCCCTTTGGTTCACCATGCCTGTACCAATCACGATACCATTCTAAACTAATTCCATCTGCCTGTGCATGGCCCATATCTGTATTCTTTGCCTGTTCATATGCCTGTCTAAATGCATCTTACAACTTTGCTAATATATCTGCTTTTACCACTTTTTCTGGCAGCATGATCCAGGCACCTACCACCTCTGTGTAAAAACTTTCCTTGTGTATCTACCTTAAACTTTTCCCCTTTCATCTTAAACCTATGCCTTTAGTGTTTGACATTTCCACCCTGACAATCCATGACTCCAATAATTTTATGTGCTATCAGTTTGCCCCTCAGCCTCCAATGCTCCAGTGAAAACAATCCAAGTTTGTCCAAACTCTCCTCATAGCTAATGCATTTCAATCTATGCTACATCCTTTTAAACCTCTTTTGCAAACTCTCCAAAGCCTCGATATCTTTCCTATAGTATGGTGACCAGAACTGCACATAACACTTCAAATGTGGTCTAACTAAAGTTTTATACAGCTGTAACATGATTTGCCAACTTTTATACACAATGTCCTAACCGATGAACGCAAGCATGTCGTATAACTCTTTTTTAACCATCTTATTCACTTGCGTTACCATTTGCAGGGAGCTGAGGACATCGACTCCAAGATCCTTCTGTACATCAATGCTCCTAAGGCTCTTGCCATTTACTGCATGCTTTTCTCTTTCATTTGGCCCTCCAAAATACATCACCTCACACTTGTCCCTATTAAACTCCGTCTGCATGAAGGGTTTAGGCCCGAAACATCAGCCTTTCTGCTCCTATGATGCTGCTTGGCCTGCTGTGTTCATCCAGCCCTGCACCTTTTTGCCATTTCTCTATCCAACTTTCCAGTTGATCTAGATACTGCTGAATCCTTTGATAACCTTCCTCACTATCTAGAGCTCCACCAATTTTCGTGTCATCTACAAACATACAAATCAGATCATCCACATTTTCATCTAAATCATCTACACTTTACTTAGAGATTGCAGCACTGATCCTTGAGGAACTCCACTGGTCACAGACCTCCAGTCAGAAAAACAGCCTTCCACAATTACCTTCCAAGCCAATTTTGTACCTAATCTGCCAATTTACCATGGATCCCATGTGACTTAATCTTCTGGCTCAGCCTACTGTGATGCATCTTCTCAAATGCTTCAGTAAGGTCCACATAGACAATAGCCACTACCCTACCCTCAATCATCATCATTACTTCCTCAAAAACTGAATCAAGCTTGTGAGACAAGAACTCCCCCAAATAAAGCCATGCTGACTATCTCTGATAAGTCTAATATTTTCCCAGTGTGAGTAAATACCCCTTCACTAATAATTTTCTTCAATAATTTCCCTAGCACTTAAGTAAGGCTCACTGGCCTATAATTTTCTGGATTATCGCTGTTGCCTTTCGTAAACAAAGGAACAGCACTGGCTATTGTCCAGTCTTCTGGAACCTTGCCTGTGGCTAAAAAGGATACAAAGCTCTCTGTCAAGCCACAGCAATCTTCTGGGATAGATCCCATCAGGTCCTGGGAACTTAAACACCTCAAATGTTTTTCAAGATATCCATGTCCTCCTCCTTAATATCAACACGAACCAGAATATCAACATTCCTCTTTAATCTTACCCTCATCCACGTCCTTCTCCTTAGTGAATACTGACGCAAAGTATTCATGAAGGACCTCACTCACTTCCACTGGCTTCACACATAAATTCCTTCCTTTGTCCTTCAGTGGACCTACCCTTTCTGTAGTTACTGTCTTGTAATGTATGCATAAAATGCCTTGGCATTCTCATCAATGCTACTTACCAAGGATATTTAATGATGCCTTCTATTCCATCCAATTTCTTGCTTAAGTTCTTTTCTGCTTACTTTATACTCAAGGGTCTTGTTTGATTTTTGTTTCCTAAACTTTACATATGCTTCCATTTTCTTTTTGAATAAGCTTTCAGTATCTCATTATCCATGGTTCCCAAATCTTTCCATCTTAATGTTCATCCTCACAGCTATGTGCTGATCCTGAACTCTGATCAACGGCCTTTAAAAGATGCTCACATGTCAGATGTGGATTTACCCTCAAACAGCCACCCTCAATCTAATTTCTCCTGTTCCTGTCTGATACTTCCAAGACAGGAGGGACCTGTACAAGAAGAATGGATTGCATGAAAGCTGGAAGTCTAATGTGTATTTACTTTAATGCAAGGAGTATAATTGGTAAAGCAGATGAGTTTAGAGCCCAGATTAATGTGATGCAGACTACGATGTGTTAGCCATTACAGAAACTTGGTTGAGAGAAGGCAGCTCAATGTTCTATGGTTTGGATGTTTCAGGCATGAAAGAGAAAGATGGAAAAAGGGTGGAAGAATTGCATTAAAGATTAAGGATAATATCACGGCTGTGAAAAGGAGAGGACTTAGATGGCTCATCCAGTGAGGCCATATGGGTAGAACTCAGGAATAAGAAAGGTGCAGTTGCTACGGTGGGGTTATACTACAGGCCTCCCAATAGCCAGCAGGAAAATAGAGGTACAGATATGTAAACAGATCAGGCAAATGTTTAAAAAACAACAGCTTTGTTGTAGTGAGGGATTTTAACTTCCCAAATATTGACTGGGATCCACTTATTGCAAGGGGCTTTGATGGGGCAGAATTCAGGAGGGTTTCTTGAAACAATATGTAGATAGTCCTATTAGGGAAGTGCCCCTGCTAAGCCTTGTATTGTGAAATGAGTCTGACCAGGTGATCAAAGTTTCAGTGTGGGAACAATTTGAGAACAGTAATCGTAATTATTGTTAGTAAAAAACAAAAGAACTGTGGATACTGTAAATCAGGAACAAAAACAAAGTTGCTGGAAAAGCTCAGCAGGTTCTGAGGAAGGGTCACCGGACCCGAAATGTTAATTCTGTTTTCTCCTTCACAGATGCTGCCAGACCTGCTGAGCTTTTCCAGCAACTTTATAATTATTGTAAGGTTTAACATAGTTATGGATCAATGGATCAGTACGAGACTGATCATAGAGTTATAGAGTCACAGAGTCATACAGCACAGAAACAGACCCTTCGGTCAATCTTATCCGCACTGACCGACATCCCAATCTGACCAAGTCTCATTTTCCAGCATTTGGCCCATATCCCTTTAAACCCTTCCTATTCATATACCCATCCAGATGGCTTTTAAATGTGAGAAAAGTACGTGCCTCCACCATTTCCTGTGGCAGTTCACTTTACACATGCACCACCCTCTGCATGAAAAAGGTACCCCTCAAATCCTTTTTAAATTTTCCCCCTTTCATCTTAAACTGATGTCCTCTAGTTTTGGGCTCCCCAATCCATGCCTTTCATGATTTTATAAACCTCAATAAGGTGCTCCCTCAGCCTCTGATGCTCCAGGGAGAAGAGCCCTAGCCTATTCAGCCTGCCCCTTACAGCTCAAACCCTCCAGTCCTGGCAACATACTTGTAAATCTTTTCTGCATCCTCTCAAGTTTAACAACATCCTTTCTTTAAAAGAGCAACCAGAATGGTATGCAGTATTCTAAAAGTGGTCTCACCAATGTCCTGTACAGCCACAACATGACATCCCAATTCCTGTACTCAATCTTATGACCAGTGAAGGCAAGCATGCCAAATGGACATACAGTCATAGAGACATACAGCATGGAAACAGACCCTTTGGTCCAAGTCATCCATGCTGACCAGATATCCTATAGAAATTTAGTCCCATTTGCCAGCATTTGGCCCATATCCTTTGAAACCCTTCCTATTCATATACTCATCCAGATGCCTTTTAAATGTTGTAATCGTACCTCTACCACTTCCTCTGGTAGCTCATTCCATATACACACCACCATCTCTGCATGACAAAGTTGCTCCCTTAGGTTCCTTTTATATCCTTCCCCTCTCACCATAAACGTATGCCCTCTAGTTTTGGACTCCCCCACCCTGGGGACAAGACCTTGCCTATTTACCCTATCTGTGCCCCTCATGATGTTATAAACCTGTATAGATCACCCCTCAGCCTCCAACGCTCCAAGGAAAATAGGCCCAGCCCATTCAGCCTCTCCCTCTAGCTCAAACCCTCCAACCCTGGCAACATCCCTGGAAATCTTTTCTGAACCCTTTCAAGTTTTGCAACATCTTTCCTATAGGTGGGAGACCAGAATTGCACGCTATGCTCCAAAGTGGCCAAACCAATATCCTGTACAGCTGCAACACAACATCCCAACTCCTATACTCAACGCACAGACCAACAGAGGCAAGTTAACCAAACACCTTCTTCACTATCCGGTCTACCTGTGGCTCCACTGTGAACCTGTACTCCAAGATCTCTTTGTTCAGTAACACTCCCCAGAACCTTACCATTAAGTATACAAGTCCTGCCCTGATTTGCCATTCCAAAGTGCAGCACCTCACATTTATCTAAATTAAACTCCATCTGTCATTCCTCAGCCCAATGCCCATCTGATCGAGATCCCGGTGTACTCTGAACCTTCTTCGCTGTCCACTACACCTCCAATTTTAGTGTCATATGCAAACTTACTTATCATACCTCCCATGTTCATATCCAAATCATTTATATAAATGACAAAAAGCAGTGAACCCAACACCACTCCTTGTGGTACATCATTGGTCACAGGCCTCCAGTCTGAAAAGCAACCCTCTACCCCCGCCTTCTGTTATCTACCTTTGAGCCAGTTCTTTATCCAAATAGCTAGTTCCCCCTATATTCCATGTGATCTAATCTTGCTAATCAGTCTACCATGAAGAACCTAGTCGAAAGCCTGACTGAAGTACACATAGATCACATCCACTGCTCTGCCCTCAGCAATCCTCTTCGTTACTTCTTCAGAAAACTCAATCAAGCTAGTGAGGCACGATTTCCCATGTACAAAGCCATTTTGACTATCCCTATTTAGTCCTTGCCTTTCCAAATACATGTAAATGCTGTCTTTCAGGATTCACTCCAACAACCTGCTTACCACTGACGTCAATAGTTCCTTGGCTTTTCCTTACCACCTTTCTTAAATAATGGCATAGCATTAGCCAACCTCCAGTTTTCTGGCACTTCACCAGTGGCTATCGAAGATTAAAATATCTCAGCATGGGGCCCAGCAATCTCTTCCTTCACTTTGCACAGATTTCTAGGGTACACTTGATCAGGTCCCAGGGATTTATCCACCTTTACGCATTTTAAGACATTCAGCACATCCTCCTCTGTGATATGGACATTTTTCAAGATGTTGGTATTTATTTCCCCACATTCTCTATGTTCCATATCCTTCCCCACAGTAAACACTGATGCAAAATACTCATTTAGTATCTCCCCCATCTCCTGTGGTTTGACACATAGGTTGCCTTGTAGACGTCTAAGGGGCCCTATTCTCTCCCCGTTACTCTTTTGTCCTTAATGTATTTGTAGAATCCCCTTGGATTCTCCTTAACCCTATTTGCCAAAACTATTTCATGTCCCCTTTTTGCCCTCCTGATTTCCCTCTTAAGTATACTCTTACTGCTTTTATATTCTTCTCGGAATTCACTTGATCTCTGATATCTGTACCTGACATATGCATCTTTCTTTTTCTAGACAAAAACCGCAATTTCTCTCATCATCCAGCATTCCCTACACCTACCAGCCTTGCCCTTCACCCTGACAGGAACATAGTGTATTTGGACTCTCGTTATCTCATTTTTGAATGCTTCCCATTTTCCAGCTGTCTCTTTACCTGCGATCATCCGCCCCCAATCAACTTTTGAAAGTTCTTGTCTCATACCTTGGGTGAAAGTGTTAAATTGGGGAAGGATAATCAATCCCATTATGTTTGTTAACCTGACCCTCCTGTTCTTCCGATTAGTCTTACTTGACTTAACATCAACCTTTTCTCTATAAACACTCCACCTACTGCTCCATTCCCCTCCTACACTAGTCTAAACTCTTCTGAGTGGCACTAGCAGACCTCTTTATAGGGATTTTGGTACCCTTTTGAATTAGGTGCAACCTGTCCTTCTTGTATAGATTCCTCCAGCCCTGGAAGAGATCCCAATGATCCAGATATCTGAAGCCCTCCTTCCTACACCAGCTCTTCAGCCTCGCATTCAATTGTTATTATCTTCCTATTTCTGATCTCACTTGCATATAGCACAGGAAATAATCCCACAATCACAATCCTAGAGGTCCTGCTTTTCAACTTCCTACCTAACCCACTAAATTTGCAGGACCTCATCTCTCTTTCTGCAAATGTCATTTGTCTCAAGATGGGCCACAACCTCTGGCTGCTCACCTTTGTCATTATTGTGAACATGGACCACGACCTCTGGCTGCTCACCCTCCCCCTTCAGAATGCCCTGTGCCTGCTCAGAGACATCCTTGACTCTGGCACCATGGAGGCAACACTCCATCCTGGAATCTCGCTCTCTGCCGCAGAAATACTTATCTGTGCCCCTGAATATGGTCCCTTATCAAGATCGCTCAATAACACTTCGACCATCTGTGCTGTACAATAAAGCTAATCGTGGTGCCACTGACCTCGTTACTGCTGTTGTAGAGTCATACAGCATGGAAGAAGACACTTCGGTAGAATCAGTCCATGCTGAACATAATCCCAAACTAAACTAGTCCCACCTACCTGCTCCGGACCCATATCTCTCCAAACCTTTCCTATTCATGTACTTATCTAAATATCTTTTAAACGTTGTAATTGTACCCACATGCACCACTTCCTCAGGAAAATCATTCCTTATGCGAATCACTGTGTAAGAAAATTTGCCTCTCATGTCTTTTTTTAAATCTCTCTCGTCTCACCTTAAAAATGTGTCCCCTAGTCTTGAAATCTCCTCAGACTAGGGAAAAGACAACTCTATCTATACCTCTCATTACTTTATAAACTTCTATCAGATCACTCTCAACCTCCCATGCTCCAGTGAAAAAAGTCCCAGCCTATCCTGCCTTTCTTTATAATGCAAACCTCCCAAACGTGGCAACATCCCGATAAATCTCTTCTGAACCCTCTTAGCTTGATAATATCCTTCCTATATGACCTGAACACAGTATTCCTGAAGAGGCCTCACCAATACCCTCTTTGACCTCAACATGACTTCCCAACTCCTATACTCAAATGACTGAGCAATGCAGGCAAGCGTGCCAAATGCCTTTTTAACCAACCTGTCTATATGCTATGCAAACTTCAAAGAATTATGCATCTGCACCCCTAGGTCCCTCTGTTCTACATCACTACCCAAGGACCTACCATTAAGTGTATAAGCCCTACTCTTGTTCGTTGTACCAAAGTGCAATACCTTGCATTTATCCAGATTGAGCTCCATCTGCCATTTCTCAGCCCATTGACCCATTTGATCAAGATCCCTCTGTAATCTTAGAAAACTTTCTTCACTGTCTACTGTGCCACCAATTTTGGTGTCATCCGCAAACTTACTAACCATACCTTCTATATTCTCATCCAAATCATTTATATAAATGACAAACAAAAGAGGACTCAGAACTGATCCCTTTGGAATACCACTGCTCACAGTCTCTCATCAAAAAGCAACTCTCCACCATTACCCTATCTCCTGCTGTTCAGCCAATTATCTATCCAATTAGCAAGCTCACCCTGAATCCCATGTGACCTAACTTTACTAATTAGTCTACAATGCGGAATCTTGTCAAAGGCTTTACCAAAGTCCAAGTAAGCAAAGTCTACAGCTCTGCCATCGTCAATCTTTTTGGTATATTCCTCAAAAAATTCAATCAAGTTTGTGAGACACGATTTTCCTCGCACAAAACCATGCTGACTATCCCTAATCAATTTTTACCTCTCTAAATGTACAAAAATCCTGTCTTTTATAATCATCTCCAACAATTTACCCACAACCTAAGTCAGACTCACAGGTCTATAGTTCCCTGGTTTCTCCTTATAGTTTCTCAAACAAATATACAACATTAGCCACCTTCAGGTCTTCAGGCACCTCACCCATGGTTACAGATGATGCAAATATCTCTGCAAGGGGTCTTGTAATTTCCTCCCTTACTTCCCAGAACGTTCTGGTATTCGTTAGATCAGTTCCCGGAGACTTATCCACCTTTATATTATCTAAGACCTTCTGAACTTCCTCTTCTGTAATGTGAACTGTTTTTAAAACATCAAAGTTTACTTCTCTGCATTCTCTAGACTCTATTTCTTTCTCCACAGTAAAAACTGACGCAAAATATTAATTTAGTACCTCTCCCATCTCCTGGGGTTCAACACAAAGACGACCTCCGTGATCTTTAAGGGGCACTACCTTCTCTCTAGTAGCCTTCTTGCTTTGATGTATTTGTAGAATCTCCTTGGATTATCCTTAACCTTATCTACCAATGCTATCTTATATCCCCTGTTTGCCTTCCAGATTTCTCTCTTAAGAATGTCCCTACACTCTTGACATCGATTAAGAGATTCAATTGAACCAAGTTACCTATATTTAAAATAAGATTCTCTTTAATCTGGACTAAAACCTCAATACCTTTATTCGTCTATTGTTCATTAATCTTACCAGCCTTATCCTTCACTCTAACAGGAACCAAATGCCTTTGAACTCTCGTCAACACACTCTTGAACGCCTCCCACTTGTCAGATGTCCTTTTACCTGCAAACAGACTTCTCCAATCAACGTTTTAAAGTTCTTGTCTCATATCATTAAAATTTGCCTTACTCCAATTAAAAACTAACTTTTATGGAGAGGCTTACCCTTCTCCATAACCATTTTGAAACTAATAGAATAACTGCAGAGGCCATTTCCCCCCATAGTATCCAATGAAGTACCTATTTGAGAGGGGAATGGCCACAGAGACTCCTGCACTGTCTGTACATGCTTAGTCATTTTCCTGCTGGTGACCTAACCCTTCTCTTTCTGTGTAGCCCTTACTTGTGGTGCGATCAGCTCGCTAAATGTGCTGTTCCAAATGTTCTCCACCTCATGGAAGCTCCATACCGAGTCCCTATGCAGCTCCAGGTGCTTCAGCTATGACTCCTAATTTGCTGCATGAACATACTTCCTGCATCCATGGTCACCATGGACACTGGAAGTGCTCCAATTTCTCACAAATTGCAGGAGGAACATTCCACGAGGCTGAGTTTTCACAAAGCGCAAAAATAAGTACCTTACATTCTATTTCCTTCCAGACACTACTCACTCAGTCTCTTTTGCCTTGAAGGCTTGGCTTGAACCATGCCCAACATATGGTGATTCATTGGGTATGGGTGGACAGCTCCCAGGCCAGGGACAAAGAATGGTTTGCCTGCCAGTTCACCAGAGGGTGAGGTGGCAGACACATACTGCTGCACAGGACTCAGGCAAGGACCTACCTAGGATGAGAGACCAGAGAACGCTGATGGTGGGTGCACTGACTGGTTTGCTAAGTAGCTCCTGTCATAGTCTAGCAGCATAGAGGTGTCTGATTTTAATTTGACACGGGGTATAACATAATGCTTGCCTCTTGTCTGTCTCCTTATGGTAGAGAGGAATCACAGGCATTGTCACTGCTGCTCTCGGACTATTCGCAGCCTGTGCACAGGTACCTCCTCCTCTTTCATACCCCAAATGTCGTAGAGTCAAAGATGCAGCAACAGTCTGTGACAAATGCAGAAACTCCAAAATAACTCCAGAGTACTTTCAATACTTCACAAAAAAATCTGCATATCATTACCCATGTTTACTTCATGTCTTGTTGCTTTTTTTTTATTTACGGAGGAACTTGAATATACACAGCCACAACTACACTTACCTTAGGCTGTATTGGGTAATGTGTTTCAACTTATTCAAAACAGCCTGCATATTTATTCTTCTGAATTAATTCTTCTGAATATCTCTAAATTTTTAAGCAACTTTTACAGGTTGACCTTTCTCATATAGGAAAATATATTCTCTGAAAATACTGAATTTTTTTTTCTGTGTAGGAGGAAACAGGATAAAATTGTTTTGCCTTAACAACTAGCATCCTATGCCAGCAGTGACTGTGCCAATATATTTACAATACACCAATGCTCAAAGGAATTGTACAATAGGGCACATTGAGCTAATTTAGTTTATATTGTTTTTTGCCATGCAATCTCGAAGCCTGTTATGATTCAGATATGGCTTATTTGAAGTATTTACTTCCACGTATTTGGGTTTTGTCTATACATTGACATTAATCATTGTTTTGCTGAAAGTCCAAATGTTGCTGCACCCTACAATTGACCAAACAGTTCAATATATTCAGCTGGCATGGGATCGGTGTCTGTAGCTTTGGAACAGAAAATTGATAAATTCAGTTGATTGCAATACTGCTACAAAAAGGAATCTCAACTCATCATTCCACAGTTTTATAACCTCTGGCATCACTTATCTGGATGTTGCGGGAAATTATTGCTTTAAACTAATTAAGGCTTAAAACCAATTAGGGAAGGGTTGTGGAGAGGGGTATCATAAGCTTACAAAGCAAAAAGATATGGCAGTATTACAGGACAGCTGTTTGGATAATGATGCTCAGCAATGAACATTGAAAAACAGCACCAAATAGAGTCAAAGGCAGTAAAATTGGTAAAAAGGCAAAATTAATGGCTCTTTATTTGAACGTGCATAGTATTTGGAACAAAATAAATGAATTCATGGTAGCATTGTTGGTACGAGATGGAGTAAGTACAATAGCAAGAATGACCTTTGATTGGAAGACGTAGAATCTATATGGTTGAAGGTAAAGAATAAAAAGGGAAAGAAGATACTGATTTGGAGTTGACTATACTGTGGGACAAAGAATAAGTCAAAACATAATGACTTTAATCTTCATGCAGATTGGGATAGTCAAATTGACACAGAAGGCCATGAGGAAGAATTCAGTGTATTCGGCACAGCTTTCCTAAAACAATATGTTGCAGATCCAACCAGGGATCAGACTATTTTGGATCTGGTGATGTGTAATGAGGCAGATTTAAGATCTAATGTCAAAGTAATAGATTCCCTTAGAAACAGTGCCTTAACACGGTAGCATTTAGCATTCAACTTGACAAGGAATTATCTGGGTTGGAAACATCTGTGCTAGGCTTAAGTAAAGGTAATTACCTAAGGAATGAGGGCAGAGCTGGCTGGAGTGGACTGAGGAAGGTATTTAGCAGCAAAGAGGAACAACTGCAGATGATTGAGAAAACAGTTAATGGCTCACAGGAAAGACACATTTCAATGAGGAAGAAGGATTCTAGAAAGGAGATAAGCCAACAATAGTTGTCCAGAGAAGTTAAGGACAGCATCAGAGTAAAATTACAGCAACATCAACAGCAAGACCTTCTTTCAATACACAAAAAAAGAGAGAAGTCAAAGTAAACATAGGCCCCTTATAGAATGAGGCTGGGCAAATAATGGGGAACCAGGAAATTGCAGATGAGTTCAATACATAATTTGCATCAGTCTTTAGAGGAAAAGACACTACAAGCAGTCCTCAGTTTGCGAACTGGTTCCATTTTCGAGTCTGTGCGCAAGTTGATTTGTATGCAAGTTGGAACACAATATAAAACAGCCGTCTGCAAACACGAGGATACCATCTTTAAAATTCTACTACTGTATGGGATTGCATTCATAACTATGGATGTTTGTAAGTCAGAAGTTTGGAAATTGGGGATCACCTGCAACAGCATTCCAAAAATCACTAAATATTGAAGGGGCAAAAGTAGGAGAGGAAATAAATACAATAAATACTACTGGGGAAAAATGCTGTGGAAACTATTGAGGCTAAAGACCGATAAGTCCCCTGGACCTGATGGGATGCATCTTAGCATATTAAAGGAAGCAGCTACAGAGATGCCAGGTGCACTGGTAACAATCTTCCAGAAATCCTTAGATTCTGGAAACGTCCCAGAGGATTAGAAAACTGTTTAAAAAGAGAAGGAGACAATAAAAAGGAGAATGTTAGGCTAACTAGCTTAACATCCGTTATTAGAACATAGAACGTTACAGTGCAGTACAGGCCCTTCGGCCCTTGATGTTGCGCCGACCTGTGAAACCAATCTGAAGCCCATCTAACCTAAACTATTCCATTATCATCCATATGTTTATCCAATGACCATTTAAATGCCCTTAAAGTGGGCGAGTCTACTACTTTTGCAGGCAGGGCATTCCACGCCCTTACTACTCTCTGAGTAAAGAACCTACCTCTGACATCTGTCCTATATCTATCACCCCTCAACTTAAAGCTATGGGAAAATGTTTGAGGCTATTATAAAGGATATAACAGCAGAGCATTTAGAAATGTCTAATATGGTCAAGCAGAGTCAGCATAGCTTCATGAGTGAGAAATCATGCCCGACAAATTTATTAGAATTCTTTGAGGAGGTAACAAGCAGGATACATAACGGGGAAAGCAGTAAATGCGACTTATTTGGATGTTCAGAAGGCATTTGATAAGGAACCATACATTAGGCTACTTAATAAGATAAGAGGCCATAACTTTGTAAATTAGCATGGATACAGGATTTGCTAACTATTATAACACAAAGAGGTGGAATAAAGGGGGTATTTTTCAGGATGGCAACCTGCAATTAGTGGAGTGCCACAGGGATCAGTGCTACATCCATAGTTATTTAGTATATATTAATTACTTGGAAATGACTGTGCATACTTGGAAGAGGAAAGTGAATTTACTGTAGCTAAGTTTGAATATTCAAAAACAAGTGGGAGGGCAAAGTGGCGAAGATGTCACAGAGTGTGTTAAAGGATAGGGACAGGTTAAGCAAGCAGGTAAAAGCTTGATAGATGGAATATAATGTGGGGAAATATGTGGACACCTGAGTTAACCTTGCAGCAATAACACAATATCATGTTTATTCAAAGTGGAAAGTTCAACAAACAACATAAATTATGCAGCCTGACAGGTTACTTGAATTATTGTACTGTCTCATTGGCTCTGTGGCTCAACCAGTTTGCTTTGTTCTTGTCTTCAGATAAAAATAAATGTATGGCTTCTCCAGGAAAGCTGCTCCTACTGATAAGTTCTTCATTCTGTGTAACCTGATAAGTTTTGTTATGGAATCCCCACAGTACGGAAACAGGCCATTTGGCCCAATAAGTCCACACCAACCCTCCGAAGATCATCCCACCCAGACCTATCCCCCTACACTATCTCTGTAACACTGTATTTCCCATAGCTAACGCACCTAACCGTCACATCCCTGAACACTATCGGTAATTTAGCATGGCCAATCCACCTAACTTACACATCTTTGGACAGTGGGAGGAAACCAGTACACCCAGTGGAAACCTACGCAGACACAGGGAGAACGTGCAAACTCCACGCAGACAGTTGCCCAAGTGTGGAATCGAACCTGGGTCTCTGGCACTGTGAAGCGGTAGTCCTAACCACTGAGCCACGATGCCACCCTCTCGCTTATTTAAAAACCATCCAATTGAGTAAGTGAACTGATAATATACTATGGGAAAATGTGAGGTTATACACTCATAAGCAGAAAGAGGTGAATATTATTGAAATTGCTATCAGGGGGAGTTTAACCCAGAATCGCAGATCAATGTTCTGATGACATAGCTTCAAATTTCACCACAGCAGGTGCTGAAATTTGAATTCAGTGCAAAAATTCGGGAATAAAAATCTAGCCCAATGGCAATAAAGTAAACTCTGTCAATTGTTGTAAAAACTCATCTGGTTCAGTAATGTCTTTTAGGAAAAGACGACCACTGTCATTGCTTGGTCTGGTCTGCATGTGTTCCAGACCCACAACAATGTGGATGACTCTTAACTGACCTCTGGGAAATTATGGGTGGCAATAAATACTGGTCTAGGTGATGCCTGCATCCTGTGAAAGAGTAAAGAAAACTGGTAAAAACATTGCAGAGCAGAGGGATTTGGGGTCCTTGTGTATAAATCATAAAAAACTAGCAACCCTGTTCAGAGGGTAAAAGGGAAGACAAAAGCAATGTGTCAGAGGGAAGGCGAGTATAAATACAGGAGAGTCTTACTATAACTATACATGGTACTAGTTAGACGTTGCCAGCCTTGTACAACTTGAAACCAGATCTCGGTAATGGCTATTAAATCATATCATTAATCACTATTCATGTCATTGATCAATCTGTCTGTTACAAATACAGGGTGGATTCAGATAAGTAGTGTTTAATTTTATATTTTAACAAATTTCCCAACTCTGATCCTATTTGCTGTTACACAATTTTGTTTGTAAGCTTTCTCTTGTCTCACTTTGGTCATCATCATCCTTATCACAGTTCATACCATAGATCATCATAGAATCCCTCCAGTATGGATGCAGGTCATTCGACCCATCGAGTCTTCGCTTGCCTTCTGAAGAGCATCCCATCCAGGCCAACTCCCCTCACTCTACCCCAGCATTTCCCACCCTAGACACTATGGCTATGCTAAATTGCCTAACCTACCTAACCTGCACATTTTTGGACTGTGGGAGGAAACCCACACAGACACAGGGATAACATGCAAACTCCACACAGATTGTCACCCGAGGCTGGAATTGAACCCAGGTCCTTGGTGCTGAAAGGCAGTACTGCTAACCACTGAGCCGCCCCAATTCTGCATGATTTCCTTGTCCTTTCTAGTTAATTTCTTATCTCCCCTACACCTGACATCCCCTCCTCACCCACTCACAACAATTATATTTAAAGTCCTCTCTCCAGTCCTTGTTATTCAATTCTCCAACACACCGGTCTTAATGGTCCAACTCCCACAATCTCCTGATCTGCAGCTTCAGACACTTGAGCAAAAACCCATTTCTCCAACGGTCCACAGGTTGTTTTTTTATTGTTGTGTTATAATTTATCTCCTAATTATTCAAACTTCTTCAGGACTACCTCTTTCTTACTCCTAGCTACATTATTAGTATCCCATGCAGACCATGACAACCAGATCCTTCTGCCATTTCAAGTTCTTCTCCAAGACGTCCTTAGCTCAGCACTGGATAGGAAGCAGTTTTCAGGGCTCAACATCACAAGTGAATATATTCCCCAACTGTACTGTCCCTGACCACTACTTAATTTATTTTTATTCCCCCAACTTGTTACGATCAGCCTTCTTGCCTTTGCTTTGATGCTCTTGGCCACATGGGATTATAGGAACCTCTTAAATGTTGAATAAATGGAAGAATTTGAAGTTTCTTCTAGATTTTCATACCTGCCTCACAGGTAGTCACACCTTCACCGTAAAATAGCGTCACACATGGTGTTTAATGACTTTACATTCAGTGGTGTACAAACGCATTTGAAGGAAAAGTAAGGCTTTTCAAAACTTGTGCAATTTGGGATACATTGTGTGTCCAACTGCTCCCTAAGTGGAAGCTTCTGTTTGCAGTATTTCCCTTTAACCTGTTGCAACATATTCTCCCTGTTGTTTTTTAAATGAAACACATTTCAAATGAATTCAGCATTTAGGTCTAATATTATGAAGATACTTCTTTATTTTTTTTTAATTGATGATTCTTGTTAAAGGATTGTGGTCACTGGTGCAGTGGGATACCTGAGCCTGTAACTTTTAAACAGGCTGTGGAAATAACACTGGAACTTCTTTGTTTCAAAAGTCTCTTCTTGAAAAAATCAAATGGCTTAATGTAACTGACTCAACCTACTTAGTGGAAACCACCTGACCTGGTTTAAGGTTCTCAGGCATTATTTTTGTTTGGAGCTTATTTGGACTTCAGTTGGGGCACAGCCTGCTGAGAGAATGAAGCTACTCTGCTTAGCCTCTGCCTTTCTGAGAAACCCTTGTTGCAAGTTCAGTGTGAGAACTGAAATCCTGATTCAGCTGTACTTTTGAGCAGTATCAGAAAAAGAGTTCCTTGACAATTGCTCAGTGCAGAATCCCAGAGACTATTTGCTGATACTCATTTACAAATGCCAGGGCATCGATTGAAAGTAACCTTGAATGTTTCACACTATATCCTTTTTCATTTTGAGAACTAACAATTATTGGCCAAAGTATTATTTTCTCTCCTGAAATCAGCCTTTGCAGAAAAAACAGCAATGTTTTCCTGAACCTGGTGTGTGTGTTGAGTTATTTAGAGGGGTAAATATTTATACTTCCATATTTCAAACTCAGTGCATTAATCAGCTTTGCATCTTAACAGAACAAATCTTGGTTTATAATAAATTAATTAACCTTGGATTAGTAAAGCCATGATGTGGAAGTGCCGGTGTTGGACTGGGGTGGACAAGGTCAGAAGTCTCACAACACCAAGTTATAGTCCAACAGGTTTATTTGAAATCACAAGCTTTTGAAGCACTGCTCTGGCGCTCTGAAAGCTTGTGATTTCAAATAAATCTGTTGTACTATAACCTGGTGTCGTGTGAATCCTAACTTGGATTAATAAAGATAGGTCTTTTGTTCTGCAGCTGGACAAGGGTGACACATTTGGTTGTACTGGTAACTCAGTAAATCATTTAAATATGCGCAAGTCAAGTGGAGTAGTGAAACTAGACAGAACAACATTACCTGCAACGATGGGCATTTAATAGCAATTATTGTCCTTATTATATTGCTTCTGGTACTGGATTCTTTGTTTCATCTTATTCCGTCCCATTATGAAGTGATAATCCCTCCTCATTCATTTTTAAAAATTCACTCACAGCATGAAAGTGACACTGGCTAGGCAGCATTTATTGCCCATCCCTAATTGTCTTGGGGGCACTTAAGAGTCAACCACATTGCTGTGGGTCTGGAGTCACATGTCGGCCAGACCAGGTAAGGACAGCTGTTTCCTTCCCTTAAAGACATTAGTGAACTGGATGGGTTTTTCCTGACAGTCGACAATGGATGCATGGTCATCATTAGACTCTCAATTCCAGACTTTTTACTGAATTCACAACTTTACCATCTACGAAGGCAGAATTCGAATCCAAGTCCCCAGAACATTACTCAGGTCCTTGGATTAACAGTCTAGCGATAATACCATTGCCTCTCTCTCTTATCTCACTTAACTTCATTTTGATCTATATTTGAATTATATGAACAACTTGTGTGTTTGAATCTACCCATGTAGATTACAGCCCACCCCTCTTTTAAAATATCAGCACAGCTCATACTACATGGAAGGATGAATTTCTGAGGTTGATTGCAGCAAACATTCCAGAGCTAGAATAGCCTTTACTTCAGAAAATTTCTAAAACCATATCCACTTGTTATTAAAGAAGGCCTTTTCCACACAGAATCATCTCATCAGTCTTTCCTTTAGCGTTGTTCAAAATCCTGGCCATGCACAATTATGAAGCATAACTCTCAGGATGCCAAACCAATCTTATATGTGCCTGGCTGCTGTTCCTTCCATGTAATCTATACTGGCTTCATCAAGTCAGAGACATTTATTGACTGAGTTAAACATTTCTTTGGCTGGTCAGACTTCAGAATGCACTGAATCAGAACCACCTTAGGAATCTCCAGTTTAAAATCCAAAGAACACCCAGTAACTTGCATACACCACATACAGAATGAACACAACTTAATTAAAACACTCTGTGCTTACCCAAGCCCTGAAAATGCCAACATGGATTATTGAGAGGCAAAACAAAGAAAGTTTCACCACACGACTCATCTACTTTGCCAGTACTGTACAGAACAGTAAGCTCTGCACCACTTCAACTAAAACCCTACATACCAGTGAAGGTATCAAGTTCCGTGTATTCCAAATAAGTGAGAAAAGAAAACAGTCCCAAGACAATTCTCCAAATTCCAATGAGCCAGGAGTATCAGTCTTATAGTGCACTGAGTGTTCAAAGATCCTGTCTGACTCTGCTATTGAGTGAATGGCTCAGACTGTGTGACCCCAATAGTGGAGAATGCCAAAGTTTGGACTGATTACCCTACTAACTCCAATCTTTATGGGATTAAGTTAGGGTCACTCCATGCAGACGTAGGGTCAGCTCAGAAGCACTGTATCACATTATAACAATACCAAAAAGTGGTAGCTCAGTTTTCAACTTGCTGCTCTGGCTACCTGTGCTCTGTGGTGTGCATTTTCCTCTAGCCCAGTTGCTCCCCACACTGAGCTTCTTAGTCCCACTATGTCAGAGATGATGAAGCAGTTACTGAAAATATATTTTCTGAAGTCAGTACTCAGAGTGGGTCAGTGGTTGGCACTGCTGCTACACAGTGCCAGGGACCTGGGCTCGATTCCAGCCTTGGACAACAGTCTGTATGGAGGTCGCACAGTCTCCCCATGTTTCCATGGGTGTCTACTGTGCTCCGGTTTCCGTCCACAGTCTGGAGACGTGCAGGCTAGGTGGACTGGCCATCTAAATTGCCCTGTAGTATCCTGGGATGTTGCAGGCTAGGTAGATTAGCCATGGTGAATGTGGGGTTACAGGGTTACAGTGGGGGACTGAGTCTGGGTGGAATGCTCTTTGCAGGGTCAGTGCGGACATGGCAGGCCAATTATCCTTTTTCCACACTGTAAGAATTCTATGATTCTAAAAACAAATCCACATACACAGAAGACAAAAAAAGCTTGAATGCAAAATAGTTTTATATCTGGATTTTCCACTTTGTTATTAGAATGAACAGCGGTTGTATTTATAGATTACACTTAGGACTGCCTCTTTATCACATTTGATTTATCTATACAGAAGCTCTATTTTTGGGGAGCAGTGGGGACAGAAGAAAAAGGTGATGTACTTAAAGAAATGAATGGTCAGCCACTGAAATAACATTTTTACTTACTATTATAACTTGTAAATGCTTATTCAACTAAAAGAATTTTAGAACATTTTGGAACAATTTCATGGCAGAGTTTAAATGAGTGCAGTCGATAATATTACAATACAGCAAATGTACCCATGTAATCCTGGTTAACACAGCACTGGTCCCTTTTTCATTAGGGAAAAGTGTCAGGGGCGCGTGTATAGATAAGATGGGCTAACACTGCATTCCAAACTTCAGGGAAAGCTGCACAAGATGCTTTCATTTTCACGTCTGAGATTGTCCAGGTGTGGTAATACTAAAGAAGACATCTGACAGAATCCAAATGCTGGTCATGGTTTTTTTGTCACTGAACATCAGAGATGAATTAGAACATGGCAGCACTAGAGGGTTTGTAAACAAGTTGGAGCATTTTCTTTACCATTCATCTTCAACAGACAGAAAAGGATACAAACTGTGGCATCTATGTGCCAATAGGAGTAGTTCACTTAGATCTCTGTGAATATATAGTATAGGCTTCTTGCCAGATTTTTCACCAATGTAAAAACAGATATATATTGCTGTTTTTAATCATTCAAAAGGGTTAATTCAGGAAGCAGAGGGTGGTGGATGGTTTTCACTGGAATCAGCAGAGCATTAACACGTTGTGGAAGAAATAGGTGATGCAGGTGCACAATAGTTCTGCTGGATGAGGCAAAATTTCTTTGCTAGTTGCTGGAAAGACAAGATCATATAGCTATGGACAGGTGGTGCTGGCAATGCAGTCCTTATGACAGATTAGTACCAGCCTAGAACCCAGTTTTGGTTTCGAATTGATGCATGGATCTGGAACGTATCACTTTCCATACAATTCTTTTAAATGATGTTCCTTTCATTCAGTCCACAATTGTTAATGCTGTAAGTGTGAATACAAAACTGCTTTTGGTGAAAAAAAATTTGGTAACTTCTGTGTATAATCAAGAAGTTTCTGTTATTGTTATCATAAATCCACGTTGCCCTTTTAGTAGAGTGCTCTCCTCCATCCCTCTATTCAGGCATTATTTTATGCTCTCACCTCTATTTTACAATTGGTCAAAACTAACATGACTGTGGCAATTATCATGTAGAACAGCAACTGATTCATAATTTACATGGAAGAACTGTAACAGTGCCATCTGGTGTAATGCTTTATAAGTTCTTCTTGAAATGGCACTTATTCCTCCACAGCTGTCTTGCTTAACTTGCCATTTTTGTGTTTTAATGGCCAACATCCAGATATAGCTTAGTCTGGAGCTACGTTTCTACCATTCTAATGCATGAATGCCGTAAGCCTCAGTAACCCATCTTGAACATTAAGACTACATTTCAAACACAATTTGTTAAAGATAGGAAGATAAATAACCAAAGTCAGCCACTTTACATCATTTTTGCTATTCTTTCTAAGGCATTTAAGATATTAAGTGGCAACTACCTTTAAGAGGTGAAATGTCATAACCTCTATAAGTCTAAGTAACTAAGATCAAATCGCGATGAAACCTGTCTTCACTTCTGTTACACCTTCAAGACAAAACAGAACCACTGCTGAAAACAAAGCAATGAAATAATTCAAAGAGAAGCAAAAACAGTTTCTTAAATAAAGGCATTCTGCTCCTCGAGCCTGGTCTGTCATTCAGTAAGATCATGGTCGGTCTAACTGTGAAATTAACTCCAGTGATTCTAACGAGGTCAGCCCGATGGACCTCATTGAATGAATTTGCTGATTAGGGCTGTTAATCAGAAGGCTCTGGCTCAGATATAAACAGGTGTCAGAGGTTCTGCTCACTCCAAGAGCTGATCAGTGTCGAAGACTCTCCACGTGTAAATAAAGGATTACTTGGTGACAAGATACCAGCCTCTGGGGTGTTATTTCAAACTCCACTTCCCTGCCTGCCTCCATTCCTCTCAAGTCCTTGGGCAATTAAAATTCTATAAATTAGCCTCGATATATTTAATGACCCATCCTCCATTGCTCTCTGGGCAAGAGAATTCTAAAGACTACTGAACTTAGAGAAGAAATTGCTCCTCATCTCCTTCATAAAAGGGAGCCACCTTACCTTTTTAAAAGGTACCTCTTTATTCTAGATTCTTCCTCAAGTGGAAATATCCTGCCAAACCCCTTCAGAATCTGTTATGCTTTTGGGAAAAAAACAGCACTTACTGCTTCTAAACTCCAACGCAACCTTCCCTCAAACCAATCCCTCATTGCAGAATCAGATGAGTGAAGCTTCCCTGAATTTCTTCCAAAATAATCATCTATAATTTCAAAAATATACTGTATTCATAAAAAACTTCATATACACAAAGTCGCTGTAGCAGTTTGGTTCTGTATGGTAGCATAGGAAGATACAAAGAAACATTGGAATTTCACCCTATTCAACAAACAAACCAAAGGCATTACTTACTTGTGCAAGACTGTTATTTACATATATTTGCGGCACCAGGAGGGCGTCCCATAACTGAACAGCCTCCCCATTTAACTTCGGCCGAAAGACTTGAGATGGTGGTCTTTCCTCACTGTGCCTTGGTGGCAGCTGCTCCAAGCTATTGTGCATCCTGGACCTTGGAATATGCCAGTCTGCAACACTCAGTCAATATCAACTCCCTGATCTGGAAGGACCAACAAGTTTCAGGCAGACAAAAGAACATCTTTCACCAAGGTGATAGTCTTGCAGATGCAGTCAATGTTTGTCTTACTGTCTCTCCTGGGAACACGGCATACAGCACACAGTCCTATGTCATGGAGCTGCTCGGGGCGAACTTCGACAAAAGCTATTGCATATTTCTCCAGACTTCCTTTGCAAAAGTACATTCCAGCAGGACATGTGTAACAGTCTCAGCCCTTTTGCAGCCGTTGCGCAGAATCCTGTCTTACAAGAAGATCTCACAGTTACTGCCCTTCTCACCGCCAGCCAAGTGATGTTCTGGTGCTTGTTGGAAAGTTTTGGTGATGAGGCATTTGGTCAGAAGACTTTGATGGTCTTTTCAAAGAACCACCCGACAGGATCCCCTCCTTTTCCTGCAGGATCTCGAGAATGCTATGTGTTGACTGCTGCCTGATGGACTTATGGTCAAAGGTGTTTTCTTTACAAATTTCTCCATGAAAGACAGGTGATACGGAACGGTCCAACTACATGGCATGTGTCACGGTAACGAGGCCAATCTGATCCTTTGCAACACTGGGGGCAGGTAGAACCTCAGTATGTAGTGCCACTTAGAGTCAGAGTAATACAGCAAACTGGTTCATGCTGACCATGGTGCCCACTCAGCTTGTTCCAACTGCCCACATTTGGCTCATATCCATATAAACTCTTCCCATCCATGTACCTATCCAAATGTTTTTCAAATCTTGCTATTGTACCTGCCTCAACCACTTTCTCTGGCAGCCCATTCCATAAATGCACCACTCTCTGTGTGAAGTTGCCCCTCAGGTCCTTCTTAAACCTTTCCCCTCTCACATTAAACCTATGCCCTCCAGTTTTCAATTCCCCATCCCTGGGAAAAAGACCATATGCATTCACCCTATCTATGCCCCTCATGATTTTATACACCTCAATAAATTCATCCCTCATTCTCCTATGTTCTAAGGAATAAAGTCCTTTCCTGGCCAACCTCCTCCAATAACTCAGGCCTACTAGTCCTGGCAACATCCTCATAAATCTTCTTCGCAGACTTACCAGTTTAACTATGTCTTTCCTATGACAGGGTGACCAAAACTGTACACAATACACCAAGTACAGCCTCACCAACGACTTACACAACTGCAACGTAACGTCTCAACTCCTGTGCTCAATGCCTCGACTGATGAAAGCCAGCATGCTAAATGCCTTCTTTAACACCCTGTCTACCTGTGGTAGGGCTCTCAACGAGCTATGTATTTATACTCCTAGGTCCCTCTGTTCCACAATACTCCTCAGGACCATACCATTTGCTGTATAAGTCCTATTTTGGTTTGACTTTCCAAAGTGCAACACCTCATTCTTATCTGCATTGAATTGCATTTGCCAATCCTCAGCCCACTTCTCCATCTGATCAAGCTCCCTCTGTAATTTTTGATAACCATCCTCGCTATCAACGATACCCCCTAATTTTGTATCATCCGCAAACTTACTCATCATGCCTTGTACATTCACATCCAGAACACTTATGTAAATAACAAATAACAAAGGTTCCAGTACTGACCTCTGTAGCACACTACTAGTCATAGGCCTCCAATCCAAGAAACAACCTTCAACCATCACCCTCTGCTTTCTACCATTGAGCCAATTTTGAATCCAATTAGCTAGCTCTCCCTGGATCCCATGCGACCTAACTTTCATGACTAGCCTGCCGTGCAGGACCTTGTCAAAAGCCTTCCTGAAGTCTGTACGGACAACATCCACTGCCCTATCCTCATCTATCCTCTCGGTTACCTCTTCGAAGAACTCCAAGAGTTGGTGTTTGCAAACCGAGGGTCTATGCACAGCTTGATGCAACCACACACAAGAGTAGCCATCAGATGAGGATAGCATTGGGTATGTTCTTCCCTACCCCTCATCCAGAGCTTTGTACATGGTGTCTCTGTGGACATGGCCTATCTGAGAGATAGCAAGAACTGCCAATGCTGAAGTCAAAGTCAACAGTGTGAAGCTGGAGGAACACAGCAGGTCGGGCAGTATCGGAGGAACGGGAAAGTTGACGTTTTGGGTTGGGTCCCTTCATCAGAACTGGGTATCTGAGACCTCCAGATGAAATAGAAGATGGCTCAGGTAACTGCAACAGCGCAGGTTTGGGGGAATGCGCCACATACAACAAAAAAGAGTGCCTCAGACTTGATGACCAGGCTCTTACTCGCAATGGAGAGGGAGCAGTGCTCCCAAAAGACTGGTTTCTGCTTCATCTTGGCATTGCGCTCCTCCTAAGATTTTGCACATGCCCCAGCCCCTCTGAACTACGTTCTGAGCACCTTCAGGTAATCTATTCTGACGATGAAAAGGGTAAAGGATCGGCTGGCTAGTTCCCAAAGAACATGGCCTTGCTCTTGCTGCGATTTACTCTGGCTCCCAAGGCCAGTTGGAAGTGGTCACAGATACGCATGAGTCTGCGCACTGACAGCGGATCTAAGCTGAAAACAGTGATATCATCCATGTACAAGGAGGCTTTGACCTTCAGGTCTCCGCTGCCTGCAATAGTCACCCCTCTCAGGCTCGCAAACTTCCGGATGGACTCGGCCAAAGGCCCTATAAAACATACAAACAAGGCAGAAGAGAGTTGGTAGTCCAGTCTGACTCCAAATTTGATTGGGAAGCTTTCTGATTTCAGCCTACTGCTTGAGACTGCACTACAAGTATGGAATCCCCACAGTGTGGAAGCAGGCCATTCGGTCCATTGAGTCCACACCAACCCTCCAAAAGAGCATCCACCCAGACCCATTCCCCTCCCCACCCTATCATTGTAACCCTGCATTTTCCATGGTTACTCCACCTAACCTGTACATCCCTGCACACTACAGGTGATTGAGCATGGCCAATCCATCTAACCTGCATGTTTTTGGACTGTGGAAGGAAACTGGAGCACACAGAGGAAACCCACACAGATACGGGGAGAATGTACAAACTCCACACAGACATTCGCCTGAGGGTGGTATTGATCCTAGGTCCCTGGCGCTGTGAGGCAGCAGCGCTAACCACTGAGCCACCATGCCACACACTACTAATATTGGTGTAGAGCAGTCAGATCTAATTGCATATTCCCTCCCCAAAGCCCATTTAGGAGATCACAACCTACATGTAGGTGTGCAATATCCTGTTCTCCTGATCCAAGCTAATGAGGCAAATGCCCACTCCACTATTGTGCATGTAGACGATCATATCCTGGCCAGCATGACGCTCTTAGAGATCATTCGGCCTGGTACAGCCCAGGTTTGGTTGGGGTGAATCACCAATCCCAGAGCAGGCCTGACCCTGTTGGCAATGACCTTAGACATGATTTTGTAATCTGCATTCAGCAGTGAAATTGGTAGCCAATTTCTAATTTCCTCCCTCTTCCCCTTCCTCTTGTAGATGAGAGTGATGATACCTTTCCTCACGGATTTGCACATGCGAAGTGTCACATACTTCCAGCAGGTCCTGGACAATCAAGTTCCACAGAACTGAATACAACTCAGCCAGTAAGCAGTCATTTTCAGAAGTTTTATTCTTTTTTAAGGACTCAAGGGCCTCGGTCAGCTCACTCAGAGATAAAGACTAGTCCAGCCTCTCCCGCGCACTGGTGCATAAGACCTCTGTGTTAGATGACAGGAACGACAGGGAGGCCACGCTGCTTGTGAGCTGTGTGTCATACAGTCTGGCATAAAAGGATTTGCTGATCCTCAGGATGTCAGATTGAGTTACCGAGCCATCATCTTCATTCAGGCTGCTGAGCAGAGAGCTCTCCTTGTGCATCTTCGAGGAACACAAGCACATCTAATCCTGCTCCACAGTGCTGATCCTAGACTGGAAGATTACCTTGGAGGCTTGCTGGCTCTTCACCCCTTGGAGGTCCTCTTATTGACTCTGACCACATTCAGCAGCAGTAGGTTCTACATGCTTTTTTGGAGTTTGGATAGTTTTCCCCATCTCTCTCTCACCTTCTGATCACTTTTGAGGGTAAAGAACCTCTTGATGTTCCCCTTGACTGATTCTAATCAGTCTGCTGGAGACTAGAATAGGGGCCTCAGGGTTCTCCAACCTGTACAAACCCTTTTGAGCTCCTTAATGTTTTTTTGAGATCAACAGTTCCACGCTCAGCTGCCACACTCCCTCGATGTTCGACTGGTTATCCCGCAGGTGACAATCGGCAAACAGGAGGCAGTAGGCAGTGAAGAACACCGGCTTGACATCAATGGATCTGACCGAGAATGTGCGGGAAACAAACAGCAAGTCTGTCCTTGAGCTGACACACTTGTCTGGCCACGACCAGGTGTAAACAATGCTGTGCTCCATCTACAGGGGTGCTGAAGACGTCGTGCAGCTTGGTGACCTTAACCATTTCCATCAAGAATCTAGACATGGAAAAGTTCAGCAGGTCCGGCAGCATCTGTAAAGAAAAAATTAGTGTTAACGTTTTGGGTCCGGTGACCCTTCCTCAGAACTCAGTTCTAGATCTTGATTGAAATGGTTAAGGTCACCAAGCTGCACGACGTCTTCAGCACTCCTGTAGATGGAGCGGAGTTCTGAGGAAGGGTCACCGGACCAGAAACATTAACTCTGCTTTTTTCTTCACAGATGCTGCCAGATCTGCTGAGCTTTTCCAGCAACTTTGTTTTTTGTTCCTGATTTACAGCATCCGCAGTTCTTTCGGTTTTTATTAAGAATCTAGGCATGGTGGCCAGTTTGTCATCTGCTCCTCTGGATGATACAGTTTAAGTCTCTGGCCAGAATGACTGGCCTGGATGTTGCCAGCAGCAGTGGGAGCTGCTGTAGGACAGCCAACCGTTCACTCTTTACCACCGGGTCATACATGTTAATTGGTTTCAGCGGAACATTTCTGTTCATAACATCTGCTCCGAGTAGACGTCCGCTCACCACTTCCTTAACTTCGGAGATGGTGAAGTTGCATCCTCACAGCAGAGCACCCAGGCCAGAGGTCTGATAATTGCTTCCCTCCGACCAAACCAAAGGTGCGCAGGTCCATAAGCTCAACCACTTCCTGTAGCTGCTGAGGTGTGGTATCCTGCACTCCTACAAAACTAGGAGATCTGCTTTGATATTTGCCAGGTAAGACAACCTGGAACCACATCTCATAGCAGATTTCAGTTCATAGGTCATCCCTTCACTTATTATTCAGCCTATCGACATTCTAATCTCACTATCTCTACTTATCTGTTGACACTCAATTACCTGGAAATATCTTGCCATTATCTCTCCGCCTATATATTCTGTGCCTATGCGCCTCCCACCACTCCAGTTCACCCGAAGGAGCAGCGAGCAGCACTCCGAAAACTTGCAACTTTAAATAAATCTGCTGGACTGTAACCTGGTGTGGTATGACTTCTGACTTTGTCCACCCCAGTCCAACTTTGGCATCTCTACATCATGGCTCCTATGTGCATGTACATGATTCATAAACAAAGATGTTTAAATCCGTCTGTACTACAGCATTATGTAATCTCCCTTCATTTAAATAATATTCTGCTTTCCTACTCTGACTGCTAAAGTCAACAATCTCTCATTTTCCCACATTATATTCCATCTGCCAAATATTTGCCCAATCTTTCAAACTATTGATATCCCCTTGCAGACTTTTTCCTACTTCCTACAATTTGCTTTCCTATCCTTGCGTTCTTAGCAGATTTGGTGACAGTAAGTCAGTTTCTTCACACAAATACAAAAAAGGGCTGGAGAAACTTAGCAGCTCTGGCAGCATCAATGGAGGGAGAAACAGAGATAATGTTGAGTCCAATATGACTCTTTGAATCAATCTCAATGTTAAATGCTCTGCTCTCTACAGATGTTGCTGAGTTTCTCCAGCACTTTATTTTTATTTCAGATTTCCATTATCCACAGTATTTTGCTTTCATTAAAAACTGAAAGAACTGTGAATGCTGTAAATCAGGAATAAAAACAGAAGTTGCTGGAAAAGCTCAGCAGGTCTGGCAGCATCTGTGAAGACAAATCAGAGTTAACGTTTTGGGTCTGGTGACCCTGTTGTGAGGGTCTCTGGATGCGAAACACTAACTCTGATTTTTCTTCACACATGCGATACGAAGGTGGGTCGAGTTGTGGGTAGTGCGGACAGCTGTTCTAGGTTACAAAGGGACACTGGTAGGATGCAGAGCTGGGCTGAGAAGTGGCCAATGGAGTTTAACCCTGAAAAGTGTCAGGTGATTCATTTTGGAAGGACAAACTTGAAAGCAGAATACAGGGTTAACGGAAAGATTCTTGGCAGTGTGGAGGTGCAGAGGGATCTAGGGGTTCATGTCCACAGTTCCCTGAAAGCTGCCACCCACGTGGATAGAGTTGTTAAGGCGTATGGTGTGTTAGCTTTCATTAATAGAGGGATTGAGTTCAAGAGCCGTGAAGTTATGCTCCAGCTATACAAAAGTCTGGTTCGGCCACATCTGGAGTATTGTGTCCAGTTCTGGTCACCTCATTACAGGAAAGATGTGGAAGCATTGGAAAAGGTGCAGAGGAGATTTACCAGGATGTTGCCTGGAATGGAGGGAAGGTCTTATGAGGAAAGGTTGACAGAGCTAGGGTTTTTCTCTTTAGAACGATGAAGGATGAGAGGTGACTTGATAGAGGTGTACAAAATGATCAGAGGTATAGATAGAGTGGACAGCCAGAGACTTTTTCCTAGGGTGGAGGTAGCTATTACGAGGGGACATAGTTTTAAAGTGAGTGGAGGTAGATATAGGGGAGACGTCAGAGGTAGGATCTTTACTCAGAGAGTGGTCGGGGCGTGGAATGCATTGCCGGAGAGGATAGTGGAGTCGGCCTCATTAGGGGCATTTAAGCGACTATTAGATAGGCATATGGATGATAGTATAAGGTAGGGGTGGAGGTTAGATAGATCTTAGGATTAGGGTAAAAGTTCGGGACAACATCGTGGGCCGAAGGGCCTGTACTGTGCTGTACTGTTCTATGTTCTATGCTGCCAGACCTGCTGAGCTTTTCCAGCAACTTCTGTTTTTGTTCCTGCATTTTGCTTTTATTCTTCTCCCAAATGCCGTGCCCACGAGAGATGAAGTGCATTATAAGTTGTGAAAAACTGAACTGTTCTGCACAAGTAAAAATGGATTTTGCTGGACTCAAAATGGTTGTTACAGATCACACTTCACAAGTTGGCCACAGTCTAGAAACTTTCAACAGTAAGTGCAAAGCTAGATAATCACCCTGATGGATTTTTTCACCTATCAACTGAATGGATGCTGCAAACCCAGTGAGACAAAATGACAGTGCAGACCTTTTATCTGCAAACCTAGACCAATAACAAACCAGGACTGAAATTCATCAGGCACACCGAGGTACCAAAAGCCAAGATCTGTATCAAGTTTCAATGGATTTTTACCAGATACAGAAACTAACTCTTTAATCTAAATGACTCAACAATATTTCACGTCATATGTCCAAAACTCCTCTGCATTTTGAAGAATTTTAATTATACGTCTCTAAGCTTTGAGCGAGATTGACTCCACCAGACACAAAAACACACTCCAGTGTGAAAGCTAAATCCTCCTTGAAACCTTTTTCTGGAAAAATGCTTGTGTTGGAAAGTAAACTGGTCTCAATCCATGAGCATCATCATCAAATTCGAAGAAGCTTTGCAACATCTGTCTTCAGCCATTTGGACTTGTCTGAACTTTAACTGCTGAGTGAAGGAACCCTTCTACTAGACTCTGACATTCACATGAATCTGTGTATGTGATGCTGTGAAGATGCTTCGGGGGTGACTGTGAGAATAAATCATATCCCTGTCTTTAGGGAGTTTACTCGATGTCACTTTTAAACTGACATCTCCAAATCAGGGTTTGGGAAGTACATTGCAGCTTTTTTAAGCACTCTATCAATGGTTAGAAGGCTGGAAGAATTATCAAGTTCAGTTTGCTTTTCTCCACTGTCTGTAACACAAGTCATTGATGGAGACCATAAATAATTAGTGGCACAGTGGTTAGCATGGCTGCCTCACAGCGCTAGGGACTTGGGTTTTATTCCACCTCAGGCGACCAAATGTGTGGAGTGCGCACATTCTCCTTGTCGGCATGGGTCTCCTGCCACAGTCCAAAGATGTGGGGGTTATGTGGATAGGCCATGCTAAATTACCCTGTAGCGTCCAGGGATCTGCAGACTGGGTGGATTAGCCATGGGAAATGCAGGGTTACAGGGACAGGGTAAGCGGATGTTCTTTGGAGATATGGTGTGGACTCGATAGGCCGAATGGCTTGCTTCCACACTGTAGGGATTTGATTTTGAAACAATAACAATAACAAAAAATTATTTGAGGCCCCAGCATAGATCCTGACGGTACTCCATTTGTTACAGTTTGTCATCCTGAAAACGATCCACTTACCCTCTGATTCCTGTTAGCTAGAACTCTACCCATCCTAACACATCAATGCCAACTCCACGACCTCTTTCCTTATGTAATAACCTTTACATAGCATCATATTAAGTGCAGCCATGGCCTGGGAACTCCAAAACTACAATGTTGAAATCGCCACACTGACTGACATACAACTGGCAGGAGAAGGCCAGCTTAAAGAATAAGGTAAAGCTATCTCCCTCTGGAGATGTAAACCAGAAGGAGAATGCTGTCTCTTTGGAACAAAAACAAAGTTGCTGGAAAAGCTCAGCAGGTCTGGCAGCATCTGTGAAGGAGAAAACAGCGTTAACGTTTCGCATCTGGTGACCCTTCCTCAGAACTTTGGCTGTCTCTTTGGGGTCGTCTTCGCTGTAAGAAATAAACTGGTTGGACATTTCAGTGAATCCTCCTTGGAGGGTAAGTGAGTATCTCATGAATTTATGGCTTACCCTAGCCCAGAAGTTGTAAATGCCTAAGTTTTGACCCCAGTCGCGACAGACGAGACAAAGGGGTAATTTGACTGGGACAATACATCCATAGTCGCACAAGCCAAACAGAGACACACCAGGGAATTCCTAGAGGCCTGGTATTCTAACCAGAACTCCATCAACAAACATAATGAATTAGACCCTGTGTACAAACCAGTGAGACACAGAAATGGAAGCAGTACAAAACACCCCAACAAACTGAGGCATTTAAATAACAAGCAGGACAGAACACCAATGCTTCACCAGAGGCGCACTGACGATGTTACCTAGCAGCGTGACAAAACATTTGCGACCAAACCCACCAGCTCAATAAGCATGTCTACAATCTCATCCACAACCTGAGCTACAAATCTTCTCGAAAACTTTAAAGAGGGCATTCTACACCAGCCTTGACCAATCACTGTGCCACACTGCCAATGAAGACAAGTTGATTCTCCTTGGTGATTTCAATGCAGAGATGGGAAGGTTACAAGTTTTGGAAAGACATGCTATACAAGAAAGGCATAGGGAAAATGAACTTCAGTGGAATCCTCCTGACGAACATCACCTTGTCATAACAGATACAGACTTGAGAATAATTAGCGAAGAGCGAGGTCAGTCTGAGCGGTAGTGTTGGGAGTAGAGCATAGCACAGCAGAGCTTATTGGGAGGCGAGCAGCAGCAAGAGCTACTGGATAAATACCGAAGAACAAGGTCAGGCAGAGAGGTGATGGGAGTGGAGCTGAATCCAGAATAAGAACTCTGGAGGTGATGTCACAAGTCAAAAAGTGTGTAGGCTTGGCTGCTCAGGAGCCAGGTCTAGAGACTGAGTAAATAGTGTCAGGAGGGAGAGAACAGTAAAAAGTACTTCCTTTTGTTGTTGTAGTCTGTTAGGAATAGAGAGCAACAGTGAAAAATCTGATGTTGGGGAGTGATGAGTAAGGTTGTGTAACTAGTTCCTAGTATATTGTTTATGGTTGATAAGGTTCAAAATGGCAGCAGAACTCGATCCCGTGCAAAGATCCTCCTGCAATATGTGGAAATTGAAGGGCACTTCCAGTGTCCATGGTGACCATGTGGGAAGCATGTTTAGCTGCATCTCCTGATTTGCTGCATGGAGTGCCTTGAGCTGTGGATGGACTCACTATGGAGAATCCATGAGGCTGATAACATCGTGGACAGCACATTTATCGAATTGGTCACATCACCAGTAAGGGCTACATAGACTGAAAAGAATTGGGTGACCACCAGGAAGACGAGTAAGCGTGGGCAGCCAGTGCAGGAGTCCCCTGTGGTCATTCTTGTCTCAAACTGATATACCATTTAGGAGATAGTAGTTCTTTTTCGGAAGAAGCGTCTAGGCTCGAAACGTCAGGTTTCCTGCTCCTCTAATGCTGCTTGGCCTGCTGCGTTCATCCAGCTCTCCACCTTGTTGTCTATACCGTTTAGGACACTGTGGAGGGGGATGGCCTCTCAGGGGAAAAGCAACAGCAGCAGGCAAATCAACGGCACCATGATTGGCTATGTTGTACAGCAGGGAGAGGTGAAGTGTAGGTGAGCAGTAGTGATAGGGGGCTCGTCAGAGGCACAGATAGGCATTTGTGGCTACAAATGAGACTCCAGGAAGGTGTGTTACCTCCCTGGTGCCAGGGTCAAGGATGCCCAAGTGTGCACAGGATATTCTGAAGGGGGAGGGTGAGCAACCAGAGGTTGTGGCCCATGTTGGTAGTCACGACATAGGCAGAAAGAGAGATGAGGTCCTGCAAAGGGAATTTGAGAAGTTACATAGGAAGTTGAAAAGCAGGACTTCGCGGGTTTGAAATCTTGGGATTACTCCATGCACTAGTGACGCCAGAAATTGGAAGATAATAGAGTTGAAAGTATGGCTTAAGAGCTAGTGTAGGAGGGGGTGAGATCCTTAATGAGTACTTCACATTGATATTCACCAAAGAGAAAGACGCGAATGATGGTAAGTTTGGAGAGGACTTTGTTGATATTCTGGGGCATGTTAATATTAGAAGGACAAGATATTGGGTGTCTTGAAAAACATTAAGGTAGATAAGTCTCCAGGGCCTGATGAGATAGTGAAGGAAGCAAGGGAAGAGATTTCTGGGGCTTTGACAGAAATCTTTATATCCTCTTTAGCTGCTGGCAAAGTCACAGATGACTGGAGAATAGCGTATGCTGTTCCTTTGTTCAAGAACAGCAATAGGCATAATCAAGGAAATTATAAGCCTGTGAACCTTAGATCAGTGGCAGGGAAATTATTGGATAAGATTCTTAACAACAAGACTTACTTGCATTTACAGAAGAATGGACTTATGATGAATAGTCTTTATCCAGGGGAGGTCTTGTCTCACAAACTTGATTGAGTTTTTTGAGTAAGTGATGAGGTTGATTGATGATAGTAAAGCAGTGGAGTTGCCTACATGAACTTCTCTAAAGCATCTGACAAGGTAGGCTGGTCCAGAAGATTAAATTGCACACAATCCATGGTGAGTTGGCAAGTTGGATACAGAAGTGGCTCAGTGGTTAGCACTTTTGCCTCACAGTGCCAGGGACCCGGGTTTGATCCCAGCCTCTGGAGACTGCTTGGAGTTTGCATATTGTCCTACTGTCTGCGTGGGGTTCCTCCTGATGCTCCGATTTCCTCCCACATTCCAAAGAAATTTCTGAAGAAGGGTCTAGGCCCAAAACGTCAGCCTTCCTGCTCCTCTGATGCTGCTTGGCCTGCTGTGTTCATCCAGCTCTACATCTTGTTATCTCACATTCCAAGGATGTGCAGGTCAGCTAGATAGTCCTCTAGTGTCCAGGGATGTGCAGGCTAGGTGGATTAGCCATGGGGAAAGCAGTGTTACAGGGATAGGGTAGGAGGCTGGGTCTGGATGGAATGGACTGCTTCCACACTGAGGATTCTATGAAAATTGGCTAGGTCATAGAAGACAGCGGGTAGTTAAAGAGGGGCGTTTTTTTCTGACTGGAGGTCTGTAACCAGCGGTGATCAGTGGTGTTCCTCAAGGATCAGTACTGGGGCCTTTGCTGTATATAAATGATTTGGATGAAGATGTTGATGGTCTGATTAGTGAGTTTGCAGAAGACATGAAAAGTGTTGGAGTTCTAAATAGCGAGGAAGGATATCATAGGATGCAGCACAATATAGGTCAGCTGGAAAGGTCTGTGAAAAAAATGGCATATGGAGTTTAATCCAGACAATATGAGGTTATGCATTCTGAGAAGTCAAATTGAAGAGGAAAGTATACAATAAATGGCCGGATCTTTAGGAGCAATGACATACAGAAGGACTTTGGGTTCCAAATAGATAGCTCCCTGAAAATGGAAATACCATAGGAAGGATAGAGGCTTTGGAGAGGGTACAGAAAAGTTTTATCAGGACATTACTTAGATTGGAGTGTATTAGCTATGAGAGGTTGGACAAACTTAGATTCTTTTCGCTACAGCATTGGAGGCTGCAGGATGACCTGATCGAAGTATATACCATTACAAGAGGCATGGATAGGGCCTACAGTTAGAGTCTATTCCCTAAGGTGAAACTGTCAAATGGTTGGGTTTAAGGTAGGAGGTGGTAAGGAAAGGACAGGGAACTATAGACCAGTGAGCATGCCATCGATGGTGGGCAAGTTGTTGGAGGGAATCCTGAGGGACAAGATTTACATGTATTTGGAGAGGCAAGGAATGATTAGGGATAGTCAACATGGCTTGTGCATGTGAAATCGTGTCTCACAAACTTGATTGAATGTTTTGAAGAAGTAACAAAGAGGATCGATGAGGGCAGAGTAGTGGACGTGATCTATATGGACTTCAGTAAGGTGTTTAACAAGGTTCCTCATGGTAGACTGGTTAGCAAGGTTAGATCACATGGAATAGAGGGAGAACTAACTGGTTCGAAGCTAGAAGACAGAGGGTGGTGGTGCAGGATTGCTTTTCAGATTGGAGGCCTGTGACCAGTGGTGTGCCACAAGGATTAGTGCTGGGTTCACTGCTTTTTTGTCAATCATATAAATAATTTGGATGTGAACATACCAGGTATGGTTAGTACGTTTGCAGATGACACCAAAATTGGAGGTGTAGTGGACAGCGAAGACGGTTCAAAGTAGAACGGGATCTAGATAAGATGGGCCAATGGGCGGCAAATGGAGTTGAATTTAGATAAATGTGAGGTGCTGCATTTTGGAAAGGCAAATCAGGGCAGGATTTACACACTTAATGGTAAGGTCCTGGGGAGTGTTGCTGAACAAAGAGATCTTGGAGTGCAGGGTTCATAGTTCATTGAAAGTGGAGCCGCAAGTAGACAGGATAGTGAAGAAGCTGTTTGGTACACTTGCCTTTATTGATCAGTGCATTGAGTATAGGAGTTGGGACGTCGTGTTGCAGTTGTAAAGGACACTAGTTAGGCCAATCTTGGAATACTGCATACAATTCTGATCACGCTGCTATAGGATGAATGTTGTGAAACTTGAAAGTGTTCAGAAAATATGTCGAAGGATGTTCCCAGGATTGGTGGTTTGAGATATAGGGAGAGACTGAATAGGCTGAGGCTACTTTCCTTGGAGTGGAGGTGGCTGAGGGGTGACCTTATAGAGGTTTACAAAATCATGAGGGGCATGGATAGGATAAATAAACAAGGTATTTTCCCCAGGGCAGGGGGAGTCCAAAACTACAGTGCATAGGTTTAAGGCAAGAAGGGCAAGATTTAAAAGGGACGTATGGGGTGATTTTTTTTTCATGCAGGGAGTGGTGCATGTATGGAATGAACTGCCACAGGAAATGGTGGAGGTTGGTAGAATTACAATATTTAAAAGGTATCTGGATGGGTACATAAATAGGAATGGTTTAGAGGGATTTGGGCCAAATGCGGGACTAGATGTATTTAGGATATCTGGTCAGCATGGATGATTTGGACCAAAGGGTCTGTTTCCATGCTATATATCTCTATGACTCTATAAAAGAGGGACCAACACAAGACTTCATGGAACAGCACTGCTCCAAGCATTGAAGTCTAATAAATCACATCACTGTTCGAGCAAGGGACTGCAAAGATGTCCACCTCACTTGTGCCACGACCTGAAACTACAACTGCTGGACTGACCATCAAGTAATCTGCTCTACCAGCCACATAAACCTGGCTCCAAACCAGCAGAGGCAGAAAAATCTCAGCGGCAGGAGATTCAATGCTGCAGCACTCAAAGAACCTGATAAAAAAGACACCCCTCAACCCCACAGCCATCATTGGCTAAAACCATCATTCCAGAGGCTCAGAGTGCCCACAGCACCTGGTCCACCCTCAAAGTCACCACAGTCAATACTTGCGTGAAGATGCTTGGCCTTTTGACCAGGAAATACCAAGAATGGCTCAATGAGAATGATCCAGGATCTCCTAGGCTGCAAACGCAAGGCTTTCTTGAACTGGCACTCCAGACTCCATCAAAATGCACAAGAGAGGAAACAAGCCTACAGGTAATCGAAGGCTGAGGTAGAGCAATGGTGGGTGGAAACAGCATTGCAGATTCAGCAACTCACTAAGAACAACAGTGTGTGCAGCATCTTCAGCACTATCTATGCCATCGACAGTCCGAATACCCAGGGACCTACTCCACTGAAAGCCAAAGAAGGAGATTTTTTTTTCGGGGCAGCACGGTGGCACAGTGGTTAGTGATGCTGCCTCACAGCACCAGGGACATAGGTTCGATTCTAGCCTCGAGTGTCTGTCCGTGTGGAGTTTGCACATTCTCCCCGTGTCTGCGTGGGTTTCCTCCCACAGTCCAAAGATGTGCAGGTTAGGTGGATTGGCCATGCTAAATTGCCCATAGTGTTCAGGGATGTGTAGCTTAGGTGGGTTATAGAGGGATGGGTCTGGGTGGGATGCGCTGAGGTTCGGTGTGGACTTGTTGGGCCGAAGGGCCTGTTTCCACACTGTAGGGATTCTATGATTCTATTCTATGATGGAGATCTATTCAAAGACCAAGAGGCAGTAAAAGCAGTAACGAGTTTGAGGCTGATGATATCCTCAACCAAGTTGCAGCCTTCGACACAAGTGCTCTTGACATCATCTTGCAACACTATCTGTTGCCATATCATCACACCTCCAACCCACTGGGCGGTTGTTAAAGCAATCCAAGATGGAACCTCCACTGAAACACTCGTATAAAGTGGTGAGGCATTCTTGACACAAATCCACAACCTCATCACCCTTGTCTGGAAGGAAAGGAGCATGTTGATCTCAAAGACATCATAATTGAGATCACATTCAAGGAAGCAGACAGGTCCGGCTGTTGAAAATTATAGAGGGATTGTCTGCCTAGGGAAAGAATATCATGAAATTCCTCCTCAATTGCCTTCTCACAGTGGCTAAAGAATCTCGCCCTGAATATCAATGTGGCTTCCGCCTATCAAGAGACACAGTGGTCATTGTTTATAGTGCGTGACAAATCCAAGAAAAGTGCAGGAAACAGCTTTAACCTCTGCACATGGCCTTCTTAGAGCTCACAAATGCCTCTAAAACTGTGAAATGAGCGGGATTGTGGAATATTCTCCTCAAATTAGCAGAAACACGTCACCATTAGTTCCACTTGCTGCATCTTGACATGCAAGCCTTGATCCTCACCAGCAGATCCACCACAGACCCCCAACAGGAATGCAGACTGGAGTCAAGTAGGGCTGCATCATTGCACAGACACTTCTCCATTTTCTATATGCATCAGAAACATGGACTATGCACTGCGGACACCTCAAATCCCTGGGGAGTTATCACCAGCACGGCCTACCCACTGGCAGTGTAGGCATAACAACGTGAGCGTCTTCTCCTCAGCCAATATCACCAGTATCGAGGCACTGGTCAATCATGGTGAACTGTCCCATTGGCTCTCCCATTTCTTTTTTCTAGTGATAGTGATTGTTTTAGGTTCTTCACTAGCTTTTGCTCCTTGACACAATACTTACACACTGGTTACCAACCAACAGTGTATCCTTTGCTAGTGTGCTTCCTCCTCAATGGAACAATTTATAGTCATATTCAGTTCTTATTGAGTTGTGAAATACCTCTTAGACGGAAGACGTTCTTGCAGTCAGCACTGCCTTGGAGCAGAGTGTCCTGCTCATTCGGCAGAAAAAAAAATGACATCCCAGGAAAACTGGCGCGGTCTTACCTTTCTGCAAGATTAGAGGTTCCAAGGGATAGACCTGATTGGTAAGTAGTAGGGTAAGGTCAGGTAAATATTTACAACTATTATCACTTATAGTTTTTAAGGTCTTCTTGTGGTTTATACTTTCTAAGGGCTGTATTCTGTAGTATTAAGAAACAGGAAAGTAAGGCCCTGGACATAATGATATTATTTGATATTAAGCATCCATGATATCACAAATGCATCAGATCTAAACTCTGCAGTCCTGCCATATCCAGTCATGAATGGTGGTGGACAATTAAACAATTCATTGGAGGAGGAGGCTCCACAAATATCCCCATCCTCAATGATGGAAAAGCCCAACGTATCAAGATAAGACTGATGCATTCACAGCAATCTTTAGTCAGAAGGGTCAAGTGAATGTCCATCTCGGCTTCCTCCAGTGGTCCCCAGCATCACAGGCACCAGTCCTTCAGCCAATTCTTTTCATGCCACATGATATCTGGGAGACACTGGGTAGTACAAAGGCTATAGGCCCAGACAACATTCTAGCAATAGCACTGAAGATTTGTGTTCAAGAACTTGACACTCCCCAAGCGAGGTTCTTCCAGTACTGTTACAACACTGGCATCTACTCGACAATGAGGAAAATTGTGAAGGTATATCCTGTACGGAAAAAGCAGAACAAATCCAACTGACCAATTACTGCTCTATCAGTACACTTGATCATCAGTGAAGTGACAGAAGATATCATCAATAGTACCAATAGAATAACCTACTCAATGATGCCAATTTTGGGGTTCCGTCAAGACTACTCAGCTTCTGACCTCATTACAGCCTCGTTTCCAATGTGGACAAAGGTACTGAAGTCCAGAGGTGAGGTGAGAGTGACAACCTTTGACATCATGGCCGAATTTGACTGACCGTGGTATCAAGGAACCAGAGCAAAACTGGAATCAATAGGAATCAAGGGGTAAGCTCTCTGCTGGTTGGATTCTCACCTGGCACATAGGAAGATGGTTGTGGTTGTTGGAAATCAGTATTGCCAATTGTTGGCCCAAGCTGGATATTATGCAGATCTTGTTGCATTTGAACATGGATTCCTTCAGTACCTGAAGAGTCACAAATGACACTGAACGTCGGCTAACATCCCTACTTAGAGTCATACAGTATGGAAATAGACCCTTTGGTCAAACCAGTCCATGCCGAACATAATCCCAAAATAAACTAATCCCACCTGCCTGCTCCTGGTCCACATACCTTCAAACCTTTCCTATTCATGTACTTATCTAAGTGTCTTTTAAATGTTGTAACTGTGCCCACATCCATCACTTCCTCAGGAAGTTCATTCCACATGTGAACCACCCTCTGTGTAAAAAATTTGCCCCTCATCTTTTTTAAATCTCACTCCTCACATCTGAAATATATGCCGCTATTCTTGAAAGCCCCCACATCCTAGGAAAAAGACACCTACCATATACCCATCATGATTTTGAAGGTCATGGATGAAGCAGCTGAAAATGGTTGGGCCTAGGACACTACCCTGAGGAACTCCTGCAGAGATGTCTAGAGATGAGATTACTGACCTCCAAAAACCACAACCATGTTCCTATGCACGAGGGAGGACTCCAAATAGCAGAGAGTTTGCCCCCGATTCTCAATGACTCCAGTTTTGCCACAGTCAGTTGAATGTTGCCTTGATGTCAAGTGTTGTCATTCTCCACTCACGTCTGGAATTCAGCACTTTTTTTCTATGTTCGAACCAAGCCAGTAATGAGCTAAGGAGCTGAGTGCCCCTGACAGGACCCAAACTGGGCATCCCTGAGCAGGCTATAGCTGAGCAAGTGCTGTTTCATAGCACTGTTGATGACACCTTCCATCACTTTACTGATTATCAAAAGTAGACTCATGGAGTTGTAAGTGGCCAAGTTGGATTTGCCCTGCGTTTTGTATACAAAATTTTTTGACATTGTCCGGTAGATGCCAGAACAGCTTGGCTAGGGGAGTGGTTAGTTCTGGAGCACAGGTATTCAGTACTTTTGCCAGAATTTTGTCAGGACCCATAGCCTTTGTGGTATCCAGTGTCTCCAACCATTTCTTGATATCACATGGAGTGAACTGAACTGGCTGAAGACTAGCATCTGCGATGTTGGGAACCACTAGAGGAAGTCAAGATGGATGATCCACCCGGCGCTTCTGGCTGAAGATTGCTGCAAATACTTCAGACTTATCTTTTGTATTGATGTGTTGGGCTCTTCCATTATTGAAGGTGGGGATATTTGTGGAGCCAGCTCCTGAAGTAAGTTGTTTAGCTCCTCCATTTTTCGCGACTGGATGTGGCAGGACTGATACACTGGCTGTGTGATCACTTAGCTCTATCACTTGCTGCTTATGCCAATTGGCACGAAAGTAATTATTTTAGTAGTGGATGAATTAATCACCCCAATAGATGTAAATGGATACGGTATAGTTGGGATTACGGAAACATACTTCTGGGTGCTCAGGGATAGGAACCAAACATCCAGAGGTATTCAATATTTTACGAAGAACAAATGGAAGGTAAAAGGAGCTGAACATGCATTACTGGTTATAGAAGATACAAACACAATATTGAAGAAAGATATTAGTTCAGACAATGTAGAATCTGTGTGGGTAGAACTGAAAAATACCAAGGAGCATAAATTATTCAGTGGGAGGGTGCATATAGACCACCAAACTGTGATACTGGAAATGGTATTGGACAAGAAATTAGAGATACATGCAGTAGAGGAACATCTGTAATTATGGCTGACTTTAATCTGCACATAGGTTGGGCAAGTCAAATTAGTCACAGTGCTGTAGAGTAGAAATTTCTGGAGTGTATATGGAATGGTTTTCTGGATCAACACATTAAGGAACCAACTAGAGATCAGGCCATCTTCGACTCAGTACGATGCCATAAGGAATAATTGGTAATGCAGTTGTGAAGCATCCCTTAGAGATGAGCGACCATAATGTAATTCTTCCACAAGATGGAGTCAGGTAGTTGATTCTGAGACTAGGATCCTGAACTTTAATAAGGGAAACTACGATGGTAGGAGGTGAGAGTTGGCTATAATAGATTGGGAAATGTTACTGAAAGGAATGACATTGAACAAGCAATGTTAAACATTCAAAGAGTGAATGGGTGAACTACAAAAATTGTTTATTCCTGTCTCGCGCAAGTGTGCAAAGAGAACAGTGGCCAAACCACAGCTTGCCAGGGAAGTTAGAGAATAGTATTAGATGCAAAGAAGAGGCATACAAAATGGCAGGAAATAAACACTAGACCTAAGGATTGGGAACAATTTAGAAATCAGCAAAGGAGGACCAAGGGATTGATTTAGAAGGGAAACAAGGGTAAAGCTTGTGAGGAACACAAGAACTGACTGTAGAAGTTTCTATAGGTATGTTCAGTGAAAAAGATTGGTGAAAACTAAATGTTGGTCCCTTACAGTCAGAAATTTATAGTGGGGGACAAAGAACTCAATGAACTAAATTTATAATTCAGTTCCATCTCCATAAAGGAGGATACAAATAATGTAGCAGAAATGATGGGGAACACAGGGTTTAGTGAGAGGGAGGAACTGAAGCAAATCTGTATTAGTTGAGATATGAGGATAGGGAAAACTGCTGGGATTGAAGGCTGATAAATAACTATGGCATGTTAATCCAAATCCCAAAGTACTTATGGAAATGACCCTAGAAATAATCGATGCATTTGTAGTCATTTTCCAAGATTCCTATACTCTGGAATAATTCCTATAGATTGAAGGGTAGCTAATGTAACTTCACTATTTAAAAAGGGAGGTAGAGAGAAAACAGGCAACTATAGACCAGTGGGGAAGATGCTAGAGTCCATTATTAAAGATTTTATAGGGAAGCACTGAGAAAACAATGGTAGAGGCAGCATGGATTTACAAAAGGGAAATCATGCTTGACAAATCTATTGGAATTCTTTGAGAAACAAGTGATAGAGTTAATCAGGGGAGTTCATGGATGTGGTTTATTTGGACTTTCAGAAGGATTTCGATAAAGTCTCACATAAGAGATCTAGTGGGATACCACAGGGCTCAATAATAGGATTGCAGCTATTCACAATACATGTTAATGGTTTAGATGAGGAAACTAAATGTAAACGATACAAAGTTGGGTTGAAGGGTAAGCTGTGAGGAGGATAGACATGTTGCAGTATGATTTGGACAGGCTAAGTGAGTGGGCAAATACATGGCAGATGCAGCTAAAAAATGTATAAATGTGAGGTTATACACTTTGGTATCAAAAATAGGAAGGCAGATTATGATTTGAATGGTTCTAAATTAAGAGAGGGGGATGTTCAATGAGACATGGGTGTCACTGCTAGTAAGTGTACAGGTGCAGCAGATAGTAAAGAAGGCAATCTGTATGTTTACCTTCATAGCAAGAGAATCTTAGTACAGGAACAAGGATGTCTTGCTGTAATTATACAGGGCATCAGTGAGGCTACACCTGGAATATTACATGTAATTTTATCTCAGGATAGGTGTTATTTCTATAGAAGAAGTGCAATAAAGATCTACCAAATTGATTCCTAGGTTAGTAGGATGGATGTTCCCAATGGTCGGGAGTCCAGAACCAGTTGTTTTAGTTTAAGGATAAGGGGTAAACCTTATAAGACTGAAATGAGGAGAAATTGCTTCACCCAGAAAATGGTGAGCCTGTGGAAAGTAGCTGAGGCCAAAACATTACATGTTTTGATGAAGGAGGTAGATATAGCATTTATGGTTAAAGAGATTATAAGACAATGGTGAAATTAGGGTATTGAGCCCAACGATCAGCCACGATCATAATGAATTACAGAGCAGTCGAGTGGTCAAATTGCCAACTCCTGCTCCAAAATACTTTGTTTCTATGGTAACAACTGCTTTTCTACCAAATTCCCTTTAACCTTTTTACCAAATGCACTTCAGCCAACTCTGAATTGTTACCAAACCTTGCAATTGCTTTATGTTTAAGATACACTCTCAAACTGAAAGTGAAAATCTACCATCGACAGAAGTTGTATTAAGATCATCTTTGTTTTGAAGCTCCTTTACTATATGGTCTTTGATTAATCTAGTCGCATTACACATTACTAGATCTAAAATTTCTGATCCTGGTAGACTGGAGAATGTACTGTTCTAAGAAACAGTCCAAAATACACCCAACAAACTCATCCTCTAAATTGTCTTTGCTAAACTGACTTTTCCAATTGATGTGAAGATTAAAGCTGGCTCACTTAGCTGGACGGCTGGTTTGTGATGCAGAGTGATGGAAACATTATTGATTAATTCCTGCACCAGCTGAGGTGATCACAAAGGACTCTCCTTCTGAACCTCTCCCCTCACTAGAGACATGGTAATCCTCCGATTAAACCAACTCCAGGTGTCCCTCTTTCTCTATGAGAGAACAGCCCTATGGTCTAGTAGGACTATGGTGACTTACGCATTTCTTTACTAATGGTTACTCTGGTTATCATCACCCTTATCACAACCTTGCCCTTCAAGTTTCTAAATCCCCTTATGTGAATCCTCCCCACTATTTAGCTTAAGGCCCTCTCTAAACAGGATTAATCAATAGTCAGTAGATTCAAATGCTAAAAACTTTGATGTGCATTCCCTAGAATTCCGTAATATCAGATTTTAAGGTCACAATTTGGGTTTTCTTTTGGCAAACTTCTATAATTTGGAGACCAATGAACTTTGACTAAATTTCCCTTCCAAATGGAGAGGACTCAAACACCTTATTTCTTCTGCTGAATAATTAAGTACCTCTAATCAAACTACATCTGTCCATTTGTAACCATGGTGCTCAACCTTTCTTTGCCCAAGGAAGGCTTTGATACAGCTAAGCACACCATCTCCCGTCAACACACCACCTCCATTGTTTAGCTCAAAAAGGTTCATTTTTTTAAAATCTTTATTCATTCACAGGATGAGGGCGTCGCTGACTAGGCAGCATTTCTTGCCCATCCTGAATTGCCCAGAAGACAGTTAGGAGTCAACCACATTGCTGTGGGTCTGGAATTACATGGAGGGCAGACCAGATAGGGATAGCAGTTTCTTCCCCTAAAGGATATTAGCGAACCAGATGGGGTTTTCCAACAATCGACAATGGATTCATTCTTAATTCCAGGTACATACTGACTTCAAATTCTACCAACTGCTGAGGTGGGCTTCGAACCTGGGTCCCCACAACATTTTCTGGGTCTCTGGGTCAACATTCCAGCGATAATCCAACTAGGCCACCACTTTCCCTAATAAACTCTTGCTTGATGATATTTTTCCAATTTATTTAGTACAGGCCCAATTTCACATTTTGTGTTGAAGCATTGGCTCTTGAATGAACCTGGTACATTCTCTAGCACCAAATTGTGACAATTATGTAAACAATTATGTGATACCTGCAACTTCTGAACACTTTTTTTTAAATAAAAGAAATACACCAGAAGAGATTTATTTTGCTCTGTTTAAAACAGAGCAACAGAAGGCACTTCACTAAAGCATGATCATACAGTCATAGAGATCTACATCATAGAAAAAGCCCTTTCAGCCTTTCGAATGTGTGCTGGTCAAATACAAACTCAACTATTCTAATCCCATCTTCCAGCACTGGGCCCATAGTCTTGTATGCTTTGGCATCGCAAACGTATGTCTAAATGCAAGCATCAGACAAGCATTAGTCATTTAAGATGGGTAACTAAACATTTCACTAATGGGGTGGACTCCAGTCAGTTCAGTGAGGTGAGCAGGCAATTAATAGGAGGAAGAAAGCTTTTAAACACATGATAGAAAATGGCACAGAATTAAACATAAATTTAATGACAAAAGTAAGACGGTCAAGTTGACTTCATTGAAGAGTTTAATGGAATGGCGGAGACATGCCAGTTGACAGGAAGAATAAGGAGAAACAAAAGTTATGGTTGTGTGTTCTTAAGGTATTGTGGCGCAGGAGTCTTTCAGCTCACTGACCCCATTCTGACTCTTGTTAGAGCAATGCAGTCTGATGGAGCAAACAGACAGGAACTGTTTCTAGTGGCAGAAGTGATGGGAACTAGAGAACACAGATTTAAGATGCTTGGCAAAAGCACCAGAGAGGAGGTGAGAAGCATTACATAGCGACCTGTGGTTATCTGGAGTACGTTGCTAACAGTAGCTTCAACATTAACTGTCCAAAGAAAATTAGAGTCATAGAGTCATACAGCATAGGAACTGGCCCTTCAGCCCACCACGTCTATGCCAAACAATAAACACCAAACTACATTAATCCCATTTATCTGCACCTGGTCAATAGTCTACTATGCCCTGGCATTTTAAGTACTTAGCCAGATGCTTCTTAAATGTTGCAAGGGGATGTGCTTTGTCCGCCTTCTTGAACAGCATGTTCCATATTTCTCCCACTGTCTGGGTGAAAAAGTTCCCTCATATCTCCTCTAAACCACTTGGTGCTCAGCTTAAACTTATATCCTCTGGTCTTAGACACATTGCCAAGCGTAAGAAATTCTCATGATCCATTCTGTCTCTCCTTCTCATAATTTTGTATACCTTAATCAAATCCCCCTCTCCTCTGCTTCAAGGAAAACCAACCCAGATTATCCAGCCCCTCTTCATAAATTCCAAAAAAAAGAACTGCAGGGCTGTGGGGAAAGATCAGGGGAGTGGAACCAATTGAAAACCTCTTTAATGGGCAGGCCCAAGTTCAACAGGTTGCATTGTTTTATGAACACACAGTATTTATACTCGGGGGATAATAGATCGTAGATCCTTTGTTGGGTACAACATTTAACAATAATAGCTGTGCAGTGTACAGATTAGCTCTATTGCTCAGTGTTACCTGGGGATTGTTCGCCTCAGCAAGCTTGCACTGTCGAAGGAAGAGTTTCAGATTCCCCCAGTTGAGATAAGGCAGCAGAACCATAGGCCTCTCACCATCTTCTATGCAAACATGATTGATAGGCAGCAGGTTTCTGGTCAGAAAAATAGCAAAACATTAGCTGCTAACAAACAACATCTTTCTAACCCTATTTTCCAAATTAGCATACTGTAGGCATTAAACTCGTGCAACAGGTGAGTACAGTTAGAGCCATATAACATAGATACGCTGCTCCATGATCGGTGACAAATAGCTCTAAATCACATAAAAGGCTCAAATTTAAAATTCAACTTATGAAGAAACGAAGAAAATAACAGCAAAGAAATGAAATCAAACACTGGTGTTAATATTCGTGGAATATTGCATAGTTCCTCTCACTGAACCTGAACCAGATTTCTCAGGCTATTCTGAAGTATGTAATTATATTACGTGACCAAAACAATTCAGTCCTTGTTTCAGATTAGGATTCATGCCTCACTCCAGGATTTGACGATTAAGAAAGATGTGTTCACAACATGATCAAATAGATTAATTATCAACCTGCAAATTCTTCCCACAAATGCCAAAAGGCAAAGGGTAAATTAGCAGGAAAGATTCTTGGTCAGCCATATAATGCAAACAAAGTTACAGCTTCTAAACCAGCACTCTCCACTGCTCCAGACTGACAATATGCATGTAAAACAACTCAAGACTTCAAGTGAAGAGCAACACACACACACCACCAGAACAACTATGCAGTGAAACAGAGGAGAACACATGGAAGCGTCATTTGAACCAGGTGGATTTACAAGATTTTATTCCATGCTTTTACTTAATAAGAGTAACAATTATCAACAAAACTGAATGAGGAACAGGTCCTTACAAAATTAATGTAAGCAAGGTAACTAATGGAGAAATTAATGGCAATTAAGAAAAAATGTCTGCACTACATGGTTTCCATCACAGACTTTTAGAAGGTGCAATAATTGCAGATTCTGTAACTATAATCTTTCAAAATTCACCCAATTCAGGGACAATACATTAGATTGGAAAATTGTGCATGTCATTCTGCTTTCTAAGAAATGTGAGAGAAGAAAATGAGGAAAATATTGGCCAGCTAGACAAACATTTGTTCCTGGGAAATTTCTAGAGTATACGATTGTTGATTGTGTCACTGGACACTTTGAAAATTTTCAGTTGATTAGAGAGAACTAGTACAAAAGTTGACTGAAGCAGTGGTTTTCAACTAGTGCGCTACAACAAGGTAGAAGTTCTCTGGAAGGAGCTCTGCTTTATGGTGAGTCAGCACCGCACATATGTGGAAGGTGGGAAATCTGCTTATTGTGCAACCTGCTTGTGCATGCGCAGGTCCAGACATTTGGTTTGAGCATGCACAATGATCTAGGACTGTATCGCTGGGAGGAGAAGGAACTGCATGCACGCAGTAAAGGGTCACACAATTCTTCAATGACTGTTGAACTGGCTTGTCTAGTTCAGATTTTAAGATGAATATTTTTTAAAATTTTCTTTTAGCTAAGCCACTGATCCAAATCTTAGAATAGATTCTAAGAAGAAATGGATAAGTTGTTGTGTGCACCATGTTGCAAACCTCTCGTAATGCTGGAACCGTAGCAAATAGATGTAAATATGACTTTTCTGAGTAATTAATTCAGTTAGACAAAAGCGTGCCATGGTATTGAAAATGTTGGGAACCACTGGACTAAAGTAGTGGATTGGAGAAATGCCCATGGATGTTATTTGTATTGATTTCCAGATGACATTTGCTACGATTAAAAGGAAGCAATGGCCCAGTGGCATTATTGCTAGATTGTTAAGCAAGAGACCCAGACAACGTTCTGGGGACCTGAGTTTGAATCCTGCCACGGTAGATGGTGGAATTTGCATTCAATAAATATCTGGAATAAAGAATCTAGTGATGATCATGAATCAGGAAAACCCATCTGGTTCACTAATGTCCTTTAGGGAAGGAAACCGCCATCCTTACCTGGTCTGGCCTGCATGTGATTCCAGACCCACAGCAATGTGGTTGAGTCTTAACTGCCCTCTGGGTAATTAGGGATTGGCAATAAATGCTGGCTTAGCCAGAGATGCCCTCATCCTGACAACGAATAAAGAAACAAAAAAGATTCTTGATAGGTGACTGTTAGTTTATGATCACTTGGAAAGGCACAGTTTGATTCGTGATAGTCAGCATGGATTTGTGAGGGGTAGATCACGTCTCACAAACCTTATTGGATTCTTTGAAGAGGTGACCAAACACATGGATGAATGTAGAGCAGTGGATGTGGTATACATGGATTTAAGTAGGGCGTTTGATAAGGTTCCCCATGGTAGGCTCATGCAGAAGGTAAGGAGGCATGGGATAGGGGGAAATGTGGCAGATTGGATTCAGAATTGGCTGACTCTTAGAAGACAAAGGGTGGTAGTAGACAGAAAATATTCAACGTGGTGCTCAGTTACAAGTGGTGTACCACAAGGATCTGTTCTGGGTCCTCTTCTATTTGTGATTTTTGTAAATGATTTGGATGAAGGAGTGGAACGGTGGATTAGTAAGTTCGCGAACGATATGAAGGTGGGTCAAGTTGTGGACAGTGCGGACGGCTGTTCTAGGTTACAAAGGGACATTGATAGGATGCAGAGCTGGGCTGAGAAGTGGCAGATGGAGTTTAACCCTGAAAAGTGTCAGGTGATTCATTTTGGAAGGAAAAACTTGAAAGCAGAATACAGGGTTAACGGAAAGATTCTCGGCAGTGTGGAGGAGCAGAGGGATCTTGGGGTTCATGTTCACAGTTCCCTGAAAGCTGCCACCCATGTGGATAGAGTTGTTAAGAAGGTGTATGGTGTGTTAGCTTTCATTAATAGAGGGACTGAGTTCAAGAGCCGTGAAGTTATGCACCAGCGATACAAAAGCCTGGTTTGGCCACATCTGAAGTATTGTGTCCAGTTCTGGTCACCTCATTACAAGAAAGATGTGGAAGCATTGGAAAAGGTGCAGAGGAGATTTACCAGGATGTTGCCTGGTCTTATGAGGAAAGGTTGAGAGAGATAGGGCTTTTCTCTTTAAAATGACGAAGGATGAGCGGTGACTTGATAGAGGTGTACAAAACGATCAGAGGTATAGATAGAGTAGATAGCCAGAGACTTTTACCTAGGGTGGAGGTAGCTATTACGAGGGGGCATAGTTTTAAAGTGAGTGGAGGTAGATATGGGGGAGACGTCAGAGCTAGGTTCTTTACTCAGAGTGGTCGGGGCATGGAATGCATTGCCCGAGAGGGTGGTGGAGTCGGCCTCATTAGGGGCATTTAAGCGGCTATTAGATAGGCATATGGATGATAGTATAAGGTAGGGGTGGAGGTCAGACAGACCTTAGGATTAGGGTAAAAGTTCGGCACAACATCGTGGGCCGAAAGGCCTGTACTGTGCTATACTGTTCTATGTTAGCTAAAGTTGAAATCCATGGAAGTTTGTTGAGTGGAAGGAAATGAGCAATGCCATGCACTCTTAATTGGCAGCATGTCACAAATGCTGTGCTGAAAAGATCTGAATTTAGAGTCTCAACTGTTATCTGTATTCATTCACAACTTAGTTGATGACATAGAAAGCCACATATCCAGATTTGCACAATGATGCAGATGTAGGCAGCCCCATAAACAGCGTAGATAGAAGTGTAAAGTTACAGATATTGATGTAGTACATTACTAACAAAACTGTAAAGTGAATTATGCTGTAGATAAATGCAAAATCATGCATTTAGATCTTGAAAATGATGGAACTGGGTACTTTCTAAAAGGTGTAAAGCCAGAAACAGTAGCAGTCCAAAGCAACAAGGAACAAGGATCATTAAAATGTAACAAACAAGTCAGAAAATAAAATTTAAAAAAGACTAATATAATGCTGGTCTTTGCCTTGAGGGCCAGAATGCAAAAGGGTAGAAGGTAACCTTTAGCCACAAACTTCTGGCCAGTCTACACCTGGAAAACTCTGAGCAGTTCTGGACAAGACACTTATAAAAGGATATACCAGTCTTGGATGAAGTCCGGTACAGATTTTGGGAATTGGGATCACTATGGTTTGGGGCTGAATGACCTCATTTTATTGAGACCATTCCCACATTCTGAAGGGCATTCCAGTAAGTTTCATGTCCCTGCTCTGTTACTGTAGACCTGCAATCTTACTTAAATAGAAAATCTTATGGACTACAAAGGTTAAACTCTGGGATGAGACTAACCAAAAGAGGGTTCCTTTTAATTTAGAAAAGCAAGGAGTAAATTGATTAAAGTTTTCAAACTATGAGCAGGAAGAGTTTGAACAGTTTCATCCAATGGATTCTATTTCTGGTTCTAGTTCTTAGGGTGTCTGGGACTAGAACATGATCTAAAAATTACAGCCATATCATTTAAACGTGAAGTCAGGGAACATGCAAAAGGTCATTGAAGTTTGGAAGTCTCTTCAAATGACACAATTGATGATCATGTGTTTATAGCTCCTCCAGAATCTATCATACATCCAGAATTCACATATTTCACCATAAACTCCCACAAATTATCTATAGCTTCTTGCAGCTGTCAACACAGGTAGACAATGTGGTGAAGGAGGCATACCGGATGCTTGCCTTCATTAGCCAAGGTGTAGAATATAGGAGCAAGGAAGTCCTGTTGCAACTTCATAAAATATTGGTTAAGCCACAGATGCGAAGCTATGTGCAGTTCTGGTCACCACACTATCTGAAGGGCATGACTGCACTGGAGAGGGTGCAGAAGAGATTCACCAGTTGTCTGGATTGAAAAATCTCAGTTATGTGGAGATACTGAATAGGCTGGGCTTGTTTTCCTTGGAGCAGAGGAGGCTGAGAGAGGACCTTATTGAGGTATACAAAATTATGAGAGAGGTGTAGACAGGATAGATCATTTCCCTACAGCAGATATGTCTAAGACCAGAAGGCACAAATTTAAGAACAAAGAACAAAGAAAACTACAGCAACAGGCCCTTCGGCCCTCCAAGCCTGCGCCGATCCAGATCCTCTATCTAAACCTGTCGCCTATTTTCCAAGGATCTGTATCCCTCTGCTCCCTGCCCATTCATGTATCTGTCTAGATACATCTTAAATGACACTATTGTGCCCGCCTCTACCACCTCCGCTGGCAACGCGTTCCAGGCACCCACCACCCTCTGCGTAAAGAACTTTCCACGCATATCTCCCTTAAACTTTTCCCCTCTCACCTTGAAATTGTGACCCCTAGTAATGGAGTCCCCCACTCGGGGAAAAAGCTTCTTGCTATCCACTATCTTGCTATCTATTTAAGATGAGGAGCAAGTGGTTCAGAGGCGATCTGATACTTTTTTCACCCAGAGGATGGTAGATCATTGAAATGTGCTGCCTGAAGGGTAGTGGAGTCAGGCATGCTTGTAACATTTAAGAAGCATCTGGATGAATACTTAAAATGCACAGTAACTATGGATCAAATGCAAGTAAATAGGATTAGTATAGTTGTTGTTTGTTGGTCAGCATAGATTTTCTTTTCTTTTTTCATTATTCATTCACAGGATGAGGGCGTCGCTGGCTGGGTCATCATTTACTGCCCATGTCTAATTGCCCAGAGGGCAGTTATGAGTTAACCACATTGCTTTGGGTCTGGAGTCACATATAGGCCAGACCAGGATGGATGGCAGTTTCCTTCCCTAAAGGGCATTAGTGAACCAGATGGGTTTTTCCAACAATCGACAATGGATTCACAGTCATCATTAGACTCTTAATTCCAGAAATTTATTGAATTCAAATTCCACCATCTACTATGGTGGGATTCGATCCTAGATCTCCAGAATATTACTTGGGTCTCTGGATTAACAATCCAGCGATAACACCACTAGGCCACTGCCTCCCCACTAGAATGGTGACATGGTGTTTCTATGCTGTAGGACTCTGACTTTTTAACTGATAACTTCTTTGAAGCCTGCAGATGCTGAATGACTCTATCTCTTTTACTGATAACTTTTGGAAGGCTGTTGACACGAAGAAATGGGGTGAAAATCATTTCAAGTTGGTTTGCACTGTGGCCAGAATAGGTACTTTGTATTCAATGATTAAGTTCCTTGCCTATCCTGTCAATGTTAAAGGCTATAACTGCAATAATCACACTAAAAGGTTTATTCAATTTTCAATCCTTAAACAATGTAGTTATTGCTGGCATTCAATAACTTCCAATAAAAATATTTGAGGATGTTTTTCAAATAATTCATGCAAATAGTGAATTCAAATATCAGATAGTATTTCACATTTAAGTCTTTGCAGTTACTTCACAGATGCTTCACAGAATTACATTAATCACTACATAGTTCACAATTCAAGTAACTCAAAATGTTTGCAGTACCTACATGGACAAGAATCTGGCTTTGTCATATCCGCCCATTTTGAGCCCCTAAGATTTGGCATTCTTTTCAATTAATGGAATGAAACGATGACTGATGATCTACTCCATCAGGTTATCAACCAAAAGTCAAGGACTAACATATACCACATCACCTCAGCTTGCACTTGGCTACAGTCAGGATATGATTACAGGTCATTAATTTATTTGTAAAATGTTATTGTAGCAAACTATTCGCCATATTTCTCTGCAAAACAACCATGACTGCAGCTCAAATGCAACTCATTTGTGATGAAATGCTGTGGAACTTCCATTGACAATCTTTCCTTTTAATTGGCTTTTTCTTTAACTGTCAGTGATGTGTGCTGTGTACTCAACTGCAGGCTCTTGGCTGTCCCTGCCAAATATTTGGAACCCAAGAGGTCAATCTCTTGTGCTGCACTGCAAACATTCATCCAAAAACAGGCAATAAAAATGATGTCGATAGATCCTTTGACAGCTATTTCAGGGTCACAGTACTAATTTTCACTCACCTAATGTGGATGTCAGGCAAACGATATTATCAAAGTAAGGCAGTGGAAGGGTGAGAGAGAAGTAGACTGGAGGGCTATCAGTTTACATGTGGAACCTGATGTTGTGTCTGTGGCTGATGGCACCGAGGGGGAACGTCTAGATGAGAAATAGGAGGAGTGGATAGATCATCGTGCTGTCCTACAGGACGGGAAATAAAGATTTGGCAGATGTTTCTCCATCTACAACTGGATAGATAGTACTGAAAAGTTTCCACCTTCAGCACTATACTGAGTTTTGTACATGCTCCTGGCAGAGAAACTAGAATTAAAAGTCATTTTCAAGATGCATAATGTTGTGCCAGCACATATTAACACAGGACTTCTGCTTCACAATCAAATTAATGTGACAATCTCTCACATTTATTACTTGTATGTAATTTAAACCATCAATAAAAATAACAAATAAAGAATTCTTCTGTCTGGAATTACTTTTATAATGCATTTTGGCTGTGGCCACGCGATAGAAGCCAGTTTTACAAGTGACTGGCACCTTGACAATCAGACAGAAATCTATATGTGAAGAGGAAAAAGATTACACTCTGCAGTGCAGGCTTTCAGAGCTAGTACTAAAAATCAGAATGCTTAGGAATAGAACGACAGGACTTGTTTACTTAGTCCTTTAGGCCTATTCCAAATTTCAATGAGACCACGTCCGATCTGGAAACAAAATCCATAAACTTCTTTTCTCATCACCCCCCACAACCTCTCCAACAGTCCTCAATATTGTTTGATAAACAAAAATATATCAAGCTTTGTTCTAATAACTGATCAAGTATCAACAGTCACTTTCCAAAGAGAGCTTCAATTTCTGTTACTTTTCATGTACACAATTTTGGAGTCTTTCCTAATTTCACTTCTAAAAGGGCAAAATTTAGTTTTTTTTAATGTTCAGCCCATGCCCCTTAATCTTAAACTTCCCAACTGGTGGAAATAATTTACCAACCCCTGTTCTGTTCCCTTCCTTATTTTGCATAGTAGGATTAAATCACCTTTGACTGGTGGAAATACTTAACAGATCTGGCGGCATTGACTGTTGTGACAGAAACAGAATTAAATAGCAGAATTTTCCAGGTCTGCAAGAGACAAGAGACAAAAGGCCTGGACGATGAGGCGGGTAGCTGCTGGATCGGATACTTGATGCCTTCCAACCTCTATTCAAGTAAGTTCTAGGCAGGAATGCCAACAGGCGAATTTCCTGCTCTGACTCCACTCAGGACTCTGATTGTCCAACAACTACAATGCCTGTGATGTCACTGCAGCAATGCTGCAGGATTAGTGTAATGGCTTCATGCTTAATGTTTATTTAGTGTAAGAGCCCAGTGGCCCTGAAATGAATTAGCAAACTATTGACCCACAGGAGCGTTCAGAGAAAGTTCTTGGCTCACAATTCACCACCTCAGTCCCTAGGTAAAGTGGTGAACAACGCAGCAAGGGGAGCAATAAGTGGGGTAGCAAGCGAAAGGCGGCAACAATGAATGCACTGCTTCTGGTTCAGTGCAGTGACGTGATGTGACAACAGTACTGACTTCTTATTCAAGTGTGCTGGTAGGAGGTACACCATGTTATGTATCATCTCAGAATTTGCACCAGTGGTTCAAGATTACATTTCACAATTTGAATCCTGTTTGTGGAAAAAGAAAGACTCATTTCTCCTAATTTTCTAATCATCTCTAATTTTGACCAGCCTGCATTTGGCTTCAGCATAAATTATAAATAATAAAGTTTCCAGTATTAATCTCAGTGGCATTCCACATAACTCCTTGTAACCATTTCTCAGTATTTTATACTTCTGTCAGTTATTTTATTATCATAGGCAGAAAACAACTTGTCCTTGCTTAATCTTAATGTGCCTGAAACACAAACTCAGATCAGTGCCTAATCTGGCACCTTCCTGTTCGAAGGCCACTAGCAATGTTAAAGATTCATTTCTTAAAATGAGTAGTATTTATAATACTAAACAACAGTGAAGAAAGACTTATAAGCAAATATAAAGTGCGGCTAGTGGGTGTAATAAAAATAATTAATACCTTCCCAGTTTATGTAAAGAAAAATACTTCATCAGTAAACATCCTGTCACAAATTACACAGTACATAGCCCTTCTACACAGTACAAAGCCCACAGTACAATTCCCTCTTAGGTAACCTCCTAAAAACAAAAAACAAAAAACATAGAAAAGAAGCTGTGGTAAGCAATTCGGCCCACTAAGACTGCTCTGCCATTCAATATGATCATGGCCGATCCTCTATCCCAATGCCATTCTCCTGCTCTCTCTCTATACCCCATGATACCTTTAACGTCCAGAAATTTATTTCTTTATTAAATATATTCAATGACTTGGCCTCTGCAGCCTGATGTTGTAAAGAATTTCACAGGTTCAAAACCCTTTATATATCTATGAAATGCAGCTTTTCTACCATCTATTCTAATACCAGGTTTACCTGTGATGGAGTCCACGCAGTTTGCAGCTTTCTGTCAACATCATAGTCACTTGTACTTCTGAAGCATGGTCTGTAAAGAAAAAGAAACAAAAGTGAAGTGCACTCTTGCACTTAGGCTTAACATTGTTACCACTCTTATATTAAAGAAAAAGTAAAAATACTGGACTATTAAAAGGCCTTTGTCCTGGGGAAGCAGGAACCAGCAAGTATGCTTCAAGCAGTTAATCTGAGGCATGTAGAGAAGTCATAAGGCATCAGGGAATCACAGAAATGATTGTTTAGACCATTCAGAGAGAACAGCACAGAAGGTTGATGACTCCTGTTACCCTGCTGAAAGAAGCCAAACAATTAAAAATGGTTGCTGAACATCAAATACTTCAACCTCAGAATTAACTAACAAATATTCAAAACTCTGTACTGAAATACACTGAAGGATCGATATATTCAATTATAATGGCATTTTTAAAAAATAACATCTGATGTTGTGCGCACAATTTAGGTCTCCATATCTAAGATACTTGTTGTGGAGACTATACACAGAAAAGTCACTAGGGTTAGTTTCTGGCGTGAGAGAGCTCTTTTATGATGAGAAAGTGAATAAATGGGCCTATATTTTCTGAAATTTCAAATCAGAGGTGATCACATTGAAACATAAAAGGTTCAAGATTCTAAAGGGGCTTGACAGAGTAGACACAGAAGGTACTTTCTTGGTTACATAATGTAGAATATAGCACTGCTTCAAAATAAGGAGCGAATCATTTAAGACTGAGATGAGAAGCAATTTCTTTACTCGGATGGCTCATTATGGCTGCACTGGTTCTCTGGATCAGCATCTTGACTCCCTAACATGCCCCTGCCCTTTTCTCATAATTCTGTAAATAATCCTATACATTATTTAAATAAGCAACTAATGCCTTCTTGAATACCTCAACTGAACCTGCCAACGCCATAATTCCTGGTCATGCAATCAAGTCCCTAACTCCCTCACGAAGGACAATTTTCTTGTCATACTTTCTTCTTCTGAGAATCACCTCTCCTTCCCAATTTTTTTTTTTTGAGAGTAGGAACAGTTTCTCTTCACCTGCTTTGACTTTGCAAACTTGCATCATATTTCTTCTTAGCTGCATTCTCTTCATGGAGTTCAGTCCTATTTTCTCCAAACTATCCTTACACAGAGTTACAGAGTTCTTGAAATCTCACAATATTTTTGCCTCAGCTGTGAATTCCACAGGCTCACTGCTATCGAGGGAAAGAAATTTCTTCTCATCTTAGTCCTAAAAGGTTTGTTCCCTTATTCTTAAACTGTAGAAAATTATTCAAATAGCGAATGACTCAGAGCTCAGACTGGCAGAGGGATCTGCGTATCCTAGTATTTGAATCACGAAAGGTCAGTTAGTATGCAGGAAGAAGCAACTAATTAAAAAATTAAATAGAATGTTTTTGTCTTTTGAAGGAAATTGAAAACAAACATAGGGACGATATACTTCAGCTCTACAGAGCACTGGTGAGACAACATCTGGAATACTGTGTACAGAATTCGTCACCTTATTTAAGGAAACATGTAAATGTGTTGGAAGCAGATCAAAACATGAGACAAACACCTGGAATGAGTGAGTTGTCTTATGAGGGAAAGGTTGCAAAGGTTAGGTTTGTAACGATTGCAGCTCAGAGGAGGAGGGTATGACTTGAGTGAATCATGCAAGATCCTGACGGGTCTTTAAAGGGTGCATGCAGAAAGGATGTTTCCTTAAGAGATTCTAAAATTGTAGACATTGCTTAAAATAAGGCTTTGCCCATTTGAAACAGATGTTGAGAAATTCCCTCCCAGTCACTCATAAGTCTTTAGAAGATTTTGTTTTAAAAGGCAGTGGCAGCAGAACCTTTGAAAATTTTCAAGGCAAAGGTGGATAGGTTCTTGCTATGCAAAGGGCTGGAAGGTTATTGGGGAGCGTAAATGTGGACTAATCAGATCATCTAGAATCTGAAAGAGTCATACAGCACAGAAACAGACCCTTCAAACCAACCAGTCCATGCCAACCATAATCCCGAACTAAATTCGTCCCACCTGCCTGCTCCTGGCCCATATTCCTCCAAACATTTCTTATTGATGTACTTATCTAAATCTCTTTCAGACATTGTAGCTGTACCCACATCCACCACTTCCTCTGGAAGTTCATTCCACACATGATTCACCCTTTGCTGAAAAAAAATTGCTCCTCATGTCTTTTTTAAATCTTTCTCCTGTCTCCTTAAAATGTGTCCCCCTAGTCCTGAAATTCCCCATCCTAAAGGAAAGAAAATGACCATTAACTCTCATTGTTTTATAAACTTCTATAAGGTCGCCTCTCAACTTGCTATGCTCCGAAAAAAGTCCCAGTCTATCCAGCCCTTCTTTATGACTCAAACTTTCCGTGCCTGGCAACATCCTGGAAAATCTCTTCTGAATCCTCTCCAGCTTAATAATACCCTTCCTAAAACTGGGCGACCAGAACCGGATACAGTATTCCAGAAGAGACCTCATCAGTACCCTCTTTGACCTCAACATGACTTCCCAACCCCTATACTGAAAGGTCTGAGCAATGAAGGCAAGCGTGCCAAATGCCTTTTTAACCACTCTGTCTGTATGTGACACAAACTTCAAAGAATTATGTATCTGAACACCTAGTCCCTCTGTTCTACATCACCACCTGCAAACTTACTCATCCAAATCAGTTATATGAAATGACAAACAAAAGAGGACTCAGGACTGACCCCTTTGAAACACCACTGGTGACAGGCCTCCAGTCCAAAAAGCAACCCACCACCACCACACTCTGTCTCCCGCTATTAAGCCAAATATGTATCTAATTGGCAAGCTTACCCTGAATCCCAGGTAACCTAACTTTACTAGTTAGTCTACCATGCTGAACCTTGTTTATTTGAACTTCAGTAAAGCCTCAATAATGTTTACTGCTCGGTCTTCTTTCCTTTAAACTTCTCCCCTCTCACTTTAAGCCTATGCCCCTATTACCCAACATTTCCATCCTGGAAAAAAGACTTTGGCTATCCACCCTATCGATGCCTCTCATAATTTCATATAATTGCACCCTTTCCAAAGACTCCACATCCTTCTGGTGACCAGAAATGCACAATACTCCAAATGTGGCCTAAGTGAAAGTTTGATACAGCTGTAACATGACTTGTCAACTTTTATGCTCAGTGCCCCAAACATGGAAGGCAAGCATGTTGTATGCTTTCTTCACTATCTTATTAACTTGTGTTGACACTTTCAGATAGCTACGGTCTTACACCTGAACATCCCTCTGTATATCAACACTCCCAAGGGTAATGCCATTTACTGCACACTTTCCTCTTGCATTTGACCTCCCAAAATGCATCACCTCACACTTGCCCAGATTAAACTCCATCGGCCAATTTTTCCGGCCAACTTTCAAAACGGTATATACCCTGCTGCATCCTTTGATAATCTACCTGACTATCCAAAACTCTACAAATTTCATGCCGCCTGCAAACTTACTAAGCAATCCACCTTCATTTTCTTCCAAATTATTTGTGTATATATTGTGATGATACCGTGCCTTTAAGAGATGTGCTCTATCCTGTTTCCCTTGCAGAGCGGTGTTGTCACAGTACTGCCGATAATGCAGTTCTGACAAGCAGTTTGTAAAAAGCTTTGAATTCTCCCTGGGTGTGTTTTTTAAAGGAAGACAAAAGATCCATGAGTGGCTGGGGTCAGGCTCTCACAGACCGAAAAGGACTTCAGCTTTGCTTTCAATACGTGGAGTACGTTTTTGCTAGCTGTGCAGCTGAATGTTTTTAATTATTCACTCATAGGATGAAGATGTTACTGGCTAGGCGAACATTTTATGCCCATCCCAGAAGCCCAGATAAGATGGCAGTTTCCTTCCCTGAAGAAAATTAGACCATAAGACCGTAAGGCATAGGAGCAGAAATTAGGCCATTCAATCACGGCTAATAAGTTTGTCAACCCCATTCTCCCACCTTCTACATGCAACCTTTGATCCCCTTAAAAATCAGGGACCTATCTATCTCTGTCTTTAATATATTCAATGACCTGACATCCACAGTCTTCTGTGGCAATGAATTCCACAGATCCACCACTCTCTGGCTGAAGAAGCTTCTCCTCATCTCCGTTCTAAAGGATTTTGCCTTTACTCTAAGGCTGCGCCCTCAGTCCTAGTCTCTCCTGCTAATGGAAACATCTTCTCAACATCCATTCTATGCAGGCCTTTCAGTGTTCTGTAGGTTTAGATCCTATTAGATCCCCCCTCATCCTTCAAAACTCCATCGAGTAATGACCTAGAATCCTCAAATATTCCGCATATGTTAAGCCTTTCATTGCTGAAATCATTCTTGTGAACCTCCTCTGGACCCACTCCAGGGCCAGTACATCCTTCCTGAGATATGGGGCCCATATCTGGTCTGACCACAGTCTTCTAAAGCTTCAGAGGTACATCCCTGCTTTTATATTCTAGTCCTCTTGAAATTAATTCCAACATTGCATTTGCCTTCCTATCAATCAACTCAACCTGCTAGTTAACCTTAAGAAAATCTGGAGTAGGACTCCCAAGTCCCTTTTCACTTCAGATTTCTGAACCTTCTCGCCATTTAGAAAATAGTCTATGCCTCAATACGTCCCATTGAAGTGCATGACCTCACACTTTCCCAAGTTGTATTCCATCTGCCACTACTTTGCCCACTCTAACCTGTCTAAATCCTTATGCAGTCTCCTTGCCTCCTCAATACTACCTGTCCCTCTACCTATCTTTGTAGCATCTGCAAACTTAGCCAGAATGTCCTCATTCCTTCAGCTAGATGTATAAAGTGAAAAGTTGTAGTCCTAACGCTGGCCTTTGCGGAACACCACTGGTCACCAGCTACCATGCTAAGAAGGAACCTTTTATCCCCAATCTCTGCCTTCTGCCAGACAGCCAAACTTCTAGCCAAGCTAGTAGCTTGCCTCTAACATCATGCGCTCTTATCTTACTCAGCAACCTCATGTGTGGCACCTTGTCAAAGGTCTTCTGGAAATCCAAGTAGATAACATCCATTGGCTCTACTTTGTCTAACCTAATCGTTATCTCCTCAAAGAATTCTAACTGATTTGTCAGACATGACCTCCCCTTGATGAAGCCATGATGACTTTGCCCTATTTTAACATGCACTTCCAAGTATTCAGAAATCTCATCCTTCCCAATGGACTAAGATCTTTCCAACGACTGAGATTGTAATTTCCCGTCTTTTCCCTTACTCCCTTTTTAATCAGTGGGTTATATTAGCGATTTTCCAGTCCTCTGGGGCTCTCCGACTCCAGTGATTCCTGAAAGATCACCACTAAAGCCTCTACTCTATCTTCAGCAATCTCCTTCAGAACTCTGGGGCGTAATCCATCTGGTCCAGGTGATTTATATATGTTCATACCTTTCAGTTTTTCTAGCACCTTCTCCCGGGCAATGGCCACCATACCTCTACTCCCCTGATTTCTCTTGAATTTTTGGGATGTTACTCTGTGAAGACTGACGTAGAGTACTTGCTCATTTCCTCCATCATTTCTTTGCTCCCCATTACTACTACACGAGTGTCATTTTCCAGCGGCTGAATGTCCACTTTTGCCTCTCATTTGGCCTTTATATATCTAAAGAAACTCTTGCAATCTCCTTTTATATTTCTGGCTAGCCCCTTACCCTCATATTTAATCTTCTCCATCCTTATTGCATTTTCAGTTGTTTTCTGTTGGTCTTTGTAGGCTTCCCATTGCCTTTCAACATATTATATACTTTCCCTTTTGTTTTTATGCTGTACCAGATTTGCCTTGTCAGCCACAGTTGTCTCATCTTCCGTTTACTATGCTTTTTTTTGCTAGGGATGAATTTTTGCTGCCTTCCGAATTACTCCCAGAAACCTGTCACTGCAGAGCAAATTCTATCATATTATGGTCACTGCCTCCTAAGAGTTTCTTCACTTCAATCTCCCTTTTCAAGTCTGCCTCATTGCACAACACTAAATCCAATACTGCTGTTCCCAGTGGGTTCCACCACAAGCTACTACAAAAAGCCATCTCAGAGACATTCCACAAATTCATTTTCTTGCGATCCAATACCAACCTGATTTTCCCAGTCCACCTGCATATCGAAATCCCCTACGATCAATGTAACCTTGCCTTTCTTACATGCCTTTTCTATTTCCTGATGTATCTTGTGCTCTACATCCTGACCACTGTTTGCAGGCCTGTACATTACTCCAGTTATGGTTTTTTTTTTTTAACCTTTACGGTTCCTCAACTCCACCCACACAGATTCTACATCATCTGACCCTAAATCGTTTCTTGCTATTGATATAATTTTATTTCTTACTAATAAGGCAACCCCACCCCTGCCGCCCACCTGCCAGTCTTTTCGATAAGATGTATATCCTTGAATATTTAGCTCCCAGTCCTGATCCCCTTGCAGCCACGTCTCGGTGATGCCCACCACATCATACCTGCCAATTTCGATGTGCGTCACAAGCTCATTTCCTTATTTCACAGACTGTGTTCATTCAGGTTCAATACCTTCTGTCCTATATTTACCATCCCTCTTCTCATTGTCGTCCCTTTATCTGGTGTGCTTCAAGTTAGTTTCCTAACTCTTTCCAAACACACTGTTCTATATTGTGTTCTGGGGATTTTAATAACCTCTCCCGAGTTCTCTTTTCTTTCAATTTTTTTTCATATATTTCCGATGTAGTTGAATTCACCCCTACAGATGTTAACCTGTTGCTTTGTTTCCCATTGGCCATTACACTCGGAGTTTTACCCTTCCCTTCCTCCCAACAGAACTTTCTAGTTTGAAGTCCTGTTGACCATCTTATTTACCCTTTTCACTGGAACACTGGTCCCAGCTCAGTTCAGGAGGAGACTGACCCAATGGTACATTACTGAAACCAGATGGGTTTTTCCAACAAATCGACAATGGATTCATGATCATCATTAGACTCTTAATTCCATTCATAATTCCATCCAAACTCTTAATTGAATTCAAATTCCACTACCTGCCATGGCGGGATTCGAACCTGGGTCTCTGGATTAACAGTCCAGCGATAATACCATTAGGTCACTGTCTCCCCATTTGAGTTCTCTGCTACTAGAGTGAAGTCTGAGATGGAGAGACTTCCTCTTAAAAATCAAAAGGGTCAGGTTACTAGACCGGAGAGAGACAGCATGTGAGAATAATAACTATGTTGCTAAATTGCCATTGCCAAGGATATATTTATGGGATGCTCCTTATATTGGTACAGTTAAATAATACATTACCTTGTTAAGTATTTCAAATAGAATAAAGTTAAGCCAATTCTTCTTTTTGTTGTATTTCAACTATGTTGTAAGAATAAAATGTAGTTTGATTAAAGATTAGCGCTGGACCAATTGAATCATATCTGATACACAGCACGTTATACTTACTTTCAAAATATACATACAAGTTAGTGTCCAGGCTATCTCCACTATAGTTTTTGGAGGGGCCAAGTCTAGTCAACAACAATATAATACAAACAACAGAGGCCCCAGCACTGATCCTTGTAGAACACCACTGGTCACAGAACTCCAGCCAGAAAAACAATCTTACACAACTACCACTGTCTTCTATAACCAAGCCAATTTTGTTCCAGTTTGCCAACCCACTACAGATGCCATGTGACTTAATCTTCTGGACCAGCCTACCCTGAGGCCCCTTCTCAAATGCTTCAGTGAAGTCCATGTTGATAACATCCCATTGTCTCATCAATCATCTTGGTTACTTCCTTCAAACACTCAAGTGTCATACATCACAGAAAAGGCTGTTTGGCCCATCAAGTCTATACCAACAATACCTACCACTAATCCCAATTTCCTGCACTTGTCCCATATATTTGAACGTTATGATATTTCCAGTGCTCAACCAAATATTTTTTAAAGGAAGCAAGGTTTCAGCCTCCACTACCTTCCCATCGCATTCCATTTTCCCACCACCTTCTTGAGTGAAAAAGTTTTTAATCAAATCCCATCTGAATCTTCAGCCCCCTTGCTCTAAAACTATGCCCCCTCATGATTGACCCTTCAACCAAGGGGAACTGCAGCTCTCTATTTAGCCTGTCCATACCCCTCAATCTTATACTCCTCAATCATGTCCCCCCCCCACCTCAATATTCTCAGCTCTTAAGAAAACAATCTAAATCTACCTTGTCTTTCCTTATAACTCAATTTTTCCATCCCAGGCAACATCCTGATGAACCTCCACTGTATGCCCTCTAGTGCTATCACATCCTTCCTGCAGTGAGGTGACCAGAATTACACACAGAACCACTGCTGTGGCCTGACCAGGGATCTGTAAATAATTACTCCAAGATCCCTCGTTTCTCTGAGCTACCCAGCATCCTGACATTCAGTAAATACTCCCTCATCTTGTTTCTTCTGCTAAAGTGTATCACCTCACATTTATCAGGGTTAAATACCATTTGCCATTGCTCTGCCATTCTGAGAAACCCATCTATATCCTCCTGTAACCTACAAACATCATCTTCACTATTAACCACTCTACCAAACTTGGTGCCGTCTGCAAATTTGCTTATTATTCCCCACACATTATCATCTATATCATTTATGTATATAACATACAGTAAGGGTCACAGTACCAATTGACTACTGGTCTCACAAACAGCCTGCTACCACCCCCACCTTGTGACCTATTACTAAGCCAATTTCTGATCCATCTCATAAGTTTCACTGAATTTCATGTGCTCTAAATTTTTCCATCTGTCTCCTACATCGTACCTTGTCAAAAGCTTTGCTAAAATCCATTTAAACTACATTAACTGAACTTCTCTCATCCATACACTTGATCACATTTTCAAATAGTTCTAACAAATTTGTTAGGCATGACGCCACTCTGACAAAGCCATGCTGACTATCCCTAATTAACCTATGCTTTTCCAAGTGTACATTAATTCCTTTTTTCAGAATTTTCTCCAATACTTTCCCTATCTCAGTCAAGTTTGTGAGGCAAGATCTCCTTCACACAAAGCCATGCTGACTATCTCTAATAAGTCAATTCTTTTCCAAATGAGAGTAAACCCTGTCCCTAAGAATCTTCTCCAATAATTTCCCTAGCACTGATGTAAGGCTTACTGTATAATTTGGGGAACAACGAAGGCTACTTGCTAATCTTCTGGAACCTCGACAGTGGCTGAAGAAGACACAAAGATCGCTGTCAAGGCCCCAGCATCTCCTCCTTGACTCCTTCAGTATCCTGGGATGGATCACATCAGGCCCTGGGGACTTACCTACCTTCACACTTTGAGTCACCCAACGTCGCCTCCTTCTTAATATCAACAATGCCCCAGAATATCAACATACCCCTCCCTAATTTTATCATCATCCATGTGCTTCTCCTTGGTGAATACCGATGCAAAGTTTACATTAAAGACCTCACTCACTTCCTCTGGCTCCATGCTTAAATTCCTTCCATTGTCCATAGGTGAACTACCATTTTCCTAGTTACTGTCTTACTCCTAATGTATGTATAAAATGCCTTGGTATTGTCTTTAATTCTACTTGCCAAGAACATTTCCTGTCCCCTCTTGGCAGAGGATAACTTAACAAAAAACAGGGGAGGAGAACATGAAATTTGACAGTGAGCTAGCTAGTACAATAAAAGAAAATTGCCAGTTTTTTTTAAGATATATGAACAGTAAGAGAGAGGCAAGAGTGGACAGTGGACCGCTGGAAAAGGAGGCTGAAGATGAAGTAATGGGGAACAAAGAAATGACAGAGGAACTAAATAGGTACTCTGTATCTGTTTTTACAGTGGGAGACACCAGCAGCATACCAAAACATCAAAAAGGTTAGGGGGCAGAGGTAAGTGCAATGGTCATCACGAAGGAAAAGGCGTTGGGGAAGCTGAAAGGTCTGTAAGTGGATAAAACTCCTGGACCAGATAGACTAAACGCCAGAGTTCTGAAGAAGATTGTAAAGGCATTGATGATCTTTCAAGGATCAGTGGAGTCAGGCGAGGGTCGCTAAGGACTGGAATATGGCTCATATACAACCCCAGTATAAGGAGGGAGGGAGGTGGAAGACAGCAACTATAGGCTGATTAGCCTGACCTCAGTCGTTAGTAAGAATTCAGAGTTCATTATTAAGGATGAGATTGCAGAATACTTGGAAATGCATGGAGAAATCCATGGTGAAAATAGGGCTGAATTAGCATGGCTTTGTCAAGGGGAGGTCAAGCCTGACAAGTCAATTAGAAATTTTTGAGGAGGTACTGAACAATTTAGACAGATGGGAGCAAAAGGACATAATGTATTTGGATATCCAGAAGGCCTGACAAAGTAATGCACAGGAGACTGCTAAATAACATAACAGCCCAGGGCGTTAGGGGCAAGATATTAGCATGGATACAGATTTGGCTGACTGGCAGAAGCCAGAGAGTAGGAGTAAGGGGTCTTTTTCAGGATGGCAGCTGGTGACTAGTGAAGTTCCGCAGGGGCTCCATGTTGGGACCACAACTATTCATGCTTTACATTAACAATCTGGAAGAAGGAACTGGGGGCATTTATGCTAATTTTGCAGATAACAAAAAAATAAGTGGAGGGAAAGTCAGTGTGAGGAAGCGGGGAGGCTACACAAGGAATTGGACAGGCTAGAAGAGCGGGCAGATGAAATACAATGTGGGAAGGTGTGAGGTTATGCAATTTGGTAGGAAGACTGGAGGGGTAGACTAAACAGGAAAAGACCTCGGAAATCTGAAGCACAAAGAGTCACGGGAGGCCTAGTTCAGCAGTCTCTTAACATGCAGGTTCAGTTGGCAGTTAGGAAGACAAATGCAATGTTTGCATTCATTTCAAAAGGACTAGAATACAAGAGCAAAGATGTACTGCTGAGTCCGTATAATGTTCTTGTCAGACTGCATTTGGAACATTGAGAGCAGTTTTGGGCCTCGTATCGAAGGATGGATGTGCTGGTTTTGGAGAGGTTCCAGAGGAGCTTTTCAAGAAAAATTATGGGGATGAAGAACTGGTCATATGAGGAGCGGTTGAGAACTCTGGGTATGTACTTGATTGAGTGCAAAAAGGTGAGGGGTGATCTGATTGAAATTTATAGAATACCGAGAGGCCTAGAAACACTGGACGTGGAGATGTTTCTACTAGTCAGAGAAACCATGATCTAAGGGCAGAACCTCTGAGTGAATGCTCAACCCTTTAGAATTGAGAGGAGGATGAATTTCTTCAGCTCGAGGGTGATTAATTTGTGGAACTCATTGCCGCAGAGGACTAAGTCATTTACGTATTAAGACAGAGATAGGTTCTTGACTGGCATGGGGATCAATGCTTACAGACAAAAGGCAGGAGAATGGGGTTGAGAGATATGGTAGTCATGATTGTATGGTGAAGCAGACTTGATTAGCCGAATGGCTAAATTCTGCTCCTATATCGTATGATTTTCTAGCCCTCCTAATTTTTTGTTTAGGTTCTTTGCTTGCTTCATACTGAAGGGTATTGTTCAATTTCAGATTCCTAAACCTTATGCATGCTTCCTTTTTCCTTTTTGAGTAACTTTTCAATATTTCTTGTAATCGCTTTAATCTTGCCATCCTTATCTTTCATCCTCACAGGGACAAAGTTGGTCCTGAAATCTGATCAACGGGCCTTTAAAAGGCTCCCATGTCAAATGTGGATCAACCCTCAAACAGCCACTCCAACAGCATTTAAGATAATGGCTTGTAGTAGAGAAAATAAGCCAAGGATAATCACTGCACACCAATATGATTCAGACTGAACAGTTTTTGCAGACAAAAGCAGCCCTTGGTGGTGTCTTTTTTGGTGAAAACCTAACCCAGGTTACTGAAAATACTTGGCCCAGATAGAGTGCATCCATGCTTGCTATAGGGTGAATATACCAGAAGAGGTACCAAATATAAGAAATTCAGGTGGATAAGCAATCGTGTCACAGAACTGGTGATCAGTTAATGATTCCTGTTTGAAACAGAACAAATTGAGTGTTCTATACAGCAGTTAGCTTAATATTCCAAAGTGTGATGGACAAACATAATTAATATAAAACAAAGAACTGTAGATGCTGGAGATCCTCAGACAAAAACAAAGCACTCGTCTGAGTCTGGGTAGGATGCTTTTTGGACTCGATGGGCTGAATGGCTTCTTTCTGTACTGTACAGATTTATGATTTTCATGATTCTATAATACTGAGAAAGAGAACTATGAAATACAGAAAAAGTGTGAATAAAATCGCAGAATATACAGACAATCAATTAATTCATTTCAATTTAATAAGTGTGAGCTGTACATTATATTAAGAATAAGAAGGTCGCATCCTTTAGAAATTAACAGTCTAAACTAGAACAAAGAAATCTGGGACTACAGATACACAAGGACTAGGCGTAGAATTAGACCATTTGGTCACTGAGCCTGCTCTGCCATTCAATGTGGTCATGGCTGAGCTTGGACTTGCTCCTCATATCACTCGATTCCCTAAGACACCAAAAATCTGTCTGAGCCTTAAATAATGTCTAATGAAGGAGCATCTAAAACTCTCTGTGGCAGATAAGTTTCACAACCCTTTCAGTGAAGTAATTTATTCTCATTTCAGTTCTGAAATGATCAACCTCTTATCCTGAATCTATCTCCCCTGTGTTTTTGATTCCCAAGCCAGGGGAAACAATTTTATGTTAAGCTTGTCAAACCCCTTCAGAATGTCAAGTTTCAATAATATTGTCGGTCATCCTTCTAAACTCCGGAGCATAGCTTTCCAATTTAGTGTCTTGTTATAGGACAACCTCTCATCTGAGAAATTAATTTAGCAAACATTCACCTTAATTCTTCAAATACAAGTATACAAAGTAACGTTTCAGGTCTAGTGACCATTTCTCAGGACTGATGGTAGCTAGGAAAAAGTTGTTTTTATGCAGATGATAGGGTGGGGGAAGGAATAAGGAGTAAGCGATAAGTGGAGAGAGAACTGCTGGACAGACAAAGGAGAGGAAAACAATCAACCTAGGAGAATGAATAGCTACAAATGGGAATAACTAATGGCTATCAAGGGGTGGTGTGTTATAGTAGACCATGTGATAACATAGCCTGGTGTGTGAGGATTGGGGTAAGGATATTGGAGAAGGTGCCTCACGCCCTGAAATATTTGAACTCGATATCGAGTCCAGAAGACTGAAGAGTTTCCAAGTGGAAAATGAGGTGCTGTTCTTCCAGCTTATGCTGAGCTTCACTGGAGCACAGCAGCAAGCCTGAGACAGAAATGTTGGCCAGGGGACATGGTGGTGTATTGAAATAGCAGGCAACTGGAAGTTTAAGGTCTTTTTTGTGGACAGAACTTAGGTGTTCAGTGAAGCAGTTGCCCAGTCTACCCTTTGTTTTTCAGACAGTTGTTTTAACTTTGTGCAAAAATAATGTTTTACTGAATTCTGCCCGGGTGAAAAGTGCTTTTTGGCACAAGTAACTGTTTAAATGCGCACTAATCTGTGAAAGTCCATGCTACTGTATCATATTTCCCCCTCACCTAAGTCACATATATAGCCTCTGAAAATCAGCCAAATTGGAGTATATCATCTGGTCTGTATATATCTAATCCTGCATTAAACGAGCAGGCTTGGTTTGTTAAAACACCACACAAAGATCTGCAGCTAACTGCATTCTGATCGTGTCACTGTGGCTCTTGTCTTCCTCTGTTCGTCAGTCCTGGGTTATATAGCACAGATATCCTGCTGAACGCCTTGCAATGTCTCACTACAGCTCATTAAATGGATCGGTGATGTTAGTAAAAATCAAAAAAGAGACCACATTGTGAGCAGTGAGTTCAGTGAACTCAGCTGAATGAAGTGCAGGTAAAGAGCTGCTTCACCTGGAACGTGTTTAAACCCTTGGATACGAAGGATGGAGGAAGGAAACGGGCAGATTTACACCTTCTGTGGTTGCAGGGGAAGGTGGATGGGGCTGTGGGGAGGTGTTGGGAGTGAAGGAGGAGTGGACCAGGGTATCCCAGAGGAATAGTCCTTGCAGAAGGCTGACAAAGGAGGGGAGGAGAATATGTGTCTAGTGGTGGTGGAAGCAGCGGTTAATGCAACGGAGAGTGGAAAGTCAGGACAGATAGCAAATACATGACAGGAGGTGAGGGGTGTGGGCGGCATTATTGTAACCCATCAGGAAAGATGGGACAAATTGTCTGCTGCTGTGCTGTACTTCCTATGCAATTCTGTGTGATATGCTTACCTTTTACTGTTTTAATGAAAACATTCTTCTCTTTACTTGGATCTTTTTCATCAACTAAAACCCCATGAAAGATACGGCCAAAGGTACCTGAAACAGAGAAAAATAAAACAATGAATAAAAATGCATACTTCCCAGACAGCTGGTTAATCTCAGTTGTTTTAATTTGCTAGATTTGTGCAAAAATGTTTTACTGAATTCTGCCTGGGGTGAAAAATGCTTTTTGGCATAAGTAACTGTTTAAATGTGCACTAATCTCTGAAAGCCCATTCTACTGTATCATATTTCCCTCTCACTTCAGTCACATACAGCTACTGAAAATGTGAAATTAGAGTATATCTTCTGGTCTTATATATATCTAAACCTACACTAAACAAGCAAACTTGGTTTGTTACAACACCACACACAGGACCTCAGTTTCTGCACTCTGATCGTTGCTCTTGTTTTTCTCTTTTCGTCAATCCTGGGCTCTATAGCCCAGATGTCCTGCTGAATGTTTTGCACTGTCTTGCTGTAGCTCATTAACTGAAACAGTAACGTCATTAAAGGTCAAATAAATAAAAAAGAGCAAAGGAACGTAATGTACTCAACAGACTGAACATAGAATCACAGAATCCCTACAGTGTGGAAGCAGGCCATTTGGCCCATTGGGTTCACACCAACCCTCTGAAGAAGAGCCCATCCAGACCCCTACCCTATAACCTTCATTTCCCATGGCCAACCCACCTAAACTGCACACCTTCGACTGTAGGACGAAACCAGTACATGCGGAGGAAACCCACACAAACACAGGGAGAATGTGTGGAGTTTGCACAGTCACCCGAAAGTGGAACTGAACCCAGATCCCTGGTGCGATGAGGCAGCAGTGCTAACCACTGAGCCACTGTGCTGTCCTAAAGGAGGGATGAATGTATTTCACCGAGTGATTTCATTATTAGCATTGCGAATTAAGAGTGAAAAAGTGAGGTAGAACTGATTTCAATTCACCACATCTGTATGTTGTACTATTTTTAAATAGGTAATTGAAAGCAGCATTATATTAAAAAATGCATAACTTAAAGGATCTGCTATGACAAACCTGCACTGTATTTAAAATGACTGTATGTCAGGGTTGCTGTACATCTTGCACATGAATTCTTACATGCATTATTGGTCACTTGGAGGTTGGATTACACAAATTTGAAAGATTGCTCTGCTACGGAAATTCTTTTTACAAGACCGAATATTATCAGAAGTATATTTGTCAAGTATGAACATATTTCATACGGGATGTGCGTCACTCACTGCAACTGTAGCTCTTCAAGCTGTCACCAAGTTAATGAGCACATTCAGATTTCAGAATTGGAAAATTTTAACAATGTTATCACTGTTAAAGTTTAGCTATTCAGCACCAGCATGCCAGCTATTCTGATATGCATTCATGTTGCTTGACGCCTTTATTTCAGGTTGTTCACCCCAACACTTGTAATGTTTAACATATTGTTACGAAGTTGTGTAGAGTAGTCATGAATTGGAAGGCAAGAAGTTAGAATTTGTTGGTAAAATGATTGTGGGGAAAAGCAGCGCGTGGTCCCTTTAAGAGATTGTGCTTTGTTTGTGCTCTTAATTTACAAGTACTGTACAGAAAGCCCCAACATTGAAGTAAGTGTATCAAAAGGCCTTACCGTTGGCAGGCAAAACAGTAGTTTTGTTTTAGTATTGAGACAACAGCTTTGAATATAGCCAATTAATTTAAACCAAGCATCTAGATACTGAAAACCAATTGAATTTAAAACTGATAGTTTTGACAACCTGAAACCAATCATATTATAAGAAACTGATGTGTCATCAGGGGATGTATAAGATGAGGGTTTTTGAAAACCGGGGCAAGAGCCAACTGTCATCCGAGGGAAAGCAAGACCACCATCTGAGAGATAAGCCCTGTGCTGTCTCAAGAAATTGCTAAGCTCTCTAAGAAAGCACCATCTATCCGAAAAAGGTACCACAGCATGTTAGCTCAAAGTCCTTACCAAAGAAATTACAGAGGAAAACATCCCTAACAGCAGAATTAGCGGAAGAAAGGAGTTTGTGGCAAAACGGAGAAGGCAGAGTGTTCCAGAAGACCTAGTCTGTGCAAATTTGGACAGATTAAGTTTGAATTTATTATTGCCTTTAATTAGGTTTATATAAATGGGATTTATGTTTATTTGAGCAGCATTCCAGTAGAATGGGCAGCACAGTGGCTCAGTGGTTAGCACTGCTGCCTCACAGCACCAGAGACCCGGATTCGATTTCACCCTCGGGCGACTGTATGGAGTTTGCACATTCTATTTGTGATTTTGTAAATGATTTGGATGAAGGAGTGGAAGGGTGGATTAGCAAGTTTGCGGACGATACAAAGATGGGTCGCGTTGTGGACAGTGCGGACGGCTGTTCTAGATTACAAAGGGACATTGTTAGAATGCAGAGCTGGGCTGAGAAGTGGCAGATGGAGCTTAACCCTGACAAGTGTCAGGTGATTCATTTTGGAAGGACAAACTTGAAAGCAGAATACAGGGTTAACGGAAAGATTCTTGGCAGTGTGGACGAGCAGAGGGATCTTGGGGTTCATGTCCAGAGTTCCCTGAAAGCTGCCACCCAGGTGGATAGCGTTGTTAAGAAGGCGTATGGTGTGTTAGCTTTCATTAATAGAGGGATTGAGTTCAAGAGCTGTGAAGTTATGCTCCAGCTATACAAAAGCCTGGTTTGGCCACATCTGGAGTATGGTGTCCAGTTCTGGTCACCTCATTACAGGAAAGATGTGGAGGCGTTGGAAAAGGTGCAGAGGAGATTTACCAGGATGTTGCCTGGAATGGAGGGAAGGTCTTACGAGGAAAGGTTGAGAGCGCTAGGTCTTTTCTCTTTAGAACGACGAAGGATGAGTGGTGACTTGACAGAGGTGTACAAAATGATCAGAGGTACAGATAGAGTAGACAGCCAGAGACTTTTTCCTAGCGTGGAGATAGCTATTACGATGGGGCATATTTTTAAAGTGAGTGGAGGTAGATACAGGGGAGACGTCAGAGGTAGGTTCTTTACTCAGAGAATGGTAGGGGCGTGGAATGCATTGCCGGAGAGGGTAGTGGAGTCGGCCTCATTAGGGGCATTTAAGCGGCTATTAGATAGGCATATGGGTGATAGTATAAGATGGGGGTGGAGGTTAGATAGACCTTAGGATTAGGGTAAAAGTTCGGCACAACATCCTGGGCTGAAGGGCCTGTACTTTGCTGTACTGTTCTATGTTCTATTCTCCCCCTGTTTGTGTGGGTTTCCTCTGGGTGCTCCGGTTTCCTCCCACAGTCCAAAGATGTGCAGGCTAGGTGGATTGGCCATGCTAAATTGCCCGTAGTGTTCAGGGATGTGTAGATTAGGTGGATTATAGGGGGTTGGGTCTGGGTCTGGGCAGGATGCCCGGAGGGTCGGTGTGGACTTGTTGGGCCGAAGGGCATGTTTCCACACTGCAGGGATTCTATGATGCTATGAATTTAGGCCAGTTTGGGAGTAGTTAGTAGTCTAGAGGGGGAAATTATTCGGTTTGTTAGTATTTCTGTTAATTTGTTCATGGTTAGGGTTAAATAAATAATTCTTTTTTCTTTATTCATTCATGGGATGTGAACGTCACTAGCTATGCAGCATTTATTGCCCATCCTTAATTGCCCAGAGGGCAGTTAAGAGTCAACTATGTTGCTGTGGGCCTGGAGTCACATGTAGGCCAGACCTGATAAGGCTGGCAGTTTCTTTCCCTAAAGGACATTAGTGAACCAGACTGGTTTTTCCAACAATAGACAATGGATTCATGGTCATCATTAGATTCTTAATTCTAGATATTTACTGAATTCAAATTCCAACATCTGCCGTAGTAGGATTCAAACCCCGGTCCCCAGAACGTTGTCTGGTTCTCTGGATTAACAGTCCAGCGATAATACCATTAGGCCATCACCTCCCCGCTAAATTGTTACTATCAAGTGGATATCAGGGATTTTCTGTCATTTAACCACTGTTTTAACAGCTTTTAAAGATGAGGTGAGCTTTTCTGGGTGTTTTGGGTTTAATTATTAGAAGGGAACCTCTATTCCTCACTATAATAGATTGGGGCACGTGCTTTGGTTTATCTATCAGAGAGGTTCGGCTTTCCCCTTCTCCATAACAGTTTGGGTCCTCGCCTGGGATCTGAATGTTCGTGTATGGAATCTGTACAGATTTGGACAGATTTAAATAGACTTGGGGATTAGTGTCCTAGATCTTTAAATAGAACTTAGAGATTTTTTTTTATTTTGGTTACTTGTGGTTGGTTACATTAAAAGTGAGGGAAATGGCTCTTAACATTATGAAAGAGGTTCTGCGGTTTGAAGATACTTCCCAAATTTGCCAAGACAATTAATTGGCTAAATTCAAACTTTTCTCAATACCAAAACAAAACTGCTGTCTTGCCTGCCAACTGTAAGGCCTTTTGGTTATACTTGTTTCAATTTTGGGGCTCTCTGTACAGTACTTGTAAACTTTCAAGCACAAACAATGCACAATCTCTTAAAGGGGCCACACACTGCTTTTCCCCACTATCGATTTACCAGCAAATTCTAAATTCCGGCCTTCTAATTCATGACTACTGTACACAGTTTCATAACAATATCACTAGAAATATATAGTCATAAAGCTTTTAGAAAATAAAACCCAATCACTCTTTTCAGCTTACCTCATCTTCAAACTGAAATCAAAACTGCACATTCATACTGTTTACCAAAATCTCAGAGGGTGTTATTATGTTCCTTAAAAGTCTAGTTTATAATCCTACAACAGTAAATTTTTACTTACAAGTTTCTAGCAAAACAATGTTCGGTGCATACTACTGAAAAAGTCAAGTCTGAAAAGCCAGCAACATTATATAGAACATAGAACAGTACAGCACAGTACAGGCCCTTCGGCCCACAATGTTGTGCCGAACTTTTACCCTAAACCTAAGGTCTATCTAACCTCCACCCCATTATGCTGTGTGCCATCTCAATCTCAAACATCACAAAGCCCTTTCCATCCAATTAATTAATTTTGCTACAAAACCCTTTTGTCACTTCCTAAATTTATATCTTACTAGGCACCTCAACATCTCTGATCTGTTTCACTGGAATAACCAATACTGGTCAAGCAGAAATTTCCAACTACTGAAGAGGTACTCATTACAGCTGACACTGTGCTCCATTAATATATATCCAAACGGCATTGGAACTGAGTTACCTGCTCAACAGGCAACTGGAAGCTCAGGCTCTTTTTTGAGGACAAAATCTAAGTGTTCTGTGAAGCAGTGACCAAATTTACATTTCGTTCCCCCAATGTAGAGGAGACCACATTGTGAGCAGTGAATGCAGTAGACTAGATTGTCTTAGGTGCACGTAAAGCACTGCTTCACATGAAAGGTATGTTTGGGGCCTAGGATACAAAGGAAGGAGGAAGTAAACGAACAGGTGTTACAGCTTCTGCAGTTGCAGAGGAAGGTGCCATGGGGCTGTGGGGAGGTGTTGGGAGTGAGGGAAGAGTGGATCAGGGCATCCTGGAGGGAATGCTGACAAACGGCCGAACAGGAAAACATGGTGGTGGCATTTTGCTGGAAGTGGTGGAAATTGTGACTAATGCTCCTCTGGATGCGAGTGCTGGTGGGATGGTAGGTAATTCAAGGGGGTCCTTATCACAGTTGCAGGAAAGAAGAGAGGGGGTGAAGGCTGAAGTGCAGGATGATGAGTCAGACCCAGCAGAGGGCCCTGTCAACAGCGGTGCTGAGGAATCCTTGGTTGAGAAAGAAGGTAGACATTTCGTAGGCTCCCTTGTCAAAGTTGGCATCATCAGACGGAAGACCTGAGAGAATGGAATATGGTCTTTACAGGAAGCAGGGTGTGAGGATGTACAGTCAAGGTGGGTTTGTAGAGGAGTGCAAAAATTGGCAAGTCATATTCAGCTGGAAAGAACTGCAGTTAGGCCACATTTGAAATACTGTACACAGTTCTGGCTGCAACATTCCAAGAATAATATGGAGGCTTTGCAGAGGGTACAGAGGGTTTACCAGGATGTAGCCTGGTTTAGAGAATATTAACTATGAGAAGAGATTGTGAAAACAAACCAAGTTTGCCCTTCAGTATTGAAGGATGAGGGGTGACCCGATAGAAGTTTACAAGATAAAAAGAGATATGGATAGAGTGAATAGTCACAGAGTCTTTTTCCCCAAGGTGGAAATGTCAATTACTAGGGAACACCAGCTTAAGATAAAAAGGGGGAAATTTTAAAGGAGATGCGACAGGCAGTATTTTTTGACACAGAGGGTGGCAGTGTCTGGAATGCACTGCCAAAAGAGGTGGTAGAAGCAGATAAAATAGCAACATTTAAGAAGGGTCTAGGCCCAAAACATCAGCTTTCCTGCTCCTCTGATGCTGCTTGGCCTGCTGTGTTCATCCAGCTCTACACCTTGTTATCTCAGATTCTCCAGCATCTGCAGTTCCTACTATCTCTGAAACATTTAAAAGGCATTTTGACAAATACATAAATAGGGAATAGAGGGTTTCGGATCATGTAAAGGCAAAAGGATTTTAGTTTAGAAAGGTTGTTTCAGAGATAGTACGAACTGCAGATGCTGGAGAATCTGAGACAACAAGGTGTAGAGCTGGATGAACACAGTAGGCCAAGCAGCATCAGAGGAGCAGGAAGGCTGACGTTTCGGACCT
>NC_063344.1:72525702-72526745 GCF_021869965.1 Rhincodon typus | reverse complement strand
TTCTGGAGAAGGGTCTAGGCCCGAAACATCAGCCTTCCTGCTCCTCTGATGCTGCTTGGCCTGCTGTGTTCATCCAGCTCTACACCTTGTTATCTTAGTTTAGAAAGGTGTTGTGTCGGCAGAGGCTTGGTGGGCTGAAGGGCCTGTTCCTATATTGCACTGTCCTTTTATCTTCAATCTTATGTTGAAATTTGCTTGGCTTTTCCACTTTTAGGCCATAATGTATGTCCCTTCTTCAATGCTTAACAATCAAAGTTATAGAGCTTCACAGGTGTCCAAAACATGACCCAAAACCTTGAAAAATGGACTTGCCCACTACTCGGTTTTAGCTCCGCAACAACCACGTGAGTGGCACACTTCCCACCACCTCTAAAGTTTGTCTTTGTCAATGATCTGGTCCTTGCTATCTAAAGAACCAATCTTAAGGATCTCAGCAGCATCTCATCCCATGATATAGACATGAAGATGAAATATTTTCACTACTGGCATCTCCACTCAAATCCAACTGGCAACTCTGTCACTGTTTTGAACCTCAGTATTGACTAGTTAACAGTGGGCTTTAGGTATCCTCTGGTACAAAATCAATCAGTAACAAACAAAATTCCCTGGTGCCCAGACCTCATTCTCATGTGCAAAACCTGAAAAAGTTGATTACTATTGTAAACATTGGCTGTGGAGTCAGTTCAAGTAAATATTAGCAGTTTGAGCCTTCCTCTCGGGCATTTTTCAACAAAATACTGTGTGGTCAGACAGCAGCCACTTGGACACGTTGTCAATACAATGCTTATAATCAGTGGGAATCTGACATCATTAACTTACAATGGCTCCCTGTCCCATCTAATATTTCAGCTCCTGATGGAAAATTGATGCTAAGAAGTGTTTGGCTGCACTAAAGCAAATCCAAAACTGCAATGAAAATCTGTAGAACCTACTAAACGTGGGCTCAAGTTATGTAAAACTTTCTGGAGCAAAAACAAAGTTGCTGGAAAAGCTCAGCAGGTCTGGCAGCATCTGTGAAGGAGAAAACAGAGTTAACGTTTCCG
>NC_063344.1:72505604-72525302 GCF_021869965.1 Rhincodon typus | reverse complement strand
GAAAACAGAGTTAATGTTTCAGGGCCGGTGACCCTTCCTCAGAACAGTTCCTGAAACGTTAACTCTGTTTTCTCCTTCACAGATGCTGCCAGACCTGCTGAGCTTTTCCAGCAACTTTGTTTTTGTTCCTGATTTACCGCATCCACAGTTCTTTTGGTTTTTAAAACTTTCTGGAGGTCTGTGAATGCTTTTAGCAACGAAGCTTTTGACAAAAAGGGCCAATAATGTAAGCTGACACCAATAATTTCAAAGATTTGGCAAATGATCTGACAGTGCAGTCTTCAATGTTTAGCCACCTCAAACAGTGGTTGACAGTCAACAGGGTTCACATTCTCCAAGTGAGGGCAACACCTCCATAAATGGAATTTCAAGGTGAGCCTTTGTGGTTGTCATCACCTGGTTCATTTTGTTCACCACACCGACGTCAAATGAGATTTACCAACATTTACCATAGGGTTCGAGACATTTCGCCAAACAACACACAGCACGGTGACTCAGCTGTCCAACTTGGCTCAGTAAGCTGCAAAATATTGTAGGTGAGAAGATATACTCGCACCATGGCTACCTAGTTCCATCTCAGTAAGATCACCTCCCTCTCAGTTCATCCGCTGGTGAAATCCTATCCATACCTTTGCGACTTCTCCTGGGTGGCATCCCATTTTCCATTTGACATAAGCATGTAGTCATTTACAATTTGCTGCATTTTTTTTAAAAAAGCTTACTCCAAATTTCATTCATTCACTGCTTGGGCTTCAATATTCACCAACACCTTTTAAAACCTTTGTCATTGTTCTTAAGTATCTGCATTGTCACACTTCTCATTGTCTGTGCAGTCTCTATTGTCTATCAGGGCTTCAAAATAATCTGCATTTCTCCAGTTTTGGGCTCAAGCATCCAAGATTTTAATTTTTCCATCACAAATGAGTACTTTTAGCTGTCTGAGTCCTAAGCTCCAGAATTCCCTTCCTAAACAACCCAATGGAGAAGAAGGCTTCACAAGTATGGCACTGTGGGTCCACCTACAGAACTGTTCAAGAAGGCAGCGCACCAAGATCTTCTCAAGGGCAAGTAGAGATGAGCGATAAATGCTGGTCCAGCCAGTGACAGCCACTTCCCATGAATAAAAATAAATCCTTTCTGCCTCATCTTTTAAGGTGCTCCTTAAAACCTATATCTGAGATGAAAATTTTGGTCATCATTTCCAATTTCCCCTTCTGTCTTTACTCATGTTGCTATTAAACACACGGCACGACATAAATACAAGTTTCTGTTCATGCTCAAGGACAAATGCAACAGTCAATTTGCACATAAACAATTTGCACCACAAATACACAAGAGAAATAATGATCAACATTGGCTAAGTATTGGTCAAAAACCACCTTGCTCTTCTTCAAATCCCTATACAAGATTTAATATGCTAGCTGAAAGACTGCACACCTCTGACATTCTTTCTGATCTACAATAATCCTGTAGAGAAATGTAAATCCACAATCATCCCAAATCAGAGTACAAAGTGTGCTAAATTTAAAAAGGCAAACTGTTTCAACAGTTTGTGTTTGCAAAGAGTGGCTCAAAAACAAAGACTGATGCAGACAAGCTTTTGCATGCCAAAGGATCAAAGAATTATGCTGAATTGATATACGACACTTGCTCAATACAATGCAGAAAAATCCCAGGCGCAATTTTTAATCTCTGTTGAGTTGGCTGAATGCAGCTAAAGTGACAGTTTCTTAAACCCCATTCTCCTGTCACCCTTGATCTCGTTACTAATCAAGACCGTATCTATCATTGCCCTGAATACACTCAATGACTTGGTCTCCATAGCCCTCTATGGTAATGAGTTCCACAGATTCGCCACCCTCTGGTGGTCAAAATTACTCATCTCCTGTGGGGTGGCACAGTGGCTCAGTTCGCACTGCTGCCTCACAGCGCCAGGGACCCAGGTTCGATTCCATCCCTGGGTGACTGTGTGGAGTTTATACATTCCCCACAAGTCTGCGCGAGTTTCCTCTGGGTGCTCCAGTTTCCTCCCACAGTCCAAAGATGTGCAGGTTAGGTGGATTGGCCATGCTAAATTGTCAGTAGTGTTCAGGGATGCACAGACACGGGAAATGTAGCATTATAGGGAGAGGATAGGGAGGTGGATATGGGTAGGATGCTCTTCAGAGGATCGGTGTGAACTCAATGGGCCGAATGGTCTGCTTCCACACTGTAGGGATCCTATGATCTCAGTTCTAAAGTGTCATCCCTTCGCCCTGAGGTTGTGGCCTCGTACTAAGGGAAACATCTTATCCACGCCCACTCTATCCAGGCCTCTCAGTACTCCGAAAGTTTCAATCAAATCTCCTCATCCCTGGGATCAATCTGGTCAACCTCCTCTGGAACCCCTTCAACACCAACACATCTTTCCTTAGATATGGGGCCCAAAACTGTTCAGAATATTCCAAATGTGGTTTGACTAGAGCCTCTGACCAGCCTCTCTGCTCTTGCTTTCCAGCTCTCTTGATGTAAACACTATCATTGCATTTGCCTTCCTAACCGCCAACTGAACCTGTATATGAATTCTAAGAGAATCCTGAATAATGGCTCCCAAATCCCTTTGTGCTTCAGATTTCCAAAACCTTTCTCCGTTCAGAAAATAATCGATGCCTCTACTCTTCCTACCAAAGTACATAACCTCACACTTTCCCATAATGAATTCCATGTGCCACGTCTCTGCCCATTCACCTAGCATGTCCAAGCCCTCCTGCAGCCTCCCCAATTCCTCAACACTGCCTGCCCCTGCACCTATCTTTGTGTCATGTGCAAACTTAGTAACAATGCCCTCAGCTCCTCATTGGAAATGTGGGTACCAGAGCAGGGAAGGATCAAATTCACTGAGCTAATCCCAACAGATCCAGGAAAACAGGACACAGAAGGACAAGTGGGGCATAAGGCCTTTCAAGCCTGCTCCATCATTCAATAAGAACATGGCTGATCTGTTTGTGGTCTCAATTTGACTTTCTCTTTTGCCTCCGCATAATGTTCAACTCCTTTGTTGATCAAATTCCATGTAACTCAGCTTTGAATAAATTAGAGAATTCCACAGACTAATCACAAATATAAAGTAATCTTTGCATTTTCATTTTAAAAGTCTATTCATAAACTGTGTCCCCTTATTCCAGTATCTCAAGGGAAAACAACTCAAAATCCACAGTATCAACTTCCCTCAGGATTGTACATGTTTCAATAAGATCATCTCTCATTCTAATAAACTCAAACTTATGAGCATAGTGTAATGGACCTCGAGCAGCACATGGCAATGGTGAGGTAGGGTGCTGAGAAGGACAGGTTAAGCAGTTGTGCTGGGATCTCCATCAGTAGGTGGTAACTGGGAGGGAGGACGCTGAGGGGAGATTAAGTGGTTGTGCTGGAATCTCCAGCAGTATAGGTGGTGACGGGGAGAAAGCATGCAGTGTACAAAAGAAGGTAAATGAGCTTGTAGTGCAGATTGAAATTAGCAGGTACAAGGCCGTGGGTATCAGAGAGACATGGCTGCAAGGGGATCAGGGCTAGGAACTAATTATCCAAGGATATGTGCCCTATCAAAAGGACAGGCAGATGGGCAGAGGGGATATGGTTGCCTTGTTAGTAAGGAATGAAATTAAATCAATAGCAGGAAGTAATTTGGAATTGCAAAGTGTAGAATCTGTGTGGCTAGATTTGAGGAATCACAAAGGGGAAAAAAAACCCTGATTGGAATTGCGTACAGGCCTCTTAGCAGTAGTCTGGATTTGGGAAAGAAAATAAAACAGGAAACAGAAAGGCATGCAAGAATGGCACAATTACAATAATCATGACTGACTTCAATATGCAGATGGACTGGAACAATCAGGCTAGAAGCAGATTTTGAGAAAAAGACAAGGTCAGAAATCACACAACACCAGGTGAGAGTCGAACAGGTTTATTTGAAAACATAAGCTTTCAAAGTGTAACTCATTCACCAGGTGAAGTCAGGTAAAGGGGCTACACTCTGAAAGCTTGTGTTTTCAAATCAACCTGGTGGGCTATAACCTGGTGCCGTGTGATTTCTGACCTTGTCCATTCCTGTCCAACACCAGCACCTCCACATCAAGAAAAGGAATTCATGGAATGTCAGCAAGATTTTTTTTGTAGCAGGTTGTGGTCTGGCCCACTAAGGAACAGGCAATCATCTAGTGATTTGGTGATGTGTAATGAAGGAGAGTTGATTAGGGAGCTTAAGGTGCAGGACCCCTAGGGGGCAGTGACCATAATATGATAGAATTCTCACTGAAATTTGAGAGGGAGAAGCTGGAATCAGATGTGATGGAATCACAATTGAGTAAAGGTAACTACAAATATGAGAGAGCAGCTGGCTAGAGTTGACTGAAAGGGCAGACTAGCAGGGCAGATGGGTGGAGCAGGAATGGCAGGAATTTCTGCAGGTAATTTGGGAGGCAAAGCAGAAATTCATCCCAAGAAAGAAAAAACATACTAAGGGGAAGACAAGGCAACCATGGCCAACAAGAGAAGTCAGTGACAGCATAAAAGCAAAAGAAAGAGCATAAAACGTGGTGAAGATGATTGGGAAGGCTTTAAAAAAAGAACAGAAGATAACTAAAAAAAACAATAAGTGGGGAGAAGACGAAATATTAGAGTAAGCTAGCTCGTAATATAAAGAGGATTACGAGAGTTTTTTTTCAAGATATCGACCAGCTAAGAGAGAGGCAAGAATGGACATTCGATTGCTGGAAAATGAGGTTGGAGATGTAGCAATGTGCAACAAAGAAATGGCAGAGGAACTGAATAAGTACTTTACATCAGATTTAATGGTAGTAGATACCAGCAGCATACCAGAACTTTTAACAATGGACTCTAGCATTTTCCCAATGATACATGTTAGGTAATGATCTATTGTTTCCTGTTTTATGTCTGTATCCCTTCCTGATCAGCAGTGTCACATTAGCTGTTTTCCAATGTGCTGAAACCTTCCTTAAATCCAGCAAGTTCTGGAACATAAACAGAAATTGTTGGAAAATCTCAGCAGGTCTGGCAGCCTCTGTGGAGACAAATCAGAGTTAACGTTTTGGGACCAGTGACCCTTGCTCAGAACTCAGTTATGAGGATGCTGCCAGACCTGCTGAGATTTCCCAGCAATTTCTGTTTTTTGTTTAAAATTTCCAGCATCTGCTGTTTTTAGTTCTGGAACATACCAGCCAATGCTGATACCTCTACAGTCACTTCCTTTAAAACCACTGAATGCAGGCCATTAGGTCCACGCAACTTGACTCCCTTAAGCTCTCATGTCACCCCTTAAAAGTGACATGGCTTGACTGTTAAGGAACCACGTTTGCAGACTGAGTGAGTAGTACCTGGACAGAGATAAAGTACTTCCTTTTTGTAGTTGTACTCTGCTAGGAACAGAAAGCGGGAGTGAGAGACCAGAGTTTGGTGACTAGTGGATCACTTGGTATAATCAGTTCCTGGATTACTGTCTATAGTTGATAAGATTGATTTGGTCAGTAAGATTCACAATGGCAAGGTAACTCAGTCCTGTGGGATGCTCCTCCTGCAAAACGTTGGAAATCAGGGACACTTCTGGTGTATGCAGGTAGTGTGCTCAGCTATAATTCCTGATTTGCCACATGGAGCACCTGAAGTTGCAGATGGACTTACTATGGAGTACCCTTGAGGCAATGAATGTCATGGATAGCATGTTTAGCGAGTTGGTCACACCAGCAGTAAGGGCTATACAGACAGGGAAGAGTTTGGTGACCACAAAGAAGGGTGGATTAGAAAGTTCGCAGACGAAGCGAAGGTGGGTCGAGTTGTGGATAGTGCGGAGGGCTGTTCTAGGTTACAAAGGGACATTGATAGGATGCAGAGCTGGGCTGAGAAGTGGCCAATGGAGTTTAACCCTAAAAAGTGTGAGGTGATTCATTTTGGAAGGACAAACTTGAAAGCAGAATACAGGGTTAACGGAAAGATTCTTGGCAGTGTGGAGGAGCAGAGGTATCTTGGGGTTCACGTCCACAGTTCCCTGAAAGCTGCCACCCACGTGGATAGAGTTGTTAAGAAGGCGTATGGTGTGTTAGCTTTCATTAATAGAGGGATTGAGTTCAAGAGCCGTGAAGTTATGCTCCAGCTATACAAAAGCCTGGTTCGGTCACATCTGGAGTATTGCGTCCAGCTCTGATCGCCTCATTACAGGAAAGATGTGGAAGCATTGGAAAAGGTGCAGAGGAGATTTACCAGGATGTTGCCTGGAATGGAGGGAAGGTCTTACGAGAAAAGGTTGAGAGAGCTAGGGCTTTTCTCTTTAGAATGACGAAGGATGAGAGGTGACGTGATAGAGGTGTACAAAATGATCAGAGGTATAGATAGAGTGGACAGCCAGAGACTTTTTCCTAGAGTGGAGGTAGCTATTATGAGGGGGCATAGTTTTAAAGTGAGTGGAGGTAGATATAGGGGAGATGTCAGAGGTAGGTTCTTTACTCAGAGAGTGGTACGGGCGTGGAATGCATTGCCGTAGAGGCAGTCAGCCTCATTAGGGGCATTTAAGCGGCTATTAGATAGGCATATGGATGATAGTATAAGGTAGGGGTGGAGGTTAGATAGACCTTAGGTTTAGGTAAAAGCTTGGCACAACATCGTGGGCCGAAGGGCCTGTATTGTGCTGTACTGTTCTATGTTCTAAGACAAGTAAGCACAGGTAGACCATGCAATGGAGTATGGTCATTTCTCTCTCAGATATACTGTTTTGGATACTTTTTGGGGCCTCTCAGGGGAAAGCAGCACCAGCAGCCAGATCAGTAACACCACTACAGGCATTGTTGTACAACAGGGAGGTTCAAAGTGTATGTGAGCAGTAGGGAGATGGACTCTATAGTCAGAGGCACAGACAGGTGCTTCTGCACCTGCAAAATGGACTCCAGGATGTTGTGTTGCCTCTCTGGTGCCAAGGTCATGGATATCCGAGTAGGCGCAGGATATTTTGAAGGAAAAGAATAAGCAGCCAGAGGTTGTGGTTCATATTGGTAGTATGGCAGAGATAGAAAGAGATGAGGTCTGTAAAGGGGGCTCAAAGACTTAGGTGGGAAGATGAAAAGTAGGACCTCAAGGGTTGCAATCTTGGGAGGGCTCCATATGCCTCCTGCCAGTGAGGACAGGAATATGAAGAAAGAACAGTTAAATGCATAGCTAAAGAGCTGGTGTAAAGGGGAGGGCTTCACATACGTGGATCATTGGGATGTCTTCCGGGCAGGGAGGACAAGTTGAAACTATACTAGAGGGGCACTAATATTCTGGCAGAGAGGTCTGCTAGTGCCACTTGGAGGGGAGATGGGAGGAGGAGGAGGAGGAAGAAGAAGAACCAGTGCAGTAGGTCAGTAAGTAAAATGACCGAGGAGGACTCTGAGACTAAGGCCAGTAAGACCAAGAGGAAGAACAGACAGGGGGAGATTACTGAACAAGGCAGGACTGGTGGTCTAAACTGTATTGATTTTAATTTGAGAAATATGCCAGGTCGGCAGATGAACTTAGAGTTCAGATTAATACATATAACTATGATGTTGTAGCTATTACAGAGACTTGGCTGAGAGAGAACAAGACTGGCAGCTTAATGACCCGGGATTTCAATGCTTCAAGTGTGATACAGAAAGATGTAAGAGAGGTAGAGAAGTTGCGTAAGGGAGAATACCACAGCAGTACAGAGCCTGGTCACATTGGAGAGCTCATCCAGCTAAGCCATATGGGTAGAGCTCAGGAATAGGAAACGTGCAATCACTTTGATGGGCTTATACTACAGGCCTCGCAACAGTCAGCGAGTGTTAGAGGAATAGAATGTGGACAGATTATGGAAAATTGCAAAAACAACAGCATTGTTTTAGTGGGTGATTTTAACTTCGCCTATGTTGACTGGAACTCGCTTCGTGCCAAGAGAGAATGTGTTAGATGTGTCAAGGATGGTTTTTTGGAACAATATGTAAAGAAGGTTCACAAATGAGAAAGACATAATGGACGGAGAGTCTCAGGTGGGTCTTAAAACGAAATATTTGTACCCTCATTTGTTACAGGAGAAATCCCAGAAGAGTGGAAAATAGCCAACGCTGTTCTTTTGTTTCAGAAGGGCAACAGGAATAATCCAGGAAATTACAGGCTGGAGAGCCTTGCATCAGTGGTAAGGAAATTTTTGGGAAACATTCTTAGGGATAGGAATACTCATATTTGGAAAAATATGGACGTATTTAGCAACAGGCATCATGGCTCTGTGCACAGAAGATTGTGTCTCACAAACTTGACTGATTTTTTTGAGCAATTGACAAATATGATTAAGGAGGGCAGTACAGTGGATGTTGTCAAATGGACTTTAGCAGGGCCTTTAACAAGGTCGTTTGTAGCAGGCTGATACAAAACGTGAAGGCACATGGGATCCACAGTGAGCTGGTAAGAAGGATGCAGAACTGGCTTATTCATAGAAGACAGAGTAGCGGTGGAAAAGTGTTTTTCTGACTAAAGATCTATGAACAGTGGTTTTCTGCAGGGATCATTGCTGGGACCCCAGTTGCTTGAAGAATACATACAAATAGTTTGAGGGAGAATGTAGGTAGCCTGATTAGTAAGTTTGCGGATGACGCAAAGATTGGGAGAGTAGCGAACAGTGAGGAGGATTGCCAGAGGATACAGCAGGATATAGACAGGCTGGAGACTTGGGCAGAGAAATGACAGTTTAATCCAGAAAAATGCAAGGTGATGCATTTTGGAGATCTAATGCAGGAGGAAATGTACTGTAAATGGCAGAATCCTTTGTAGCATCAACAGAGAGAGATCTAGGCGCACAGGTCTATACTTCCCAGAAAGTGGCATCGTAAGTGGTTAAGGTGGTCAAGAAGGCATATAGCGTGTTTGTCTTAATTGGTCAGGTCATACCGTATGAAAATTGGCAAGTCATATTGCGGCTGTGAAGAATTTTAGAACACAGAGCTGTACAGCACTTCGGCCAATGTTATGGCACAATTGGAATATTGTGCATAGTTCTGGTCACACACTACAAAAAGGAGGTGGAAGCTTTGGCGAAGGTACAGAAATGGTTTACCAGGATGCTGACTGGTTTGGAGGGTATTAACTATGAGGAGAGATTGGACAAATTTGACAGAAAAGAAACAAAAGAACTGTGGATGCTAGAAATCAGAAACAAAATCAGAAATTGTAGGAAAACCTCAACAGGTCAGGCAGCATCTCAATCATCAATTACGTAATGGAAGGGGTCATCAACAGTACTATCAAGCAGCACCTGCTCAGTGATGCCCAGTTTAGGTTCCGCCAGAGTCACCCTGCACCTGACCTCATTACAGCCCTGTTTCAAACATGGACAAAAGAGCTGAATTCCAGACGTGAGGTGAATATGACAGGCCTTGACATCAAGGCTGCATTTGACCGAATGTGGCATCAATGAGTCCTAGCAAAACTGGAATCAAATGGGTATTGAGGGCAAACTCTCCAGTGGTTGCAGTCATATCTGATAAATAGGAAAATGGTTGTGGTTATTAGGGCACAGTCATCTCAGCTCCACAACATCTCCGCAAGAGTTCCACAGGGTAGTGTCCTAGGCCTAACCACCTTCAGGTGCTTCATCAATGACTTCCCTCCGTCATAAGATCAGAAGTAGGATATTCACCGATGATTACACAATGTTCAACACCATTTGTGACTCCTCAGATACTAAAGTAGTCCATGTTCAAATGTAACAAGATCTGGGCAATATCCAGGCTCCAGCTGACAACTGGCAAATAACATTCAAGCCACACAAATGCCAGGCTATGATCATCACCGGAGAGAGACAACATAACCACCGCCCCTTGACATTCAATGGTGTTACCATCACTGAATCCTCCACTATCAACCTCCTGGGGGTCTTTGTTGCCCAGAAACTCAACTGGACTCACCACAAACACAGCGGCTACAACAGCAGGTCAGAGGTTAGGAATACTGCGTAAAGTAACTCACTTCCTGCCTCCCCAAAGTCTGGCCATCATCAATTAATCAGGGTTATGATGGAATACACCCCACTTGCCCGGATGAGCACAGTTCCAACAGTACTCAAGAAGCTTGACACCATCCAGGGCAGAGCAGCCCCGAACAGAGCAGCCCCCTTGATTGGCACTGCATCCACTCCCTCCACCACTGACACTCAATAGTAGCAGTGTGTACTATCTACAAGATGCACTGCAGAAATTCAAAATTCCTCAGATAGCACCTTCCAAACCCATGACCACTTCCATCCAGAGGTACAAGGGTAGCAGATATATGGGGACACCATCACCTTCAAGCTCCCCACCAAGCCACTCACCTTTTGTGACTTGGAAATATATTGTCATTACTTCACTGCCGCTGGGTCAAAATCCTGGAATCCCTCCCTAAGTTCATTGTGGGTCAACCTACACAATGTGGACTGCAGCAGTTCAAGAAGGCAGCTCACCATCACCTTCTCAAGGGCAACAAGGGATGGGCAATAAATGCTGGCCAGCCAGTGATGCCCACATCCCACAAATGAATTTTTTAAAAAGTACCTGCAGAGAGAAAGCAGTGTTTGTGTTTCGGGTCCTGTGACGCTCCTTCAGTTCTGAAATGTTAGCACTGCTTTCTCTCCACAGATGCTGCCTGACCTGTTGAGTTTTTCCAGCATTTTCTGATGTTGGACAAACTCAACAGGTTTGTTCTTACTTGAATGTTGAAGGATCTGGATGAGAATATAAAAAGTAAAATTGGTGGCATAGTAGACAGTGAAGGTGGTTTTCTAAGATTACAAAGGGATCTTGATCAAATGGGTCAATGTGCTAAAAAATAGCAAATGGAGTTCAGTCTGGATAAATGACCGTTGTATTTTGGTACAACAAACAATGGTAAGGCCTTGGGTAGTGTTGTAGAACAGATGGCCCCAGGGATGCAGGTACATAATTCTTTGAAGTTTGTGTCACATACAGACAGGGTGATTAAAAAGGTGTTTGGCACGCTTGCCTTCATTGCTCAGCCCTTTGGTTGGGAAGTCATGTTGATGTTGTACAGGACATTGGTGAGGCCTCTTTTGGACTACTGTATCCAGTACTGGTCGCCCAGTTATAAGAAGAATATTAATAAACTGGAAAGGGTTCAGAAGTGATTTACCAGGATGCTGTCAGGTATGGAAGGTTTGAGTTATAAAGAAAGGCTAGATAGGTTGGGGCTTTTTCCATTAAAGTGTAGCAAGTTAAGGCAACTTTATGGAAGTTTATAAAACAATGAGGGGTACAGATAGAGTTAATGGTAGTTGTCTTTTCTCCAGGATGGGGGATTTCAAGACTAGGGGACACATTTTTAAGTTGACAGGAGAAAGATTTAAAAAAAAGACACGAGGAGCAATTTTGCTTTTAAACAGAAGGTGGGTCATGTGTGGAATGAACTTTCAGAGGAAGAGGTAGATACAGGTACAATTATCCAAATGGCTTTTTATTTTGTAAGTACATGAATAGGAAAGGTTTGAAGGGATATGGGCCAGGACCAGGCTGGTGGGACTAATTTATTTTGGGATTATGGTCGGCATGCACTGATTGGACTGAAGGGTCTGCTTCCGTGCTGTCTGACTCTATGAGGGGTAATTTGATATAAATCTACAAAGTTATGAGAGGCATGGATAGAATAGATAGTCGAAGTCTTTTCCCAGGGTAGAAATATCAATTAGTAAGGGACATCTGGTCAAGGTAAAATAGGCAAGTTTAAAAGAAGATATGAGATGCAGTTTTTTTTTTGCTTTTACACAGAGGGTGGTAAGTGCCTAGAATGTGCTGCCAGAGGTGGTGGTGGACACATATACAATAGCAATGTTTAAGAAGTATCTTGACAGATATATGTACAGGCAGAGAATAGATCGATGCAGACCATGTAGAGGCAAAGGTTTTTAGTTTAGAAAGGCATCATGTGTCGGCAGAGTCTTGATGGGCCAAATGACCTGTTCCAGTGCTGTTGTGTAGTCTCATGGTTAGTCAAATATTTTGTCTCTCATAATAGGGACTGTTGAAAGATCTTTCCTCCCACTAGTATCTTGCTGATCTGCTCTCTTTCGGATGTTTATAGTGACCTCCAACAAAAAGACTGCTGCAAAATACTGGCTTAAATTACTTGTCATTTCTCTGTTTCCTGTTATCAATTCCATAGTTGCATCCCCTAAGGGTCCCACGCAGACTTTAGCTACCCTTTTTCTTCTTCTACACCTCTGGAAGTTCTTGCTATTTGTTTCCCTAATTCTTGCCAATTTACTTTCATAATCAATTTTATTCCTCTTCATTAACTCTTTGATCATCTATTGCTGGTTCCTAAAATATTCACAATCGTCTGATCTACCATGAGCTTTCATCACTTTGAATGCTGTATTTTTTGATTGGATACATTCCTTGACTGCCTTTATTAACTACAAGTTTTCACTGAATCCCTCACTTTGAACAGAGTAAAGTCTTTGCTGAATTTTATGAATATCTGCTTAAATGTCTTGAAAAACATTAAGCTCTACAAGTCCCCAGAGCCTGATGGGACCTATCACAATATACTTAAGGAAACAGGGGAGGAGACAGCTGGGGCCTTGAGAGATCTTTGTGCCCTCCTTAGCTACAGACAAGATCCTAAAAGACTGAAGAATGGTCAATATTATTCCTTTGTTTAAGAAGGGCTGGTGAGCCTTACATCGGTGATAGAGAAATTATTGAAGATGATTTTTAGGGACAGGATTTAAATCGCATTGGGAAAAGGATGGACTCATTGGGGATAGACAGCATGACTTTATGTGGGGGAGCTCTTGTCTCAAAATTTGATTGAGTGTTTTGAGGAAATGACGATGTTGATTGAGGAGGGTGAGGAAGTGGATGTTGTCTACATGGACTTTCCTAAAGCGTATGACAAGGTTTCTCATGGTCCAGAAGATAAAGTCACATGTCATCCATGGTAGTTGGTAAGTTGGATATAAAATTTACTTAGCCATAGAAGACAGAGGGTAGTTGTGGAGGGGTGCTTCTGTGACTGCAAGTCTGTGACCAGTGGTGTGTCACAAGAATCAATGCTGGGATTTCTATTGTTTGTAATATATATGTATATAAATGATTTGGATGAAATGTGGGTGATCTGGTTAGTACATTGTCGGATGACATGAAAATTGGAGGAGTTGTGGAGAGTGAAGAAGGATGTCAACAGATACAGCAATATATAGATCAATTGGAAAGTTGGGTGGAGAAATGGCAGATAGAATTTAATTCCGCCAAGTGTGGGGTGATGCATTTTGGGAGGTCAAATGTAAGAAGAAAGTATACAGTAAATGGCAGAAGCCTTAAGAGTATTAATATATAGAAGGATCTTAGGGTCAAGTCCATCGCTTCTTGAAAGTGGCAACACAAGCGGATAAGGTGGTAAAGAAGGCATACTTCATGCTTGCTTTATCAGTTGGGGTTCTGAGTATATAAGTTGGCAAGTCATGTGGCAGCTGTATAAGACTTTAGGTGGGCCACATTTGGAGTACTGTGCGCAGTTCTGGTCAACACTCTATAGGGAGGATAGAGAGGTTTTGGGCATGGTGCAAAAGAGGTTTATTTAGTCCTGATGAAGATCCCGACCTGAAATATCGACTTTCCTGCTCTTCGGATGCTGCCTGACCTGCTGTGCTCCTCAACTCCACATTTTACTGACTGACTTCCAGCATCTGCAGTTCTTGCTATCTCATTATCAGCATGTTGCTTTGATTGCAATATTAACTATAAGGAGAGGCTGGACGAACGTGGATTGTTTCCACAAGAGCATCGGTTCTGAATAGCAACCTGACAGAAGTATATAAAATTGCAAGAGGTGTAGATAGTCAGAGTCTTTTTAACAAGTCAGAAATGTCAAATAATAGGGGGCATAGGTTTAATTTGAGAGTGGAAAAGTTTAAAGGAGATGTGTGAGGAAATTATTTTACACAGAGGCTGTCAGGGAAGTAGCAGAAGTAGATACATTTAGACAGACATATGAATAGGCAGGGAACAGAGGAATATGGATCACGTGCAGGCAAGATGGGATTAGTTTAGAATGCTTGATGGCTGACACAAACATGGTGGGCCGAAGGACCTATATGTGTGCTGTACCGTTCTATGTCTGCAACTGCACATCTCACAACACTCCCTTTTGTCTATTTTCCCAGCCCGCTTTGGACAACATTTTTTCCACATCTTTAAAATTGCAATTCTTTAAGTTGACACACTGGTTTGAGTCCCAATTTGACCTCCTTCAATCTGAATTTGAATCTCTCCTTCATTGTGATCACTACCCCTTAGAGAACGCTGAACTACCTCACTGCACATTACTAGGATTGAAATAGACTTCTAATTAGGTTCTGCAACATACTGATCTAAGAAAATATCCCAGATACACTTTACAAATTCGTCTTTCATGTCACCTTTGCACGTCTGATTTTTCTAATCAGTACGCAGATTAATATCACCCCTGACAATTGCAGTTTCTTCCTTACATGCCTCCAATTTCTTCCTGATTATACTTTGCCCTACAGTGGCACTTCTTTGGGGGTATATTGACAACTCCCACCTATGACTTCCTTCTCTCGCTATTCCTTATTTCTACCCAAACTGATTCATATCACGATCCTCAAGGATTTATATAAATGACTTGGATGTGAATAAAGGAGATATGGTTAGTAACTTTACAGATGACACCAAAATCGGTGGTGTAGCAAACAGCAAAGAAGGTTACCTCAGAGTACAACAGGATCTTGATCCAATGGGCTGAGGAGTGGCAGATGAAGTTTAATTTAGATAAATGTGAGGTGTTGGCAAGGGAAATCAGGACAGGGCTTATACGCTTAATGGTAATGTCCTGAGGAATGTTACTGAACAAAGGGACCTTGGAGTGCAGGTTCATAGTTCCTTGAAAGTGGAGTCACAGGTAAACAGGATAGTGAAGGCGGCGTTTGGTAAGCTTGCTTTTATTGGTCAGTGCATTGAATATTGGAGTTGGGAGGTCATGATGCAGCGTACATGCCATTGGTTAGGCCACTTTTGGAATACCGTGTTCAATTCTGGTCTCCTATAGGAAAGATGTTGTGAAACTTGAAAGGGTTCAGAAAAGATTTACATGGATGTTGCCAGGATTGGAGGGTTTGAGCTATAGGTTGAGGCCGAATATGTTAGACCTATTTTCCGTGGAGCATCGAAGGCTGAGAGGATGACTTTACAGAGGTATGTAAAGTCATGAAAGGCTCGGATAGAGTGAACAGCCAATGTGTTTTCCCCAGGATAGGGAAGTCCAAAATTAGAGGGCATAGATTCGAGGTGAGAGGGGAAAGATTTAAAAGGGACCTAAGGGACAGCTTTTTTCACGCAGAGGGTGGTGCATGTATGGAACAAGCTGCCAGAGGAAGTGGAGGAGGCTGGTACAATTACAATATTTAAAAGGCATGGGATACATGAATAGGACAGATTTAGAGGGATACGGGTCAAATGCTGGCAAATGGGACAAGATTAATTGAGGATGTCTGGTCGGCATGGATGAATCAGACCGAAGGGTCTGGTTACATCTTTATGATGCTCTGATCAAAATGTAAAATGCTGTAGAAACTCGGCAGGTCTGTGCATCTATGGAGAAAAAAATCATGGTCTATTGCAACTATATCACTAATTGCCACCCTACCTCCTTTTCCCATTTGCAAATTCTTCTGGACATTGAAACCCCTTGAATATGTAACACTCAGTTTGGTCAAGCTGTAACCACATCTCTATAACAGCTATCAAGTCAGATCAATTCAGTTGTGTTGATAGCATAAACAGAAATATCTTGTTATAAATGCTGTGTGCGTTCAGATAAAGAGTTTTAAGTGTTGATTTTTTTACCATTACTACTCTCTCTCGTTCGAATTGCTGAACGGTTCTCCATGTATTTTCTACCCCTTCCTGTCACACATTGATCATCATTCACCTCATCATTACCTGCATCTCTGCTCACTCATTTCTTCTTGACTTTTTTAAACTTCTCTTCAAGTAAACTTATCCTCTACTCACTAGTTTAAACACCAAGCTACATCCTAGCTATACTATTTGCCAGGGCACTGGTCCCAGCATGGTTCAAATGAAGCCTGTCCCAACAGATTACTGTTTGACTTTTCCAACCCCACACTGCTTCCTTATTAGCTCTCCACTTACAAGGCACAAGAATAGGCCAATGGCCCTGCTCTCCCACTGAATAAAATCATTCCTATTCTGATTTTAAACTCAACTCTACATTCCTCCATTTTCCCAATAATCTTTCATTCCCTTGTAATCAAGCATCTGTTCACCTCTGCCTTAAAATATTCAAAAATTCTGCATCCACTGCCTTTTGAGGAAGGGAATTCTAGGGACTTTCGAAACCCTCAGAGAAAAAAAAGTTCCCTCATTTTCAATTGGTGCCCCTTTGATTTGAATGGCTTCCTGCACCATGATGTCACTGTTAATTTTGATCACTGACACTGCTACCCCAGATTTTGTCCATACAGATTGGGAGAATCTCAATTCTGATGAAGAATTGCAAGGGCTGAAACTGTTCCACTTAAACATTCACATCCTCAGAGGTGCCTCACTTGCTGTCATCTGACTACAGACCAATTAGAATACCCCATCCTAAAGCGCTGCAACTACCTGCTAGAACAAAATGCCTAGGTAACTTTGACTTCTGCTCATAAACTGCAGAGTCTGTAGCTTGGTCTCCAGTTCAATGACTCAGCCAAAGTTGAGCTGCAGACACTTGTTTCAGACACGTTTGCAGTTGAAAGGGCAGCATAGTGCCTCAAAGTGCCAAGGGCCTAGGGTGACTGACTGTGTGGAGTTTGCTCGTTCTCTCCAAATCTGCATGGATTTCTAACGGGTGCTCCAGTTTCCTCCCACAGTCCAAAGATGTGCAGCTTAGGTGGATTGGCCGTGCTAAATTGCCAACAGTATCCAGGGACGTGTAGGTTGGGTGGACTGGCCATGGGAGGTGCAGGGTTACAGGGATAGGATGCAGGCTAGAGTCTGGGTGTGATGCTCTTCACAGGGTTGGTTGGGCCAAATGGCCTGTTTCCACACTGTAGGGATTCTATGGTATGATTCTAGGATCATACTGGTGTCCAAGAACTCCCACATTCTATAGCTGTAATGTATCATCTGCCCTATCATCTTTAGAGTGTTTAATAACTAATGCATTATTTTCCTGATTAAAATTTAATCAATGTTACTAACCTTGCCTATGCTCACATTATTCTAATTTCAGTAAATGTTCAACTCACTCAATTGAAATTCCCTAGTCGAGATTTATTAGAAATATTCACCGGCTAACTTATTAAACTTTACTATTAGTTAGACTTCTACAAAAAAAACCGGAGTTTTGAAAGATAACTTAGAAAAATACTCACTAACTATCTTTATTCTTGTGATGTCACACTTGATTATTTAAACAGAATGTGGCCAGTCTCTGCTAGAGCCACAGACAGAAATGACCACCTGTATCAAAGTCCTCATCTCACCCTCTCCTTCAGGTACTGCTGACTGCTTGTATCAAATCTGCCGGTCACTCACTCATCCAGGTGCTGACCGCCTGTCTCAGGTCTTCCTCTCATTCACTCCTTCAAGCACTGACTGACTGTCTCCAGTATCTATCTTCTTTTGCTTTCTTGGGTTTCTCCTCTTGTCTGCTTTTGTATTGCTAGCACACGTGCATTCCTTAGGATTATGTACACTACAGTCAAGCAGGCACTGATGAAAGCACACTCCATCAAAGGATCTTATTGTCTCAGGTTACTAGTGCTATATTATTTGTTCTTGTGTTAGATGACTGATATAGGAATGTCAGGAATACAAACAATATACAACAGATACCTTTCATTTGTAATTGAACTGAAACATAGGTGCACAATGAGTACATTTCACTTACAATCTCAAAGTGATCTCAAAACAACTGGTAAATATCAAAGTGTAGTATTATTTGATGTTCAACAGATTGATAAGTCTGAAGTTAAAAATATTTTACTTTCCTTTTACTTGCTTTTACCTTCAACCCTTGTAGTTTGAATTTGTACTTTACCAACAGATGTCCCACGAGACTACTCACCAAGTTAGAGGAACACATTAAAACAAAATAAAGAACAGCAGATGCTAGAAATCTTAAATAAAAAGAGAAACTGCTGGAGAACCTTAGGTCGGACAGCATTTGTGGAAAGAAGGCTGAGTTAACATTTTGAGTCCAGTAACGCTTCTTCAGAAATGGAGCCACTGAACTCAAAATGCTAACTCTGCTTTCGCTCCATAGATACTGCCGGACGGGCTGGGTTTCTCCAGCTTTTTTTGTGTTAGAGTAACACACCGTTTTGTACAAATGTTGCATCAATGATGCACAAAGCAATTTTTGACAAAATGGAGGTGTTTCCCTTAAAAATCACAATGTTTAGTTGTTAAAGAGATCTGTTTGGTCCAACAAGTTTGCAGACTGATATGTTTGTTTCAAGCTGAAGTTTATATGCGCAAATGCAGATACAAACCATACTTCTAATGCCTTATGTGCAAAGGCTGTTTTGTATCAGTAACACACAAGATATTAGAAGTATGGTTTGTATATGAGTGTTGACGAAGTGTTTATAGTGAAGTAAGAAACAGACCTTTCTGCCTTTCTACAGTTTGGACCAAGCAATCATCTGTTCCCCCACAGTGCCATCTGGAGGCAGCTACCTGCTACATCAACATTACCAAAGGAATAAAACAATGGCTGTAGATTCACCATCCAATTATCTTTTCCTAATTATTCTCTGAATAATAAAACATCAAGCATCTGACATTTACATATGACATTACATATACCTGACATTGATGGCCTGTAAATCAATTCAGCATCAATCTAATCTAATATACATAATATAATGCATCTGTTCCTTTTAGTTTGCCTAGCCACTCATCTAGCAATTTACAAATTCATGAACGTGTTTATAATAATCAACAGCTGGAGAGATTCAGGTAGCTACACTGTGCACACCACGTAGGGAGGGGCATGAATACAAAAATTAAAATATCGCTGATACTGCAAATCGAAAGTAAGAACAAAGTGCTGGAAATATTGAACAGCTCAGGTAGCATCTGCGGGGAGAGAAACAGGGTTGAAGTTTCAGGTTGAAGATTATTTCATCTGATGATTGAACAAAGATCTGAAAGATAACTCTATAATAGGAAGAATGAACATTAGTAATTCAGAACCCAAGGTTAGTGTTCTGCAAAATGGGTTCAAATCACATTATGATAGTCAAACCTGAATTCAATAAAAACATCTAGAATGCAAAGCTAATCACATAACTACTGCTGAATGTTGTAAAAACCCATCTGGTTTACTAATTACCTTTAGGGAAGGAGAGCTGCCATCCTTACTCACAGTTGACTCCTAACTGTTACTAAATTAAGGATGGACAATAAATGCTGCCCTAACCAGTGATGTACCACATAACCAGTCACTGAAGGTAAGCAGAGATAGCAGAAACTGCAGATGCTGGAGAATCTGAGATAACAAGGTGTAGAGCTGGATGAACACAGCAGGCCAAGCAGCATCAGAGGAGCAGGAAGGCTGACGTTTCGGGCCTAGGCCCTTCAGAAAGACTTCTGAAGAAGGGTTTAGGCCCGAAACGTCAGCCTTCCTGCTCCT
>NC_063344.1:72476559-72505204 GCF_021869965.1 Rhincodon typus | reverse complement strand
AAGGCAAATGGTATGTTGGCCTTCATTGTGAGAGGTTTCAAGTACAGGAGCAGGAACGTGTGCAATTTTGGTCTCCTTTTCTCTCAAGGGAGTGCAGCGAAGGTTTACCAGGCTGATTCCAGGGATGGCAGGACTGATGTATGAAGAGAGATTGACTACGTTAGGACTATTTTAGTTGGAGTTCAGACAAATGAGGGGGGATCTCATACAGACTTATAAAATTCTAACAGGACTAGACAGGGTAAATGCGGGAAGGATGTTCTCGATGGTGGGTGTGTCCAGAACCAAGGGTCAAAGTGGGACGATTCAGGGTAGACGATTTAGGATGGAGATGAGGAGACATTTCTTCACCCAAAGAGTGAAAGTAATCACCACAGGAAGTAGTTGATGCCAAAACATTGAATGAATTCAAGAGGCAGCTAGATATAGCACTTGGGGCAAATGGGATCAAAGGTTATGGGGAGAAAGCAGGATTAGGCTATTGAGGTGGATGATCAGCCATGATCGTGACGAATGGCTGAGCAATCTTCCAGGGCAAAATGGACTTCTCCTGCTCCTGTGTTTCTATGCATCCCATCAACAAATATGAAAGAAATTACTGAAGCCCAAATTCATTACCTTCCTGGAGAACATCTTTGAAAGTGATTCTTTCTCTGGAAATTGCAACGTCCTTTACTCTGGCTTTTGCCTCTGCCAGTGTAACACTTTTGAGGTCATTCTTTTCTATCCGCAGTGTTGGGTAACCTGCGGAGAAAACAAAGTGTAAAGCATATCATCATGATCCTATATTAACTTGAATGGTGGTTGCATTCAAAACCCACAGGATTCTTAATTATTCCACTGATAAATGAGAATGTATAGCAACAGGGCTAGACGGAGGAGAGAATGAACAGGTGAAAAGGAAGAGGAAAATAATAAAATGTACGATGGAAAAGAAATGGAGCTAACAATGTTTTGTTTGATAAAACTCAGGTTTTTAAAATAATGGTAATAACCAAACATTATACATTTGATGCAAAATGTTAGCATTCAATTAATTATGAAAACTAGGAAGTCTTTCATTTTTTGAAGAAAATAAACATATTTAAACAATTAATATATGAACAAAATAAATCAATCATATTCAAAATAACGAATTTTATCCAAAGTCAGCAATGATGCAGATTTGAGCAAGAGATGTGAGGGGAAATGCAGCTAGTAGCAAAGGTCTGGAAACTTGATCACTTGAGGAAAACCATTTTGCTGGTCTATGGGCACATAGACGGTTCCAAGTTCAAGTGCATTTCTTTATTAGCTGAATGATTAAGCAAGTATATGACAAATGCCAGAAAGTAAGATTTGTAGCGTGTAGATAATAATAGCCTTCCACTCTCAGAGGCAAGACTAAAGTCTAATGACGACAAAAGTTAATAATTGCTTGGTAATCCTATATCTTAATTATTGCAGATTCTCAGAGTACATTACGCTGGATCTGAACATTAACGTATGTTATATCTGACAAATTTGAGTTCTCTAACAAAGTAATCCAGGCAGTGGATGAGGTTAGTGTTGTGGATGTTGTATATTTGGACTTTCAGAAAGCATTTGATACAGTACCACATGACAGGTGGTTAGCAAGTTAGAAGTGTTTGGGATTGATGGGTTCTTGGCAACATGTATTAGAAGTTGACTAAAACATAGGAAACAGAAGGTTGGTACAGATGGGCATTTCTCAGATTGGCAATGAATTGAAAGTGGTGTTGCCTGGGGATTGGTGTTGGGACCTTTACTTTTCCTTATTTACATAAGTGATTTGGAGATGGGTGTTGAGAGCAAAATCTCCAAATTTGCAGATGACACTAAACTAGGGAGAATAGTGAATTTTGAGGAGGACACTGAGCAGCTTCAGAGGGACACTGACAAGTTGTCCAAATGAGCAAACACTTGGCTGATGAATTTCACTGCAGAGAAATGTGAGGTAAAGCCTTTTGATAGAGGAATCGAGGAGACACAATACAAGCTCAATGGCACAACTTTGAGGAGAAAAGTACAGGAGCACAGGAACCTCAGGATTCATGAGTATGGTTATCTGAAGGTAGCCAGGCAAGTTTAAACAGTTAAGACAGTTTATAGAATCCTTAGGTTTAAAAATAAAGGCATACAGTATAAAAGCAAGGAAGTGACACCTATTCTCTCAAATCATTGGTCAGACCACATTTGAAGTATTGTGTTCAGTTCTGGGCACCTGATTTAAGGCAGTGAAAGCCCTGGAGACAGTGCAAAGGAGGTCTACAAGAATGAAACCACGAATGAGGGATTTTAGGTACAAGGTTAGAGAAATTGGGCTTATTCTACTTGTAGCAGACAAGATTACGAAGTGACCTTTTTGAAATGTTCAAAATTATGAACAATTTTGACAAGGTAAAGAGGTTGTTCTAATTCCATTAGTTAATAAATCAGTAACTCGGAGTCACAACTTCAAGACTGTCAGCGAGAGAGCTAGGAGTGAGGTGAGGAGAAATATTTTCACTCAAAGTTGTTATGATTTGGAACGTGCTGCCTGGGAAAGCTGTGGAGACGAATTCCAAACAAGGGTTCAAAACACAGCTGGCTATATTTTGAGAGTGATGAATTTAGAGGGCTATGGAGATAGGGCTGGAGAATGGGATTAGGTGGTAGCTCTTTTGGAAGCTGGTACAGATACAATGGGTTGAATGGCCTCCTTCTGCAGTGTAATTTCTATGAAAACAGACATAATTGCTGTTTTTGTAAATGCATGAGATATACTAAGATGTCCTTTTAGTAAGGAGGAAATCTTCAGTGTTTCACTTTCGTAACTAAATGAAGCTGCAGCCCTGATATCAAGAATTACTGATGGTTTATTTCATTAAAATAATTTCAGGAAAGGCAGAGCTGCCTCTGTCATTTAGCACAATCATTAACTCTTCAGTTTAAATCAGTCATCTCAGCATTCCAATACTATGCATTCCCTAAACCCATCTTCAATTATTGACAAGAAATATGTTCCAGTTTAGCATTCAGCTTCAAGCCCAGAAGGTTCAGTTGATGGCTTCTACTATGTTAATCTGGTTTCAGCCAGCAGAATAGTGGACTCCTAGAATTATGGAGCTTTGTGATACAATGTGCTTGTGTACCAACCAACATTCGTCAATAGCTCACCATCACATTCTCAAATGCCATCAGGGACAGGCAAGAATGCTGGCCCAGCCAGTGACACACACATCCCATGAATAAATGGAATAAATTTAATAAATGCTTAGTTTGCAAACTCAAGTATTGAGACTAAAAATGTTGAGAAAAGGAGCCAAGAATGTTAATCCAATTGATGTTGAAGTGTGACTATGGTACAGAGTGATCAAAAAAATAAATGAGGGAGAGATACGAGGGATCAGATCATTCTCTGAGGGTCCTCATAGTCATTGAGCTCAATGGTAGTCATGCCTAGAGTTACTTCTGCAAGATGTGAGTACCCACTATTGCCCATGGAATCCTGAGTTCAAGCATAGGAGAAATTAGTTGAGGTCTTGCAATAATAAGCTAGGTATCTAAGAATATTAGAAATAACAGCAGGAGCAGGCCCTTCACTTTTTCAGCCTGCTCCAGTATCATGGATAATTTTCATCTTTTATTTGACCTTAAGGAATTAAATTATCTGGAGACAATTCATGTAGTACCCTAGAGTCTATTGATGTATGTGCTGAACACCCTTGGATAGAGAATTCCTAAGATTCACAACTGAGTAAAGAAACTTTACCTCACCAAATCTAAACATCCACATTCTGAGACTGCAACCTCTAGTTCTGGATTGGCCAGTCAGGGACAAACACCCTCCCAAAATCTACCATGTAGATATATTATTTATATAATATATAAAATGTATCATATTTTAATCAGATCGGCTCATTTTTCTAAATTCAAGGAAATATTATTTCAGCACACTTGATCTTTCATGCAGAAATCCCCATACTCTTCGATCCAAACTAGTGAGCCATTGTTGCAATCCATCCAAGGTGAATATTTCCTTCCTCAGGTAAAAAAAAACAAAACTGTACACATATTTCAGGTGTAACTTCTCCAAGGCAATTGCAGCAAGACTTTTCCACTCTCATACTCGAGTACATTCGTTATAAAATCTAAAGATTCTTTGGTTTACTAATTGTTTGCTGCAACACAATGTTAATTTCCTGTATGCGTAAGGACATGCTGGAGTTTGGGGGGGTGGGGCCGGCGGCGGGGGGGAGTCTCCTCGATGACAAACCTACAAAATGGTCACAACATTTAAAACTTTTTTATTTTCTCTTTCAAAAAGTGAATAAATTTCACTTGCCCTGCTCTTCCCCGCTCACTTCATCTTATCAGAGCTTTGAGAAAGCTCTATGTTTTTTTCCTCACGGTTTATTTTCCCACTTAACATTGAGGCATCAGCAAACACTGGTCCTTCAGCTAAATGATGAATATCGATAATGAACAACTGAACTACGAACATTGGTCTTAGTGGTTATGAATTGTCCAACCCTCTTTGTCCATTAACCAAACCTCAATATATGCGGAGATTGTACAGCTAGATGAACACAGCAGGTCAAGCAGCATCAGAGGAGCAGGAAGGCTGACGTTTCGGGCCTAGACCCTTCTTCAGAAATGGGGGAGGGGAGGGGGGTTCGGAAAGAGGGGGGGGGGGGGGGGGAGGCAGATAGAAGATGGATAGAGGAGAAAATAGGTGGAGAGGAGACAGACAGGTCAAAGAGGTGGGGATGGAGCCAGTAAAGGTGAGTGAAGGTGGGGAGGTAGGGAGGAGATAGGTCAGTCCAGGGAGGACGGACAGGTCAAGGGGGTGGGATGAGGTTAGTAGGTAGGAGATGGGGGTGGGGCTTGAGGTGGGAGGAGTGGATAGGTGGGAGGAAGGACAGGTTAGGGAGGCGGGGACGAGCTGGGCTGGTTTTGGGATGCGGTAGGGGGAGGGGAGATTTTGAAGCTTGTGAAGCCCACATTGATACCATTGGGCTGCAGGGTTCCCAAGCAGAATATGAGTTGCTGTTCCTGCAACCTTCCGGTAGCATCGTTGTGGCACTGCAGGAGGCCCAGGATGGACATATCGTCTGAGGAATGGGAGGGGGAGTTGAAATGGTTCGCCACTGGGAGGTGGAGTTGTTTAGTGCGAACTGAGCGTAGGTGTTCTGCAAAGCGGTCCCCAAGCCTCAGTTTGGTTTCCCCGATGTAAAGGAGGCCACAACGGGAACAGCAGATAAACCTCAATATATGCTAATATATTACCCTAAATTCCATACCAACATGAATAAGGAGGAGTACGCCAGTCAGCCCGTCCATCCATTCAATAAGATTCAAGCTGATCTGATTACTCACCCTTCTCACCTGTATCGATATTCTTCCACACCACCCCCTGCTCATCAAAAATCTATCCACTTCTGCCTTAAAAATATTCAAAGACTCTGCTTCTGCCATTATTTGAGGAATAGAATTTCAAAGACTCAAGCTCAGAAAAACATCTCATCACTGCAGTCTAAAATGGCTGAATCTTTATTTTTGAACAGAGATTCTCCCACATCCATCCTATCAAGGCCATTCAGGATCTGGTATCTCAGGATCCACAAGTCTCAATTCTGCATACCAATCTGTTGGATCTGGTCAAATACTTTTGAAATACACAACAATAACCTGATTTCACTCATCCATCGTACTAGCGACCTCAAAAAAAATCAACAATTTTGTCAAACAGGATTTCTCTTTCAAAGATCTGTGCTGATTCTGCCCAACCATTTTTATGATTCTAACTTCTGTTACCATCTCCAAAAACGTCCATTACAGTCCTAAAGACTCCACAGTCACCTTGACTACACCTCCTCATGCCCTGCTTCTTGCAAGGATTCCAGTCTATTCTCAGTTTCGCTGTCGCAGTGACATCTGTTTTGATGATGCCACTTCCTAACCGCTGCCTCCAACATGTCCTCCTTTTTCCCTCAACTGAAGATCATCCCCCGCCCCCCAACCCCTGGGGTTGACAGGGTCCTCAGCCATGTGCGAAAATTTCCCACATTTTGCCATTGCCCCTCACCCTCCTTCCCAGAACAATAGGATCTCTCTTGTCCTCACTTCCGATCTCAATAGTCTCTGCACTCAAAGGATCATTCTCTGCCATTTTTGCCACCTCCAGTAGGATGCCACAACTAAACACATTTTCCCCTCCCCTACATTGTCAGCATTCCACAGGAACCGTTCCCTCTGTGACACTTTGGTCCACTCCTCCAACATATATCACACTTCCTGACTCCCTACAGCCCCTTCCCATGCAATCGCAGTAGGCGTAACAACTGCCCATTCACATCCTCCATCATCACTGTCCACTGACCCAAACACAACTTCCAGGTGAAGCAGCATTTTACTTGTAATCCTGTCAATCTAGACTACTGTATTCATTGCTCACAATACTGTTTCCTTTACAATGGTGAGATCAAACACACACTGGGGTGACCATTTTCCAAAACAGCTCTGCTCCGTCTGTAGGAATTTCCCTGATCTTCCACCATCTTGCTCTCATGCTAACCTTTCCATCCTGGGCCTGTTGCAATGTTCCAAAAAAGTGTAAAGCTAGGGATGATCAACACCTCATTTTCTGCTAGGTCATTTACATCCTCTAGAACTCAATATGGAATTCTGCAACTTCAGAAATGGAACATGTGCCTGTTCTCCATTTTCTAACATTTCTCCCCCACCCCCAGACCCACAGCCTTGTCTTCATTTGCATCTTGTTTACTTTGCTTTCATTAGAGAGGACCCATTCTCTCCCTTTCATACCTTAATTTACACTGATTTTACATAATCTTTTCTATTTCATCACCATTAATAACCCTTTTGACTTATGCACTGGGCCTCCATATCACCTGTTCCTTTTGGCTCCCCTCAACCTCTGTCAAAATTATAAGAAAAAACATTTTCCAATCACTTTCAGTGAAGACGAGTCATACTGGACTCAAAACATTGACTCTGTTTTTCTCTCCAGGTGCTACTTACCCAAGTTGCTCCAGCATTGTGTGCTATTATTTCAGATTCCCAGCATCCACAGTATTCAGTTTTTTATTTATGCACTTTCCCAACTACTATTGTCTGGATAACTGGACTATAGTTATTTTCCTGCTTTCTCTCCTTTTATTCATGAAAAGTAAGCTTATGTTTGCTCCCTTTCAAATCATGGGGACCATTCTGTGATCAAGGAAATTCAAAAATCAATGCTCATTATCGCTGTAGAACCTCTTCTAGAACATCAGAATGTAGGCCATCAGGTCCAGGGAATTTGATGACTAAGGTTCATTAAATTCTCCAGTACAATTTATTTATCCATAATCCCTCATTTCCCCTTTCCACAAAACCCTTCCTTTTCCCACTATTTCTAGAATGTTTTTGTTTGCTAGTGAGAGCATTTGCTCAATGCATCTGCCATTTCCTTATTCCCCATTATAATTTTGTCTGTCTCTGCCTGCCAATGCATTTATTTTTGTTAATATCTTCCTTTTTACATATCAATACAGTGGGTCTCTGACATACAAATGTCTGACTTATGAGCACTTGTACTTTGGAATGTGATCATTTCCTGTACTTAAGAACAGCTGCTTTATATTGTCCTCCATTGTATTCCCATGCATACAAATCAACTGGCGAATGGACTCAGGAAGGGAACCCATTCACAACCAGGGGGGCTGTCTGTCTCTGTCTCTGTTACAAACTGTTTTCTTCATCTCTTGTTAAATTATTTTCATATTTATTTCTCTCCATCAATTTTTGAAGATTCTTTGCTGAAATTCAAAAATCCTTCAACTCCCTAGGCTTACGGAATCCAGTCTATTTGAAAGAACTACTGAAAAGCAACAACTTAAATTGAACTGAAAGTGGAGCACAGGAAGAACAGCAACTTGGAACACAGAACAAATTTTATTGATCAATTTTGTCTATTGCAACACAGCTCCTGTCAAAACTGCCATTGCAAGCTTGGTAGTTAAGAGGTCAAATTGAGCATACAATAAAAATCAAACTTCTTTTTCTCTTATTCACAAGATGTAGGTATCATTGGGTTAGGCCCAGTATTTATTGCCTCATCCCTAATTACCCAGACAGCAGTTAAAAGTCAATCACATTGCTGTAGGTTGAGTCTTACATAGGCCAGACCAGGTAAGGACAGCAAGTTTTCTGCCCTAAAGGGCGTTAGATTCAGTTTCATAAAATAAAACTAATTAGATTTGTGACTGCAAGCTGCATTGATTGTTAGATTCAAGTAAATCACGTAATTACTAAGTAGTCTTAATAAAATTCAAAAATAAGGCTAGTTCCAGTAAAAACCTTTCTTTGATTGTTATAAAAACCCAATTAGCTCACTACTGTCACCTCAAGAAAGAAAACTGCCATCTTTACCTGGTCTAGTCTACATGCGACTCTAGACTCACTGCAATATGCAAAGTTAACTGCTCTATGGAGCAGTTGCAAGCTTGGCACTAGCGAACCACTCAATTCAAGGACAATGAGGCATAAACAATGAATGTTGGCTTTGCCAGTGATGCCACATCCTGTGAAAAAATAAAATAACTATGTTAGAGAACTACATCCACAACCCTCAGCATTATTTCAGTTAAGGAACCGTATTTAGCATACAGGGCAAGTGAGAAACTCTTCTTAGAAGCAAAGAGAAAGAGAGGAAAACAGAAATTTGGATTTTAAATAAATTCACTGTCAACGTACATCAACCACAAATCTAAGTGTTGAAATTAACAGTTAAATCTTGACTAATGAATATTTAGCAATAGTAGGAAGATGAACAAAATGATTAAAGAGGAAAATAATGAAACATCTTGCAGGGGATGGGAACTGAAGCAGCAGTATAGAGACTGGTGAAGAGCTTGAAACTAAGGCAAATGCAGTTAAGGAAGAGCAGCTGGGGAGAAGTTGCTGAGCTCAGCAGAACTGGAAGTTTGGAATGTATTTGCTTCAATGCAAGATAACATCGTTAAGATGGATGAACTTACAAGCCTGGATTAATGCATGCAATTATGTTGTTGTTACTATCACAGAGACAAGGTTGAAAGAGGGACAGGATTGGCAGCTTAGTTATTCCGAATATCAATGTTTTAGATGAGACAAAGGAGGAAGCAAAAGAGTTGGGGGAGTTGCATTACCGGTTGGGGAGAATATCGCAGCTGTATTGAATGAAGATACCTAGGACGGATCTGGCAGCAAAGCATTATGGGTACAGCTCAGGAACAGGAAGGGTGCAGTCACAATGCCAGGATTGTACTACAAACTCCCTGCTGCCAACAGGAGATAAGAGGAAAAGATATGTCGTCAGATTCTGGAAAGATGTAAAAAAAAAACAAGGGTTGCTGTAGCGGGTGATTTTAACTTTCCTACTGACTGGGATTCCCTTAGTGCCAGGGGTTTCGATGGGGAGCAATTTGTTAGGTGTCCAGTAGGGTGTTTTTGAAACAGTATGTGGACAGTCCAATGAGGGAGGAGACCATGCTGGACCTGGTATTGGGAGATGAGCCCAGCCAGGTGATCAAAGTTTTTTGATTGATTGATTTTATAGTCACATGTACCGAAATACAGTGAAAAGCTTTGTTTACGAGCAGTACAGGCTGATCACAGCAAGCAAAGGATATGCTGATCAAAAAGACTTAGAGACATACAGGTAATATTGCAGGTTACATTATTTGAGGCTAGAGTCCATTCAACATTCAACAGCCGGAAAGAAGTTGTTCCTGAACCTGCTTGTGCATGTGTTTACGCTTCTGTATTTTCTGCCTGACGGAAGAAGCTGTAGGAAGTCATTACCAGGGTGCAAAGGGTCTTTGATGAAGTTGGCGGCTTTTCCGTGGCAGCGAACCATGTAAATAGAGTCCATGGATGGAAGGTTGGCTTCCGTGATGGCTTGGGCTGTGCACACCCTTTCTGTAGTTTCTTACGGTCCTGGGCAGAGCAGTTATCATACCAGGCCGTTCTGCACCCGGACAGCGTACTTTCAATGGTGCCTCTGTAGAATTTGGTGAGGGACCTTATGGACATGCCAAATTTCTTGAGCCGCCTGAGGAAGAAGAGGTGTTTTTGTGCCTTCTTGACTGTCACATTTACGTGGGAAGTCCAGGACAGGTCGTCGGTTATCGTCACTCCAAGGAACTTGATGCCAACTCTAACCGAATTAGTCAAGAATTGGAGAATGTGAATTGGGAGCAGCTGTTTGTGGGTAAATCCACATCTGACATGTGGGAGTCTTTTAAAGACCAGTTGATTATAGTGCAGGACAGGTATTTTCATGTGAAAAAGGAGGACTGGAATGGCAGGATTCGGGAAATGATAGGGAAAATTATCAGGTTAGTCAAAAAGAAAAAGGAAGCATACTTAAGGTTTACTGAAGTAAAACCAGACAAAGTCCTCGACGAACATGGAGAAAGAAGTAAGTAGCTCAACCAGGGAGTTAGGAGGGCTTAAAGGGGCTATGAAATGTCCTTGGCCAGCAGGGTTAAGGACAATGCCAACGCATTTTATACATACATTTGGAGCAAGAGGGTAGCTAGGGGAAGAGTAGTCCACTCAAGGATAAAGAAGGGAGGGTATTTGTGGAGCCAGAGGAAATGGGTGAGATCCTTAATGAGTACTTTACATCATTATTCTCCAAAGAGAGGGATGCGAGGTATGTTGAAGTTAGGGAAAGGTGTGTGAGTACTCTCGGGCAGGTCAGCATAATGAAGGAAGAAGTGTTAGGTGTCTTGAAATGTATTAAGGTAGACAAGTCGCCAGGATTAAATGGGAATCTATCCCCGGATAATGTGGGAGGCAAGGGAGGAAATAGTTGGGTCTTTAAGATATCTTTGCATCCTCTTTGGCCTCAGGCGAGGTTCCAAAGGACTGGAGAATGGCCTATTTGTTCCCTTCTTTAAGGAGGGGAAACAGAAATAATCCAGGTAATTACAAGCCGGTGAGCCTGACATCAGTAGTGGGGAAGCTATTGGAGAAGACAGGATTTATTCACATTTGAAAGCAATTGGACTTGTTAGTGATAGGCAGCATGGTTTGTGCAGAGAAGGTCATGTCTCAACAACTTGATTGAGTTTTTTGAGAAGGTGAAAAGAATGATTGATGAGGGAAGGGCAGTGGATGTTGTCTACATGGACTTTAGTGAGGCATTTGATAAGGTGCTTCTTGTCTGGTACAAAAGGTAGAGTCTCATGGGATCCAGGGTGAGCTGGCTAGATGAATACAAAACTGCTTGGTTAAAGAAGACAGAGAGTAGCAGTGGAAGGGTGTTTTTCAGAATTGAGATTACAGAGGATACCAGTGTTGTTTCGCAAGGATCAGTGCTGCGACATTTGTTGTTTATAATATTTGTAAATGATCTGGAGGAAAATGTAGGTAGTTTGATTAGTAAGTCTGTGGATGACACCAACATTGGCCGAGTTGTAGATAAGGAGGATTGTCAAAAGATACCGTGAGACATCGATCAATTGCAGAGAAATAGCAGATGGAGTTTAATCCAGAAAAATGCGAGGTGATGTATTTTGGAAGATCAAATTTAGGCGCGAATTATACAATAAATGGCAGAACCCCTAGGAGCATTGACATAGAGGGATCTGAGTATACAGGTCCACAGATCCCTGAAAAAAGAAACACAGGTGGATAAGGTGGTTAAGAAGACATACAGCATGCTTACCTTCATCGGTCGGGGCACTGAATAAAGAAGTTGGCAAGTTATGTTACAGCTGTATAAAACTTTAGTTAGGCCACATTTGGAATATTGCTTGCAGTTCTGGTTGCCACACTACGTGAAGGGCGTGGATGCTTTGGTGAGGGGGCAGGATGTCACGTAGTCTAGAGGGTTTCAGTTATGAGGAGAGATTGGATAAACTTGGATAATTTTCATTGGAAAGATGGAGGCTGAGGGGCAACCTGGGTGATTGAGGTCTACAAAATTATGAGAGGCTTGGATAGGATGGATAGTCAGAGGCTTTTTCCCTGGGTGAAAAAGTCAACTACAAAAGGGCACAGGTTCAAGGTGAGGGGAGAAGTTTAGGGGAGAAGTGAGGGGAAAGCTTTTCCACACAGGGTGGTGTGTGCCTGGAAAGCACTGCCAGTGGAGTTGGTGGAAGCAAGCAAGTTAGCAATGGTTAAGGTGTATCTTGATAGACACATGTACAGGAGGCAAACAGAGGGACAGAAACCATGTATGGGCAGTAAGTAGCTGGTCTAAATAAGGACTAGGAATCGACACAGATTTGGTGGGTTGAAGAGCCTGTTTATGTGCTGTATCGTATTATTGTATCTAGAAACCAAAGATATAATAAATCTTAAAGAATTTGGAAAGGGCAAATCTTGTGCATCCAACCTCAATTAATTTTTTGAAGAGATATTAGAGAATAATGTATTACATGTGGCATATCTATACTTCCAAAAGGTAATAAATACCACATATGAGACTGCTGACTAAGGTCAGAATGTGCGGGGGTAGAGGATAAGTAGTTGAATGGAAAGCTGGTTTTCAGCAAGAAAGCAGACAGTACAAACAAAGGGTAACTATGAAGAGTGACAGAAGGTAGGAAGAAGGATTGTACAAGGATCACTGTTAATTACAACATTGTCACCTACAAATTGATAATTTAGACTAGAGTTGGACATAACATGCTTTAAATTTTCAGATGGCATAAAACTTGAAGAGTCAACACTGAAGGAGGACTACAACAAATTACAATAAGACATTAATAAACTTAGATTGGAACTATAATTGACAAATGGATTTTGATGTAAGCAACTGAGAGTTATTACATTTTGGTAAGAAAATACTAATTAGAAAACAAGAATCCAATGGGGTAAATGAGCGAAGGGATCTAAGATCACAAATACATACACCACAGATACAGCCATAATTCAAGTAGACCATGCACTGTGGTCTATTACACAGATAGAACTGAAGGAAAAGGAGGAATCTTGCTAAATCTGTATCAAACCTTGGCTAGACCACATTGAACATACCGTGCATCATATTATAAAAATGGATACGCAAAATACACAAAGAAGACTGAGAAGGATGACACCAGAACTGAGAAGTATGATGGAGGAAAACAAATTGGTTAAGTACTTTTCCTTTTAAAGCAGAAGGCTGAAGTCTAACTGAGGTCTTTAAAGCTGAGAACTGTTTTGTTGGAGTAAACTGAGACACAGTGCTGTGACGTGGAGGCAGTCAGAATGAGGAACAAGCTATCACAATGCTTTTATTTACTTAGTGACTTTTATACAATCCTGGGTATGGAGGGACTGGTCTTTTAAAGGGAGGTTGAGTAGGTTGAGAGGGTACTCATTACAGTTTAGAAGAATGAAAGACAACCTTACTGAAAGATACAAGATTTTTAAGGAGCTTGACAAGCTAGATGAGAAAAGTTATTTCCCTTTGTGGGAAGGTCTGGGACCAGACAGCATAAGCTCAGAATAAGGGGTCACCGATTTAAAAAAGAGACACGGAGGAATTTATTCTCTCAGACGATATTGAATCTGTGGATTCTTTACCACACAGGGATGTCGAGAATGGGTAATTAAGTATTTTCAAAGGCTGAGACAGACATTCTTAATCAGTGAGGGAATCAGATTCTGGGGAAAAGGCAGGAAAGTGGAGTTGAGGATAATCAGATCAGTCAAGGTCTCATCAAATGGCAGAGCAGACTTGATAGGCTGAATGGCCTACATCTTATGGTCTTATCATAAAATGCTGTGAGGTATTTCGCAAGCTCAATGCAAAACTAAACATGACATTAAGTTACATATTGTATTAGGGCAAATGATGGAAAAAAAACTGATCAAACAGAAGTTTTAAGGAGTGTATTAAAAGAGGGATAAATGAGGTAGAGGCATGGGAAGGTTTGGGAAAGATATTCTAAAGATTAGGGACTAGACAGGTGAAGTTACAGTCACCAATGGTGGAGCGAATAAAATTGGAAATGCTTCAAAACGCCAGAATTAGATGGCACTTATTTTGAAGGGCTTTAAAATCAAGGTCTGAGAATCATAATAACTTAGTGAACACTGTGATTATGGTGAATGGGATTTGGTGTGGACAGCAGAAATTTGAATGACAAAGATCGTGCAGGCTAGAATGTGGGACAGCAGCCAGGTCTGTGTTGGAATGGTTAAATCTAGATGTGACAAAAGCATTGACAAGGCTTTCCACAGCAGATTATCTGAAGGATGGGCAGAGTTGGGTGAAATGACAGAGGTAGAAATGGGTGGTCTTAAGGTGTCAAGAATATGTAATCAGGAGTTCATCTTCATGTTAAAGATTACATCAAGGCTGTGAACAGCCTGGTAAGCCTCACACTTTTGCCAGGATGTCGTATGGAACTGGTAGCTAATGAATGGAGCTTTTGGCAGGGATTGAAGACAAAAACTTCAGCATTCCCAATATTTAGTTGAAGGAAATTTATGCTCATACAGTATCGGATGTTGGTCAGGCAATCTAACAATTTAAACAGTGGAAGAGGCCAAAAGACAAAGGTACATTGGATGTCTTTAGAGTACAGGTGGAAACTGGTACCGTGTTTTCAGATGATGTCATTTAGGGACATCATGAAGAAATAGGAAAGGGTCAAAGTCAGATCCTTGAGGTACATCACAGGTAACTATGTTGGACAAGAAGCAATGTGCCAAGAAGCAATGTGCGGATGACTTTCTCGCTACAATTGAATATATAATAATAGAATCAAATAGCACTGGCAAACATGTTTTTAAGGGGAGGTTCGAGAGACATATGTGGCAGAAGGGAATAAAAGATTCCGCTGATAGATCTGTGAGAGGGAAAGGAGATGCTGTGAGTGAAGTGTTTTGGCTGTCTAAAAGATTATGTAGCACATTAAGGGGAGGCAATGGCCTTGTGGTATTATCGCTGGACTGTTAATGCAAAGAGCCATGTAATGTTCTGGTGGACCTGGAAACAAATCCTGCCACAGCAGATAGGGAAACTTAAAATTCAATTAAAAAAAAAGTGGGATTAAGAGTCTAATGATGGCCATGAAACCATTACCCATTGTCAGGAAAAACCCATCCGGTTCATTAATGTCCTTTGGGAGAGAAAAGTGCTATCCTTACCTAGTCTGGCCTACATGCCACAACAATGTGGTTGACTTTTAACTGCCCTCTGCGCAATTAGGGATGGGAAATAAACGCACCCTAGCTAATGACACTCACATCCGGTGAATTAATAAAAGAAAAATACAAAAACAGATCAATGCAATTCTATGTCAGAACATGGCATTGGGACGTAAGGGGTCCAAGAAACGGCACTCAAGGGCAAATGTCTCATGCAATCAGAAATGAATTATTTTAAGCGTGCTTACTAAATATTGGACCAGTCGGATTCTGGTCTGTAAGTAATTAAAATAAACTTTCAATATTTGCTACATATTTAATTTTGCATTTTACTTCATCCGAAAACAATATCCAAATCCAATTTCCATGTACATAATAAATAATCTTTAAATCTGTTGATTATGAATTGGAGGACAATTCATGTTTTGTGTTTTGTTTGTTATGTGATAGACCTTCCTAAGTAAAATCGTTGGTGTCAGCAATTCCATGACGCTCACCTGACTTTTTGGAAGCTTGGGTGACACCATTTTGCCTTTCTTCTTCAGGATTGCACCCAGGAAGTTCCTTCAGATCACTTCCTGCGAGGACAGGAAGTTGTGTTACAGCCATATTTTATTCCCCTTTTTTTAAACATAGAGCACTTACTCCACTCACAAAGTTAATATAATATTAAAATATCATCAACTGATTGGGGGTTGGGGGGTTGGGAGGGTTAGGGTTTGGAGGCGAGGGGCGCGCAGTGGTCGCCATTTCCCATACAGCAAGCAATGCAAAGGAACTTTCCTGGGCAAAGCTCAAAGAGAAAGGGCAGAATGGTTTATCTTGCACAAAAAGATTCACAGCTCTATTCTTGGACAACTTAAGAATATTATGTACAAATGGGTTTCAATTCAAACAAACAGTCTGTTAAATGAATAATTTGGGTAACTAATACTAAGGAATGAATACACTATAAAACAATACTTCATAGAAATTGATTCAAGTTAAGATTTTATTGCAACATGTTTAGTATTTTAAATAGCTGATATACAGTGTTCACATTTACGCTGACTGTATTAAATTTCCCACTGAAGTGCATACCTAATACTTATGAATGGTTCATCTGCACATACTAACTGGAAAAAAATTCCCATCTCCAGTTGTCATGTAGTTATTTTTATCCCTTCTCCATGATACATTTCAATTTACCCTATAATTCTTCATTCCTAATGTCTGAAATATACAGACCAGTTATCCAGAATTTATTTTCAGCAGGCCTTGAAAGTCTCAGATTCACCCCTTGTGACATTGAGCTGAAGCCACTGGATCAATGCTGTCAAATAGAATGGGTTGGATGCTGAACACTTAAGCGCTTTTCAAGCTCTGAAACATTTCTCATGGCTGAATGTAGAGTAGGTCCAAGATGTCTGATATTGGGGCTGGAGGATTTGAGTTATTCGAAGAGGCCGAATAGGAAATAGACCTTTCGGTCCAACTCGTCTGTACTGACCAGACATCCCAATCTGACCTAGCTCCAATTGCCAGCATTTGGCCCATATCCCTCTAAATCCTTCCTATTCATACACCTTTTTGATGCCCTTTAAGTGTGAGAATTGTACCCATCTGCACCACTTTTTCTGGCAGCTCGCTCCAGACACAGATCACCTTCTGCATGAAAAAGTCATCCGTCAGGTCTTTTGAAAATCTCTCCCCTGTCATCTTAAACCTATGCCCTCTAGTTTTGGAGTCCCCTCACCCTAGGAAAAAGACCTGGGCTATTCACCCTCTCCACGCCCCTCATGACTTTTTTTAAACCTCTATAAATTCACCCTCAACCTCCAATGCTTCAGGGAAAAAAGCCCCAGCCTGTCCAGCCTCTCCCAAAAACTAAAACTCTCCAGTCCCAATATCAATGAAGGGATATATTGCTTAATTGCTGATAATGTTCGATTTACCCTGGACCACGGTATATTAGTATATCACACACATTTTTCAAATGAATGGGTTATAAAACATGAGTTTGCATTGCTTAACACCAGATTGGGAGTGCTTTAATCTTATGTATATATCGAAATCTGACTCATACACTTCAGTTACGCATTTTAATGTTATTCTGTAACCCAGAAAATTCCAAAATCCAGAAATGTCTTGGTCCCAGGTATTCTAGATTGATGACATTACATAACATGCAGTCACGTTAAAAATTTATTTAAGACATTAAAAAGTTACATAAATTTGTGCGGCTGTAATTCCATTAATCCTCCAACAATACCATTACATAGGAGTCGCTGATTCACACATGTCCAAATTATGAACACACACACTTCTGAACGCGATCCCATACAGGGGTATAGTGTAACTTTAAAGATTCGACATACAAACATTTCCTGTGCTTACAAATGGCCGTTTTATATTGTTCTGCACTGTGTTCTGACTCGTGTACAAATCAACTTGTGAAAGGACTTGGGAACAGAACCCATTTGCTATCCAGGGACTGCCTGTAGTACCTCAGTTTGGCAACTCCTCAACTTATATTGCATTCAACTGCTTTGTTATAGACCTGGGTCAGTTATCGCAACACTCCTCACCTGAAGATTACATTTAATGCACAATGTCATAGGAGTCTACGTTGTGTAACTAAATAGCTTCTGAAAGAAAAATTACACTAGCGGTCTTTATGTGAAAATGCGCAATTGTCTAAATTAAAAAATACACAAACAGCACTTTGATACATACTGGCAAGTTTTCTGCCCTTTTATAACATAGTGGTTTTCTTGAAATTGTTGTATCAAACCAAGCACTTGGGAATTGAACTTATTTGTAAAAAAGCAAATGGCACACATTACGGTTGTTCAGGGAATGAAGTCTCTAGTCGCTTTTCTTACGCTCCTAGTCGTGCTGACCCTTTTGTAACTGAAGTCTCACAGCAAAGTCACATGACTTGGAAGTCCTCTACCAAGTTGTATCAAAAGAATGACCAACATTATTACGATAGCGATAACAAGGTGTAGAGCTGGATGAACACAGCAGGCCAAGCAGCATCAGAGGAGCACGAAGGCTGACGTTTCGGGCCTAGTTCCTTCTTCAGAAAGGGGGGAGGGAAGGGGATTCTGGAATAAATAGGGAGAGAGGGGGAGGCGGATAGAAGATGGGTGGAGGAGAAGATAGGTGGAGAGGAGACAGACAGGTCAAAGAGGTGGGGATGGAGCCAGTAAAGGTGAGTGTAGGTGGGGAGTTAGGGAGGACATAGGTCAGCCCAGGGAGGACGGACAGGTCAAGGGGGCGGGATGAGGTTAGTAGGTAGGAGATGGGGGTGGGGCTTGGCGTGGGAGGAGGGGATAGGTGGGAGGAAGGACAGGTCAGGGAGGCGGGAAAAAGCTGGGCTGGTTTTGGGATGCGGTAGGGGGAGGCAAGATTTTGAAGCTTGTGAAGTCCACATTGACACCATTGGGCTGCAGGGTTCCCAGGCGGAATATGAGGTGCTGTTCCTGCAACCTTCGGGTGGCATTGTTTTGGCACTGCAGGAGGCCCAGGATGGACATGTCGTCTGAGGAATGGGAGGGGGAGTTGAAATGGTTCGCCACTGGGAGGTGCAGTTGTTTAGTGCAAACCGAGCATACGTGTTCTGCAAAGCGGTCCCCAAGCCTCCGCTTGGTTTCCCTGATGTAGAGGAGGCCACAACGGGAACAGTAGATACAGTATACCACATTAGCAGATGTGCAGGTGAACATCTGCTTGATGTGGAAAGTCTTCTTGGGGCCTGGGATGGGGGTGAGGGTGGAGGCGAAGGGGCAAGTGTAGTACTTCCTGCAGTTGCAGGGAAAAGTGCCGGGTGTGGTGGGGCTGGAGGGGAGTGTGGAACGGACAAGGGAGTCCCGGAGAGAGTGATCCCTCCAGAAAGCAGATAAGGGTGGGGAGGGAAAAATGTTTTTGGTGGTGGGATCAGATTGCAGATGGCAGAAGCGTCGGAGGATGATGCGTTGGATCCGGAGGTTGGTGGGGTGGTACTTGAGGACGAGGGGGATTCTGTTTTGGTTGTTATTGCGGGGAGGGGGTGTGAGGGATGAGTTGCGGGAAATGAGGGAGACACGGTCGAGGGTGATCTCGACCACTAAAGGGGGGGGGGGGGGGAAGTTGTGGTCCTTGAAAAACGAGGACATCTGAGATGTACGGGAGTGGAATGCCTCATCCTGGGAGCAGATGTGGTGGACGCAAAGGAATTGGGAATAGGGGATGGCATTTTTGCAGGAAGGTGGGTGGGAGGAGGTGTATTCTAGGTAGCTGTGGGAGTCGGCGGGCTTGAAATGGATATCGGTTTCCAGGTGGTTGCCAGAGATGGAGGTCCAGGAAGGAGAGAGAGGTATCAGAGATGGTCCAGCTGAACTTAAGGTTGGGGTGGAAGGTGTTGAAGTGGATGAACTGTTCGAGCTCCTCATGGGAGCACGAGGCAGCGCTGATACAGTCATCAATGTAACAGAGGAAGAGGTGGGGTTTAGGGCCAGTGTAGCTATGGAACAGGGATTGTTTCACGTAACCTACAAAGAGGCAGGCATGGCCACCCCCTTTGTCTGTAGGAAGTGGGAGGAATTGAAAGAGAAGTTGTTGAGGGTGAGGACGAGTTCGGCTAAGCAGATGAGGGTGTCAGTGGAGGGGGACTGGTCGGGCCTGCGGGACAGGAAGAAGCGGAGGGCCTTTAGGCCATCTGCATGGGGAATGCAGGTGTATAGGGACTGGACGTCCATGGTAAAGATGAGGTGTTGGGGACCGGGGAATTGGAAGTTTTGGAGGAGGTGGAGGACGTGGGTGGTGTCACGGACGTAGGTAGGGAGTTCCTGGACCAAGGGGGAGAAAATGGAGTCGAGATAGGTGGAGATAAATTCGAATGACTGCTTCAAAAAACATTGAGGAATGGACCTGAATGCTGACTCTTGTCAGCAACACCATCATCCTGGGAACTAGTACAAAAACATTCTACAGAGCTCAACTGCTCCGCCTCACCTTCCTAAAGAGGAATTGAAAGAGTGCCAGGATCTATCAATCTCTTAACTGAATTAAAGAAATCCAACTGCTACTAAATTCGTTGTGTTTCAAATGTACAATGTGAGTTCCTTACTTTGATATAGATGTATAATTAAATGCCATTTGTAACAGGTAAATCATCTAAGTAAAATAATATTTCTTTTAGCTGTCATCTTCGAACATAGAACAGTATAGCACAGTACAGGCCCTTCGGCCCACGATTTTGTGCTGAACTTTTACCCGAAAACTAAGGTCTATCTAACCTCCACCCCCATCTTATACTATCATCCATATGCCTATCTAATAGCCGCTTAAGTGCCCCTAATGAGGCCGACTCCACTAACCTCTCTGGCAATGCATTCCACGCCCCTACCACTCTCTGAGTAAAAAGAGTCTCCCCTATATCTACCTCCACTCACTTTAAAACTATGCCCCCTCATAATAGCTACCTCCACTCTAGGAAAAAGTCTCTGGCTGTCCACTCTATCTATACCTCTGATCATTTTGTACACCTCTATCACGTCATCTCTCATCCTTCGACGTTCTAAAGAGAAAAGCCCTCTCTCAACCTTTCCTCATAAGACCTTCCTTCCATTCCAGGCAACATCCTGGTAAATCTCCTCTGCACCTTTTCCAATGCTTCCACGTCTTTCCTGTAATGAGGCGACCAGAACTGGACACAATACTCCAGATGTGGCCGAACCAGGCTTTTGTATAGCTGGAGCATAACTTCACGGCTCTTGAACTCAATCCCTCTATTAATGAAAGCTAACACACCATACGCCTTCTTAACAACTCTATTCACCTGGGTGGCAGCTTTCAGGAACTGTGGACATGAACCCCAAGATACCTCTGCTCCTCCACACTGCCAAGAATCTTTCCGTTAACCCTGTATTCTGCTTTCAAGTTTGTCCTTCCAAAATGAATCACCTCACACTTTTCAGGGTTAAATTCCATCTGCCACTTCTCAGCCCAGCTCTGCATCCTATCAATTTGTAACCTAGAACAGCCCTGCGCACTGTCCACAACTCGACTTCTTCTGCAAGAGAACCACAGAGTGTTTAGGTCAGGTAAGATACGTGGTTTTAACATGGTTTCAGCTCCATGCATATACTTCCTACTATTGTCAGTACAATTATTTACAATTGCAACATTATTTATCAATTCAGTTGTGCAGAATGTTTTAGAAATGCAAAGCTCATCAAATATACAGTCACATTGAGCTTTATGGAAAATCATTGTTAACCCAAGAGTAATTTATAAATTTACACCATGAAAATGTATTAATTTACAAGGGTTCTTTTTGTACTTAAGAATACACTTGCAGCTACATGTGCAGTTTACACAACATCACTGGACTAGAATAAATACAATAAAATGCAAACAAAAAACCCTTAAAATCATGTTTCCTCTCTCACAACTGCCTCTGTTGCATCATTTCTACAATTATTTCCTTCCACTATATCTCTTAGCTAGTTTTAAGTCTCATCTTCCTGTAGCTTATTAATCCAAACAAAAAACTCGATACACATTTTGAAAACATCCAAGTCTATAGGTGTGAGGCTGGAAAAGCATAGCACGTCAGACAGCAGTCCTGACGAAGCGTTTCAGCCCGAAGCATTGACTGACTTGCTCTGCTTTTCCACCCTCACACTACAGACTCTGGCTTCCAGCATCTGCAAGTCCGTATCGTCTCCAAGTTTTTGAAAACGTCTCTTTTGGGAACACAAGATAGGGAAACACAAAGGAGAGAGAAAAGACGAAAAGAATGAGGAAAAGCCAAAGAAGGGAGTGACAACAAATTAAACAATAAAATGAAAAGATTTACTTTTTTCCTATGTTCAACAGTATTTTACTGTAATCTCGCATTTTAAACTTTTTGTTTCTGTATCTGGTGCACTTGTTAGGCATTACATATTCTCAGATACATAAAAACGTGTGTTCTTCTGAGAGATGGCACACAGTGGAGTAGGGTTAATGTCACTGAGCTAGCAAAAAAAAGTTATCAAAACGCCCAGGTCAACACTCTGGTTAATACATGGATTCAAACTCCACCAGCCAGTGGAATTTAAATTCCTTTAATAAAAGTGATTAATTTACAAAATATCTTAATATCGTCCGTGAAACTATCGTTGATTGTTGGAAAAATCAATCCAGTCCATTAATTGCTCTTAAAGAGATCTACATCATTAACTAGTTTGGTGTACATGTGATTCCACAGACACATCAGACACTTAATTGCTGACAAGGACAATTAGGGATGAGCAAAAGTTGGTGTTGCCAGACAAAGCTACATAAAAAGAGGATATAGTTACATGGTAATTTATGCAATTTCTGTTTGATATATTTGCATATCCACTAGGCTGCCATGCTTTCTCCCAAAAAAAGCTGTAGGTCTTGGCACTAGAAATAAATGTTAATCATGGGGGTACCACAGCATAGTTGTCAAGTTACTGGACTAGATACCCAGAGACCAGGATGAGTGATCCAGAGTCAATTTTACAACAGCTGCAGAATTTAATATCTATTAATAAATAAATTAGATATTGATAGCATCAATAAGGGTGATTTGTATAAAATTTCATCAGTAATGTTCCTGCTAAGCTGCATGGCCACTTGGAAGTCCCACGTACCGACTTGCATGTCACTGCATTGACTTTCGTATGCAGAAATTGATGTCGTGCACGGTCAGTGCAACGGGAAGAAATATTACAGCAAATGTAGCCCATCAGGTTCACTAATGTCTTACTTACTCCATGTGGCTCTAAAACCACAACAATGTCATTCACTCCTAACTGCCCTCTGAAATGACCTGGTGAGCCATTCAATTGTAGCCAAGGCATCACCACCATCTTTTCTAGGGCAATTAAATGCTAGTCTTGACAGAAATGTTCACATCAACTAAATAATTACAGTAAATTTTCTGAATGAGGAGAATATTCCATAATTACTATTTTCCAAGAACTCATCCAAAATTCTGCATCTGTAGTGAAACTGCTTACAAATAGTTTCCAAATTCTCTCAGTGGAGATATCCATCCCAACTCCAACAGTACAACTGCCAACCACATAGCACCAGTTATTCCAATGAAAAGCATCTAATCTAACAACAATTCCTTCTAACTCACTAGTGGCTATGTCATAAAGATCTAACAGAATGCCATTTATAATTTATGTGGGCAGCACAGTGGCTCAGTGGTCTTACCTCGCGTGACTGCGGCCTTTTCAGCGGCAGGAGCCCGGGAGGAAGCGCAAGGGCAGCCTGGGAAGGTAAGCTTCCACCCAATAAATTTGGGAGTTAACTAATATCTGAGACACTACACGCACAGTGTCTCCCACCCTTCCACCTCCTCTAACCTAATAATAACGACTAAGTGTGTGAGCAGGTAAGCTATTTGCAATTTTTTTTTCCTCATCTCTTTGTTATCTTTTGGGGTGGTCACCTAGACGCCAAATCCTCTGGGAGCGGGTCGGAAGGCAAAGCCGGAGTCTGTTTGAGTATATAACGGAGTAAACTTACTGGTGCAGCGAACACTGTGAAACTAAAAAAAAACTAATTAATTTTAAATAATTAACTAAGTAGAAATGGCAGGCCAGGTAATGTGTTGTAGCTGTATGATGTGGGAGCTAGCTGATCCCATTGAGAACGGCAGTGATCACATCTGCAGCAAGTGTTGGCTGCTTCAGGAGCTCCAGCTCAAAATTGATGAGCTGGAATCCGAACTCCAAACACTGCGGCACATCCGGGAGGGGGAGAAATACCTGGATACTGTGTTCCAGGAGGCAGTCACACCTGATAGATTAACTAATGTTAATTCGATCGGCGGGCAGGGACAGCAGTGTGTGATTGCGAGTGAGGCAGGTAGAGGGACCCTGCAGACAGGAGCCGTAGCCCTTGACATTGTCCCACGGGGATGAGGCACTTGCTCCCTGCGTGAATGAGGAACAGGGCTGCAGGAAGGATGAGTCAACTGACCATGGCACCATGGTCCAGGAGGATATTCAAGAGGGGAGAGTAAAAAGACAGATTGTAGTTGTAGGGGATTCCATCATCAAGGGGATAGACAGTATCCTTTGTGAGCAGGATAGAGAATCCCGCATGGTGTGTTGCCTGCCTGGTGCCAGGGTGCGAGACATCTCTGACCAGCTTGAGAAGATACTAGAGAGGGAGGGGAAGGATCCAGTTGTTGTGGTCCACGTAGGTACCAACAACATAGGCAGGACTAGGAAAAAAAGACCTGTTTCGGGATTATGACAAGCTAGGAACAAAATTAAAAAACAGGTCTTCAAGGGTCATAATCTCTGGATTGCTGCCCGAGCCACGTGCAAAATGGCATAGGGAGGCGAGGATCAGGGAAGTAAACACGTGGCTAAAAGAGTGTGGGAAAGACGGTTTCCTTTTCATGGGGCACTGGCATCAGTTCTGGGACCTATATCGCTGGGATGGACTCCACCTGAACAGGGCCAGGCGAAAAGGGTAAATAGGGTGGTTAACAGGACTTTAAACTAGTAAGTAGGGGGGAAGGGAGAAGTAAGCGTAGAGGGAGAATAACAATTAATGTAAGGCAAAGCAGCAGGTTAGTAGGTGACGAGGAAGCTTCAACTCCATTGAAAATTCGGAAAAAAGTTAAAGGGAAGGAGATCTCAAGAGCTGTTAGTAATGGAGGTAATAGGACCCAAAAAGGTGCAAAAACTGGCATAAGGGCACTTTATCTGAATGCTCGGAGCATTCGAAACAAGGTGGATGAGTTGACGGTGCAAATCATGGCAAATGGGTATTATTTAGTGGCCATTACAGAGACATGGTTACACGATGGTCATGACTGGGAGTTAAATATCCAGGGGTATCAAACTGTTCGGAAGGACAGACAGGAAGGTAAGGGAGGTGGTGTTGCTCTGATTTTTAAGGATGATATCAGGGCGGTAGTGAGAGATGATATCAGTTCTACTGAACAAAACGTTGAATCCATTTGGGTGGAAATTAGGGATAGCAGGGAGGAGAAGTCACTGATAGGTGTGATCTATAGGCCACCAAATAATGACATGGTGGTGGGGCGGGCAAAAAACATAGAAATAGCTAATGCATGTAAAAATGGTACAGCAATTATCATGGGGGATTTTAATCTACATATCAATTAGTCAAACCAGGTCGGTCATGGCAGCCTTGAGGAGGGGTTCATGGAATGCATCCGCGATAATTTCCTTGAACAATATGTAATGGAACTTACAAGGGAGCAAGCTATCCTAGATCTAGTCCTGTGTAATAAGACAGGAATAATTAATCATCTCATAGTTAGGGATCCTTTCGGAAGGAGCGATCAGAGTATGGTCGAATTTAAAATACAAATGGAGCGTGAGAAGGTTAAATCCAGTACCAATGTCCTGTGGTTAAACAAAGGAGACTATGAAGGAATGAGGAAGGAGTTAGCTAAGGTAGAATGGGAGCAAAAACCTTATGGTGGGTCAATTGAGGAACAGTGCAGGACTTACAAAACAATTTTTCACAGTGCTCAGCAGAAGTATATTCCAGTGATAAGGAAGAACTGTAGGAAAAGAGAGAGCCAGCCATGGATGTCTAAGGAAATAAAGGAAAGTATCAGATTGAAAAAAAAACACATACAAAAAAGCAAAGATAGTGTGAAACTAGTAGACTGGGAAATCTTTAAAGGCCAACAGAAAGCCACAAAAAAAGTTATAAAGAAAAGTAAGATAGATTATGAGAGTAAACTAGCTCAGAATATAAAAACAGGCAACAAAAGTTTCTATAAATATGTAAATCGTAAAAGAGTGGCGAAGGTAAACATTGGTCCTTTAGAGGATGAGAAGGCCAATTTAATAACTGGGAATGAGGAAATAGCCGAGACATTAAACAGTTATTTCGTGTCGGTCTTCACAGTGGAAGACACAAATAACATGCCGAAAACTAATGGCAAGAAGGTTATAGCAGGTGAGGACCTAGAAACTATCATTATCACCAAGGAGGCAGTGCTGGGCAAGCTAATGGGGCTAAAGTTAGACAAGTTTCCTGGCCCTGATGAAATGCATCCCAGGGTACTAAAAGAGGTGATGGGGGAAATAGCAAATGCACTAGTAATTATTTACCAAAATTCACTGGACTCTGGGGTGGTTTCCGCAGATTGGAAAACAGCCAATGTGACGCCACTGTTTAAAAAAGGAAGTGGACAAAAAGCAGGTAACTATAAGCCAGTTAGCTTAACTTCAGGAGTGGGGAAAATGCTTGAATCTATCATTAAGGAAGAAATAGCAAGACATCTGGATATAAACTGTCCCATTGGGAACACCCAGCGTGGGTTCATGAAGGGTAGGTCATGTTTAACTAATTTGGTGGAATTCTTTGGAGGACGTTACTTGCATGGTGGACAATGGGGAACCTGTGGATGTGGTGTATCTGGATTTCCAGAAGGCATTTGACAAGGTGCCACACCAAAGGCTGCTACACAAGATAAAGTTGCACGGTATTACATGTAATGTATTGGCATGGATAGAGGATTGGTTGACCAGTAGAAAGCAAAGAGTTGGGGTAAATGGGTGTGTTTCTGGTTGGCAGTCAGTGGCTAGTGGTGTGCCTCAAGGATCAGTGTTGGGACCTCAATTACTTACAATTTACATAGATGATTTGGAGTTGGGGATTAAGTGTGGTGTGTCAAAATTTGCAGATGACACTAAGATGACTGGTAGAGCAAAGTGTGTAGAAGACACTGAAAGTCTGCAGAGGGATATAGATAGTCTAAGTGAGTGGGCAAAGGTCTGGCAGATGGAGTACAATGTTGATAAGTGTGAGGTCATCCATTTTGGTAGGAATAACAGCAAAATGGACTATGTTTCAAATGATAAAAAATTGCAACAGCAAAATGGACTATATTTCAATTGATAAAAAATTGCAGCACGCTGCTGTGCAGAGGGACTTGGGTGTCCTTGTGCATGAATCACTGAAGGTGGGATTGCAGGTGCAGCAGGTGATTAAAAAGGCAAATGGAATTTTGTCCGCCATTGCTCGAGGGATGGAGTTTAAAAACAGGGAGGCTATGCTGCAGCTGTATAGGGTCCTGGTGAGGCCACACCTGGAGTACCGCGTGCAGTTTTGGTCTCCTTACTTGAGACGAGATATACTAGCACTGGAGGGGATGCAGAGGGGATGCAGAGGAGATTCACTCGGTTGATTCCAGAGTTGAGAGGGTTGGATTATGAGGACAGACTGAGTAGACTGGGATTATACTCATTGGAATTCGGAAGAATGAGGGGAGATCTTATAGAAACTTATAAGATTATGAAGGGAATAGATAAAGTGGAGGCAAGGGAGGTTGTTTCTGCTAGCAGGTGAAACTAGGACTAGAGGGCATCACCTCAAAGTAAAGGGAAACAGATGTAGGACTGAGGTCAGGAGGAACTTCTTCACCCAAAGGGTTGTGAATCTGTGGAATTCCCTGCTCAGTGAAGCGGTTGAAGCTACCTCACTGAATGTTTTTAAGGCAAGGCTGGATAAATTTTTGAACAGTAAAGGAATTAAGGGTTATGGTGAGTGGGCGGCTAAGTGGAGCTGAGTCTCAAAAAGATCAGCCATGATCTTATTAAATGGCGGGGCAGGCTCGAGGGGCCAGATGGCCTACAGCTGCTCCTAGTTCTTATGTTCTTAGCACTGCTGCCTCACAACGCCAGGGACCAAGGGTTCGATTCCAGCCTCAGGTGACTGTCTGTGTGGAGTTTGCACATTCTCCCCAGGTCTGCATGGGTTTCCTCCCACAGTGCAAAGATGTGCAAGTTAGGTGGACTGGCCATGCTAAATTGCCCATAGTATTCATGGATGCCTAGTTTAGGTAGGTTAAAGGGGATGGGTTGCTCTGAGGGTCAGTGTGGACTTGTTGGGCCGAAGGGCCTGTTTCCACACTGTAGGGATTCTATGATTCAGACATCACTGGCAAGGCCAGCACTTGTTGCCCATCCTTAATTCTCTTTGAGCTAACCTCAGTTCAAAGGTTAGTTAAAAATCAACAGTTGGAGATCTGGAACTACACGTGGGACAGACCAGGTAAGGAAGCAAATTTACTTCTCCAAAGGCCATTAGTGAACCAGATGGTTTTTAACAATAATCAATCAATGATTATTTCATATTTACCTGTACTAATATTAGCTTTCAATTTCGGATTTCAAGATTAATGGAACTTATATTACAACAGTTGCAATGACATTTGTACCCACTATCCTCAATGCCTTGGCCTCCGGATTATTGGTGCAGTCAAACTACTGCTACACCTGCATCTCCCCCATTTCCAGCACGTGGATCTCCAAGTTCCTCTGTTCTTGCACAGTTGAGAATTGTGCCATCAAGACTATGTTGACTCTCTCTATCCTTTCTGCAACATTGGATCATGTTCCTTGTATTAAATTGGTTGCGAAATTGGGTAGAGTACTTGTGGATTGGGAGACAGGAAGTTAGAATTTGGTGTTTGTAAACTGGGTTGTGTGTGAGAGTGTGTGTGAGAGTGTGTGTGAGAGTGTGTGTGAGA
>NC_063344.1:72419407-72476549 GCF_021869965.1 Rhincodon typus | reverse complement strand
AGAGTGTGTGTGAGAGTGTGTGTGAGAGTGTGTGTGAGAGTGTGTGTTGGAGGGGAGGGTTAGCATTGTGTGGTCCCTTTAAAAGACATGTGCTTTTTCTATGCCTAGACATTTAAATGAGCAGCAGCTTGAAAGTTTGTAAGTATACAGAGAGCACCCAAATTGATACATTTGTATCACAAGGCTGTACAGTTAGCAGGCCAAGCAGCAGTTTTTACCAAGACAACAGGATTTTGAACTTAGCCAATCAATTTGAACCAGGCACGTAGACACCAAATACCAATTAAATTTAAATCTAATTGTTTTGACAATGTAGGACTAATCCTATTCTAAGAATTGATATGTCATCAAGGGTATAAAAAGGGGGCAGCTGGGCAAAGACAGGAGAATAAACTGCCATCTGCCAGACTTAACATCCCTCAGCTCACAAGAGGGAATCGCTGGCTCTCAGTCTCCTATATACCTTAGAGAAAGCACCATCTAACTAACAAAGGTACTCACAGCAGAACTAGTGAATATTCCTGACAGAAGGATTGACGAAGAAGGCCTTCTTGACGGAAGAATTGATGGAGAAGGCACAGAGCCTTCGGGAAGACACATAACCTCACTATAGTTTCAAGAGACTAAACTTTTTTTTGATTAGTGGGACTTGTATTTATTGGAACAGCATACCATTAGAATCTTGTTTTATTCAGGAATAGTTAGCAGTTGCAAGGGATTTGTTAAGCTTGTTAATAGTTTATTTAATCTGTTCACCATTAGAGTTAGATAAATAAATTGTTATTTGTTGATTGTAAAGTGAGTGTTAGGAATTTAGTTTATTTAATCACGAGAAGTTGCTAAAAGACAGGTTACATCCCTTTTCTAGATTAGAGGCCAAGATGTTCCTCTTTGGGTGTTTCGGTTTTAGTTCTGAGTGGTGGTGGTGGTGGGGTGAACCTCTACTTTATAACAAATTTAATCTCCCACTAACATGGATACTCTCCAATCTATCTACATCCTGTTACAGGTTGCATAATCCTCACCTTTTGCCACTCCTCCAAATTTGGCAACGATGACAAATTTCAAGATGTTATCTGGTATTTCAACTTCCAAGCTGTTTTGTTTAAAAAAATGGCCTAGCCATGACCCTTTGGAAAACCAATATCGATCGCCTTTCTGTCTAAAAAAACAACCATCTACCAACCAATTTCTGTCGTTCAGTACAATTTTGTATTGAAATGGACACTGACCCATCTCTCATACAATGACTCACTCCAGTTCCGACTTCTTCCCCTAGGATGGTCCAGATCTCTGCTGCCATCTGACATGACAATTTTATCATCTGCTGTGCCTTTGCGAGGTCAAGGAAGCGGAGCCTCAATTTGTAACCATCTTAGGTAAATGTCGTGCCACCTGAGAACTTGCTTCTCTCCCTACTGGCCTCATGCAGGTCCTCCCACAGTATGACCTTGGCGGCTCAATGTCCTCTTCAGTCCAATGAGGAACCCTTCGATTTCTTGACCAGTAAATGTGAAGTCTCCAAATCATTACTTCATTCAAACTATCATCACTAAACTGCAGCACACTAGCAAAGATGAATGAACTTGCAGGCAGGAAAGCTTCATTTTAACTACCTCGACCATGGGAGAAAATGATTTTATGGCAATTCTGGAAACCCTTAATGTGCTGTGTTGTGCTGGCTAAATTCAATGTGGGACCTAATTGCATTATAGGAATCTGAGGAAGTAGGAAATGCATCCATTCATTTTATGCACTGGGTTAGCGTGGATTGTGAGATGCTTTAAACATCACAGAGCATTTTTGGGATTGTAGTACCAGCATTAGTCAAGTCCTACCTTTCTGTCATGACACAAATCGCTATTTTCATACTCGTGCCCTAGGGCTCTACCATTGGTTCCAGGAAGCCACCCCAGCTAAACTTTATTAGGAGCCCTTTACAAGGGATAAAAATGAAAACAGTCCCTGACACATTCAATGCTTTCTACGCTCTGTTTGAGCAGAATACCACTGGCATGGCAATGCCTGCCCCGACAGCCCCAGGCACACCTGTGCCCTCTGTCACCACTTCAGAAGTCAGATCAGTCTTCTGGGAGTCAACCCAAGGAAAGCAATGGCCCTGGATGGTGTCCCCAGCCAAGCACTCAGATCCTGTGTGGATCAACTGGTGGAAGTCTTTACTGACATCTTCAACCTCTCCCTCCTACAAGCAGAAGTCCCCACCTGCGCCAAGAAGACCAAGATCATCCCCGTACCCAAGAAAAAATGTGCCTTGATGACTACCACTCAATAGCTCTGACTTCAATAATCATGAAGTGCTTCGAGGCTGGTCATGGCCCACATTAACTCCAGTCTCCCAACCTGCCCTACAGTTTGCCTACTGACATAACAGGTCCTCAGAGGATGCCATATCAATAGCCCTGCACTCACCCCTGGAACATCTGGACAACAAAGACACCTACGTCACACTCCTGCTCATTGTGTTGAAGGCAGAGCTGTAGTCAATTATCAACTCCAGACTGATCTCAAAACTGCGTGACCTTGGTTTCAGCTCTGCAACGGGATCCTCAGCTTTCTTACCCATAGGCCGCAATCAATCAGTGAGGATAGGTAACTGCACTTCCTTCACAAAAACACTCAACACTGTAGCCCCCCAAGGATGTGTCCTCAGCCCCCTACTGTATTCCCTGTACACTTACAACTGTGTTGCCAAATTCCAAACGAATGCCATCTACAAGTTCACTGATGATACCACCATAGTGGGACAGATATCTAACAACGAGTCAAAATACAGAATGAAGATGGTGACATGGTGCAATGAAAACAATCTGTCTCTCAACATCAGTAAAACTAAAGAACTGATCATTGACTTCAGAAAGAAAGGAGAAGAACACACCACCACCCACATCAGCAGAACCGAGGTTGAGAGGGTGAAAAGCATGAAGTTCCTTGGAGTGATGATAACCGTTGATCTGTCTTGGACTTCCCAAGTAAATGCAACACTCAAGAAAACAAAACAATGCCTCTTCTTCCTCAGGCGGCTCAGGAAATTTGGCATGTCCATAAGGACCCTCACCAACTTCTACAGATTGAAAGCATACTGTCTGGATGCATAACGGCCTGGTATGGCAACTGCTCTGCCCAGAACCATAAGAAACTACAGAAAGTGGTGTGCGCAGCCCAGACCATCACAGAAGCCAACCTTCCATCCATGGACTCTATTTACATGGGTTGTTGCTGCGGAAAGGCTGCCAACATCATCAAAGACCCATCGCAACCTGGTAATGACCTCCTACAATCTCTTCCATCAGGCAGAAGATACAGAAGCCTGAACACACGCACAAGCAGGCTCAGGAACAGCTTCTTTCCGATCGTTATCAGACTGTTGAATGGACTCTAGCCTCAAATTATGTATCCTGCAATGTAACCTGTATGCTTCTAAGCTTCTATGCTTTTTGATCTGTACACCCTTTGCTTGCTGTGATCTGCCCGTACCGTTCGTAAACAAGGCTTTTCACTGTATTTCGGTACACGTGACAATTAAATAATTTCAATCAATGATGATTCGCATGCTCTTTTCATTCAAGTGTAATAATATGTTAATTATTATGTAGAACATTGTAGTAATATAATCAGGGACAGGCTGTTATTCTTAAAGTGAGCAAGCTAATCGGACATAGCTTTCTGATGTTTAACCTAAATTGATATCCCAGGTAATGCATAGTACTTCCCAGGCATAACATTTTCTTTCCATTATTTCAGAAGTTAAATGTTTAGAAAAACATCAAATCCATATGATTATCGTGAAGCTAGCACAAAAAAAACCTTCAAATCCTGCTGTCAGTTTGAAAACAGACTATATTAAACAATACAATCAAAATTGGAAATGGAAACGCAGGACAGAATACCAGGTAATCCAGTTTATGCTCACTTGAGTACAGTTTTACCTTGTACTATTTTACCATGTACAGTGTTTGTTTTATCAATAATAATACAGAATAATCAACTTCCATTTCAAAGCATGATTAAGATTTAACTCAAGGCTCAGCTTGGCCCACAACTACAGTCTCTAATTATCCAATAAATTGAAGTCTTACTAGTGACAGGCGTTGCATTGTTGGGTGTATCAGCTCTCAAATACTGCGTGGTCTGCGTAGAAGGTTGTGACAGGCCCTGAGAGCTCCCACTCTCACTCATACTAACAGAAAAAGACAAGATTAGTGCGTTACACAGAAGCAATCAGGAAGTTCTGTTCGTATTTGCAATTTTTATGACCTCACTCATATCTTGGAGATGTAACAGCAAATTAGAATCATCGGATCGCCACATGGTTAGAGCATAGAAGGTCATTTGGTCCGTCGTGTCCGTGCTGACTTTCTAAAGGAGCAAATCATACAGTGCCATTTCACTATGTAGCCTGTAACACTGCAAATGTCTTCCCTTTTCATATGATCAAAGTTTGTGTGTTCAAATAAAGTCAATCATTGCTTTTATAGAAATGGGTTTTAGTTAGAACAAGTCATATACAAATATTAAAAGGATTTTGGCCAAGCACACTGTAAAGAAAACCGGTGGTTCATTTTGTTGTGGTTAGGACGCTCCAGGGCACAGAACCAGAATGCACCAGTACAACATGCAGTCCTGGCAGAGAGATATAGAGAAAACTGAAATAGCAAGCCTCCAAAGGGTGGCTTTTAGGGTAATAAAGAGTCTCAGAATCTGCAGCATTGAAACAGGCCCTTTGGCACAATTTGCCCATGCCACCCAGTTATCAGAATTAATCTTATCCCATTTGCCAGTGTTTGGTCAATATCCCTCCATATCTATCCCAATCCATATACCCGGCTAAATGATGAAATTGCAGTCTCTTTGACCGCTACCTTTGGCGGCCCATTCCAGACACCACCCTCTGTGTGAGAAAACTGCCCCTTTGGATCTCTCCCCTCTCACGTTAAACCTATGCCCTCTAGTTTTAGAATGCCCTACCATGGGGAAAAGCTGTTGGCTATCTATTTTATCTATGCCCCCCATATGGTTTCCTTCGACCCAGGGAAAAAAGTTGCAGCTAATCAAACTCTCCTTATAATGCAAAACCTTCTAATCCAGGTAGCATCCTAATAAACCTTTTCTGCACTCTTTTTAGTTTAATATCATCTTTTCTATAGTAGGGATGCATTTGGGAAAAGGAGCAAGTCAGATAATCAAGGCAGGCAGGAGCAAAGCAGAGAACGAGGTGGGACTGATAAATTAAACTGTATTTATTTCAACACAAGAGGCCTGACAGGTAAGGCAGATGAACTCCGTACATGATTGGGAACATCAGCTGGGATATCATAACTATTACATACGTGGCTCAGGGATGGACAGGACTGGCAGCTTAACGTTCCAGGGTACACATGCTATAGGAAGGATAGAAAAGGGGATGTATCATTTTTGATTAGGGATAACATTACGGCTGTGCATAGAGAGGATATTCCAGGGAGTTATCTGAAGTTATTTGGGTGGACTGAGAAATAAGAAAGGGATGATCACCTTATTGAGATTGTACTATAGAACCATACCCACACACTCACACACACAATAGTCAACAGGAAATTAAGAAGCAAATTGGTAAGGAGATCTCAGTTATGTGAGAATAATTGGTGGTAATGATAGGGGATTTTAACTTTCTAAAGACAGACTGGGACTGCCACAGTGTTAAGGGATCGGATGGAGAGAAATTTGTTAAATGCGTACAAGAAAATTTTCTTATTTCGTATGTGGATGTACCTACTACAGAAAGTGCAAAACTTGTACATCTTTTCGAAATTAAGGCAGGGCAAGTGGCTGAGGTGTCGGTAGGGAAGCACTTTGGTGCAAGTGATCATAATTCTATTAGTTTTAAAATAGTTATGGAAAAGGATAGATCTGATCTAATAGATAAAGTTCTAAATTGGAGGAGGGCCAAATTTTAAAAGTATTAGGCAAGAAGTTTCAAAGGTTGGGCGTGGATGTTTGCAGGTAAAAAGACGGCCGGAAAATAGGAAGCCTTCAAAAATGAGACAGTATGTTCCTGTTAGGGCGAAAGGCAAGGCTGGTAGGGATAGGGAATGCTGGATGACTACAGAAATTGAGGTTCTGGTCAAGAAAAAGAAGGAGGTATATGTCGGGTATAGACAACAGGGTTTTCAGTGAATCCCTAAAGGAACAGAAAGACAGCAAGAGCATACTTAAGAGGGAAATCAGGAAAGCAAAAAAGGGACATGAGATAGCTTTGGGAAATAGGGTTAAGGAAAATGCAAAGGGTTTCCACAAATACAATAAGGACATAAGAGTAACTGGGCAAAGAATAGGGCCCCTTAAAGATCAGCAAAGGCCGCCTACGTGTGGAACTGCGGGAGATGGGTGAGACACTAAACAAATGTTTTACATCAGCATTTACTGTGGAAAAGGATATGGAAGCTACAGAACTTTGGGGAAATAAATAGTGATACTAGACCAAAAAGCGACACTTGGAAAAAAAAGTGTCCATATTAGAGGTGGTGGTGCTGGACATCTTAAAAAACACAAAGGTAGATAAATCCCCGGGACTGGATCAGGTACCCTGGAGCTTTGTGGGAAGCTAGGGAAGTGATTGCTGAGCCCCCTTGTCGAGATAAAAACCAAAACAACTGTGGATGCTGTAAATCAGGAACAGAAATAGAAGTTGCTGGAAAAGCTCAGCAGGCCTGGCAGCATCAGTGAAGAAAAAATCAGAGTTAAGGTTTCAGGTCCACTGACCCTTCCACAGAACCCGAAACGTTAACTTTGATTTCCAGTAACTTCTGTTTTGTCCCTTACCGAGATATTTGTATCATCGAAAGCCACGAGTGAGATGCTGGAAGACTGAACGGTGCATCCCAGGACTTTGTAGGAAGGCAGGGAAAAAATTGCAGGGCTTCTAGCAGAGATGTTTGTATTATCGACAGCCACGAGTGAGGTGCTGGAAGGTGGCTAATGTGCCATTATTTAAGAAATGGCTGCAAGGAAAAGACAGGGATCTATAGACAGGTAAGCCTAACTTTCAGTGGTGGATAAGTTGTCACAGGGATTTCTGAGAGACAGGGATCTACATGCTTTTGGAAAGCCAAGGGCTGATTAGGGATACGCAGTTTAGCTATGTGTGTGGAAAATCATGACTCACAAATTTGATTGAGCTTTTCTTTGGAAGAGGTGGTAAAGAAGATAGATGAAGGCAGAGCATAGGTTGTCTACAAGTTGTCTACATTTCAGCAAGGCCTTCGACAAGGTTCCACATGGTAGACTAATTAGTAAGGATAGATCACATGGGATCGAGAGAGAACTAGACAATTGGATACAAAATTGGTTCAACATATGATGTCACACGTAAAATCTATGTCATGATGTCACTGTTGGAACAGTCCATTCCCCAACAAGCAGAGATAAATGCTTGCCTGCAGTTGCCGGTGTCAGCAAACACCACCATAAAGTAATGAGGAGCAATTTAATTCATGTAATCAAATCCCAATTTCAATTAAAACATAAAAAAGGCACTGTTTGGAATAGTTCCGAATGTCAACTGACAAGAACATAAAATATTAGAGTGAAATTTTTCTACTAAATTAAATGCTATTTAAGAAATTTAAAATCTGTGATCCATGCCTGTTGAAATCACACATTAAACAAAACAAAAACAAAAACACTCACCTATCGTTGAGTTCCACTCTTTTCATGCTGTGCAGGTGCAGAACAGCCAGTATTATTGCCACCAAGAATATGACAGCACAACAAACTCCAACGCTGATGTAGAATACACGGGTGGAGGTAGCAGGTGCTGTGTGTACAGCATCAACTGTGTGAAAGTCAAACATAAGGATGGAATTTGAAACTGACTATTTATATCAAGAGAGTACCAACAGATTTGGAGTGGCTAAGTCCTACCCAACAAACAAAATTGATTTTTTTCTTAAATAAAGTTACTAAAATTGCTGATGGGAACTTTCATAACCTACTTGGACTTTTAGACGATATTCAAAAGATTCCACATAACAGACTATTAACTAAATTTAAAGTTCATGAAATTACTGACCTGGCTAGAAAATTGCTTATGTGACAGAGAACAGGGAGCAAGGATAGTGAATATTTTAAGAACTTGAAGGATCTATCCCACTAGGATCTGTGTTTCTGCTGCAAATGTATACTACACTTATTATCAGCATAATTAGCACCAGAGAACATAATACATGCTCAAGTCAATAAATGTGGAGCTGGAAAAGCACAGCAGGTCAGACAGCATCCGAGAAGCAGGGAAGTCAATGTTTCGGGCCAAAACCCTTCATCAGGGCTGGGAAGGGGGAGAGGAGCCCAGAAATAAATAGACGGAGGGGTGTGGGGCTGGGGGGAGGGTAGGTGGGATGGAGATAGGTGGATGCAGGTAGGGGGCTATTGTAGTCGGTCACTGGGAAGGGTGGAGCGGAAAGGTGAGTCAAGAGATGGACAGGTTGGGGGAGGACAGATTTTGAAGCTGGTGAAGTCAATAGTCAGGCCATTGGGCTGTAAGTATTCAAGCCATTGGGCTGTATGCTCCCATGACCAATGGCCTGAATATTGACTTCACCAGCTTCAAAATCTCTCCTCCCCAACCTGTCCATCTTCTGACTCACCCGTCCAATCCACGCTTCCTACTGATCAAACACAATAACCCCCTACCTGCATCATCAGCTTCAAAATCTCAAGGGTTATAATCTCGAGAATACTGCCTAAATCACATGCAAATTGGCAAAGGTATTCAAGAATAAGGGAAGTAAACACGTGGCTAAAAGGGTGGTGTGAGAAGAGGGGTTCCTTTTCATGGGGCACTGGCAACAGTATTCGAACACGACGGAACTGTACCATTGTGACAGTCTCCACCTGAACGGAGCTGGAGCCAACATTACAGTGAAAAGGGTCAACAGGACTTTAAGCTAGAAAGTGGGGGGAAAGGGAAGGGTAGAACTTCAAGCGTGTGATAGCCAATGGGAAACAAAGCAGCAGGTTAACATCTGTAGGGGTGAATTCAACTGCACTGAAAAGGTATGAAAAAAAATGAAAAGAAAGGAGAACTCAGGAGAGATTATTAAAGTTTCCAGCACATAAAATAGGACAGAGTGTTTGAAAAGGGTTAGGAATCAAACTTCAAACACACTGGATAAACGAACAACAATGAGTAGAGGGATGGTAAATACAGGAGTGAAGGTGTTGGCTCTGAATGCATAGAGTACATAAAATAAGGTAAATGAGCTTGTGGCGCAAGATCGAAATTGGCAGGTATGATGTGGTGGGCATCACAGAGTTGTGGCTGCAAGGGGTTCAGGATTGGGAGCTAAATATCCAAGGTTATACATTCAATTGAAAAGACTGACAGGTGGGCAGAGGGGGTGCAGTTGCCTTAATAGTAAGAAAAGAAATTAAATCAATAACAAGAAATGAAGTACAATCAGACGATCCAGATTCTGTGTGGGCAGAGCTGAGGAACCACGAAGGTGAAGAAACCACAATAGGAGTTACATACAGGCCTCCAAACAGCAGTCAAGATGTAGAGCACAAGATACACCACGAGCTAGAAAAGGCATGTAAGAAAGGCAAAGTTACAGTGATTATTGGGGGGTGGGGGTTCAATGTGCAGGTGGACTGGGAAAATCAGGTTGGTAGTGGATTGCAAAAAAGGAATTTGTGGAATGTCTACGAGATTTTTTTTTGGAGCAGCTAGTGGCGGAGCCCACTAGGGAACAGGCAATTCTAGGTTTAGTGTTCTGCAATGAGGTAGACTTGTTAAGGGAGCTTAGGTGAAGGAACCCTTAGAAGCCAGTGACTATAATATGATAGAAGTTACTCTGCAATTTGAGAGGGAGAAGCTGGAATCAGATGTAACGGTATTACAGTTGAATAAAGGCAACTATAGAGGCATGAGTGAGGAGCTGACCAGAACTGACTGGAAGAGAAGACTAGCAGGAAAGACAGTGGAACAGCAATGGCAGGAATTTCTGGAAGTAATTCAGCAGACACAGCAAAAATTCATCCCTAGGAAAAAGAAGTATATTAAACAGAAGATGATGCAACCATGGCTGACAAGGGAAGTCAGATACAGCATAAAAGCAAAAGAGAAAGCGTATAATGTAGCAAAGGGCAGTGGAAAGCCAGAGAATTGGGAAGCCTACTAAGACCAACAGAGGACAATGGAAAAAGAAATAAGGAGGGAAGAGATTAAATATGAGGGCAAGCTAGCCAGTAATATAAAAGAAGATTGCAAGAGTTTCTTTAGATAAATAAAGGGAAAAAGAGAGACAAAAAAGTGGGCATTGGGCCACTGGAAAATGACACTGGAGTAGTAGTAATGGGGAACAAAGAAATGGCTGAGGAACTGAATAAGTACTGTGTGTCAGACTTCATGGTGGAAGACACAAGTAATGTCTCGAATTTTTGGGACAGTCGGGGGCGGGGTGGGGGGGTGGGGGCAGAGGTCCATTGCCAAGGAGAAGGTGCTAGAAAAACTGGAAGGTCTGAAGGTCGATAAATAACCTGGACCAGGTGGACTACACCCGAGGCTTCTGAAGGAGACAGCTGAAGAAATAGTGGAGGCTTTAGTGGTGATCTTTCAGGAATCATTGGAGTCAGGGAGAGTCCCAGAGGACTGGAAAATCGCTAATGTAACCCCTGATTAGAAGGGAGCAAGGAAAACTATGGACAGTTATAGGCTGATTAACCTGACCTTGGTCACTGGTAAGGTCTTGACGTCCATTGGGAAGAATGAGATTTCTGAATACTTGAAAGTGCATGGTGAAATAGGGCAAAGTCATCATGGTTTCATCAAGGGGAAGTCATGCCTTTGAAGAGGTAACGAGCAGGTTAGACATCAGAGAGCCAATGGATGTTATCTACCTGGACTTCCAGAAGGCCTTTGACAAGGTGCCACACAGGAGGCTGCTGAGTAAGATAAGGGTCCATGACGTTAGAAGCAAGGTACTAGCATGGATAGAAGATTTGCTGTCCGGCAAAAAGCAGAGAGTGGGGATAAAAGGGTCCTTCTCAGGATGGCAGCCAGTAACTAATGGTGTTCCACAAGGATCAGTGTTGGGACCACAACTTTTCACTTTATACGTTAATGATCTAGATGAAGGAACTGAGGACATTTTGGCTAAGTTTGCAGATGATACAAAAATAGGTCAAGGGGCAGGCAATATTGAGGAGGCAGGGAGGCTACACAAGGATTTAGACAGGTTCGGAGCATGGGCAAAGAAATGGCAGATGGAATACAATTTGGGAAAGTGTGAGGACATGCACTTTGGTAGGAAGAATAGAGGCATAAACTATGTTCTAAATGGGGAGAAAATTCAGAAAACTGAAGTGCAAAGAAACTTGGGAATCCTAGTCCAGGATTCTTGTAAAGTAAGCTTGCAGGTTGAGTCAGTAGTTAGGAAGGCAAATACAATGCTGGCATTTATTTTGAGTGGACAGAACATGAAAGCAGGGATGTACTTGTGAGGTTTTATAAAGCTCTCGTCAGACCACATTTAGAGTATAGTGAGCAATTTTGGGCCCCATATCTCAGGCAGGATGTACTGGTCCTGGAGTGGGTCCAGAGCAGCTTCACGAGATTGATCCCAGGAATGAAAGGCTTAATATATGAGGAACATTTGACAACTCTGGGTCTATACTTGATCGAATTTAGAAGGATGAGGGGGGATCTGATTGCAACTTAGAGAATACAGAATGGCCTGGACAAAGTGGATGTTGGGAAGATGTTTCCACTGACAGAAGAGATTAGGAACCAAGGGCACAGCCTCAGAGTAAAGGGAAAATCCTTTAGAATGGAGATGAGGAGAAACTTCTTCAGCCAGAGAATGGTGAATCTATGGAATTCATTTCCACAAAAGGCTGTGGAGGCAAGGTCATTGAGTATATTTAAGAAAGAGATAGATAGGTTCTTGATTGTCAGGGGGATATAGGATTAAAGGGAGAAAGCGGGAAAATGGGGTTGAGAAACTTATCAGCCATGATTGAATGGCAGAGCAGACTTGATGGGCCAAATATCCTAATTTCTGCTCCTATGCCTGGTGGTCACACAAACTAAAAAACAAACAAGCATGTGAAGGCCAGAGGGAATGACTGGGAAGGCAATTCAATGGTTCCTAACAATAGCGTCACTGAGACGATCCTTTTGGCTGGTCAGATCTTGCTTCTCCTCAATCTTCTTTTTCCAGGCTCCTTTAGCTGCTTGTGAAAGGCACAGGGCGACCGGCTTACACTTAGACGTCTCTGACATGTTGGTTAAAACCCACAGCATACAGGAACTGATGAGGGAAATAAACTGGCTGTCTTCAGACTTGAGGTGATTTTTACTGCAGAGAAAGGGCAGCTGTTTTCTTTGCAGAGCTTCAAAGGCTTCTGACCCAAACATTCACATTCACAAGCTGTTTAGCGTCTAGACAGATAATCACAAAATTTGTGGCAGGCACAAGGCCTTCGTTGTCAAAACCTGATCCACCATTCAGAAACCAAATCTCCACTCATAATATTCTAACAATTTAAATGTAGTGGATTGTTCAGGATTTAAAAAAAAAAAAAAACGGGTGGCACAGTGGTTAGCACTGCTGCCTCACAGAGCCAGGGGTGCAGGTTTGATTCCACCCTCGGGTGACTGTTTGGAGTTTGGACATTGGACATTGTCCCCGTGTCTGTGTGGGTTTCCTCTGGGTGCTCTGGCTTCCTCCTACAGTCCAAACATGTGTAGGCTAAGTGGATTGGCCATGTTAAATTGCCCATAATGTTCAGGGATGTGTAGATTAGGTGGGTTATAGGGGAATGGGTCTCGGTGGGATGCTCTGAGTCGGTGTGGACTGGTTGGGCCAAAGGGCCCGTTTCCACACTGTAGGGATTCTAAGAATATATCCCTTGGCTCTAGCTAGGCTGTAACTAGACTTCCTCCATTGTTTGAACAAACAGCAGTGTAAACAGCACTTACAATCAGTGTTTGATAATTTGCTTTTAAAATTTGCAGCCATGGTTCAACAATCCTTCGCCCATTCAAAAATACAGAAAATTTTTCAAAATACACAATTGTTACATAATGAATGTGTTTACTTTAAACACACATTTCCTTCCCACTTTCAGTCTTTTGATGAGAAAATAAAGGTTTCATATATGCACTCTTAATAACTAAGTTTCTGTTATTGCATCTAGACATGGAAGTAATACACCAAAAATGAGTAACGTTTCAAAACCAAAGATTTGACTTCTAATTTAAAGCAGCAAGTATGACCTATTTACTACATAGCAGATCCTATTTAGGTCAGCAATCAATCTAGCTATTAATATTCCAGAATATCTTTTCCTAGCTGAAATGATTCTATCAATTTCCCCAAAGGATCAAAAGTATATTCTGTCAAATTATAGCTGGCATATTTACAGCAAGATTATTTTTCTAAAGTCAACAACTTGATGCATTTCCTCCAAAAAACATTTGGTACATTTGTAGACTGAGTATTTACAGAAATGAGATTTCCAATTGTTTATGGTTTCAGGGAAGTATGTATTTGTCTATACCAATTTTTTTCAAAAACAGTCAACCCTCTCCCAATCATTACTTACAAGCAGTTCGTCCGTCTTTGCTGCTGTTTTTGCCTGGGTACATAGGAGATTTTTCTTCCTGTTCAGGCTCTAAATGGATTTAAACAAAAGCTATAGTCTGTGACTTCATTTTAAAATAAAGAAGTCATTTATGAGAAAATGCCTGTAGATTGGGATACAAAATATTTTGTTGTTTCCAATTTGCAGCTGACTTGCAGTCTTAAGGCTTCCAAGTAAATGCTGATGTTATGAACTTGCAATTCCACGTTGAAGTACACACTGCTGAAATCTCACGTCTAAACAAACCTCAACTGGAAAGAAAACCTTTTAAAACAATTTGATAAATTAACAATTAAAATCACAAAAGCTTACAGCCCATCAAGTCTGCTTGAATATTACCAACAAAATTTCAAACCAATTCCAATGTCTCCCTCACACTCTTGTATAAAACTACACCTTTTTCTCCTTCCAGCTATTTATCCAACTTCTTTCAAAGCCACTACCTCAACCATCCAGGTCAAACAATTTCATGTTCCAAGAACCATTTGTATAAATTTCTCCGAACCTATCCCTAAATGATAAATTTTAAATGAATGACTGCACAACATGAACTCCCACTCACAGGCACGATTAAAACACAGTGGGTAGCAGTTTCACCTCCATGTTAGAAATTTATTGGTTCAAGTCCCACTCCAAAGACATGAACTCAAAAATATAAGCTGAGAGTCCAGTGCACAACTCGAAGTGATATCATCAAATGTACATCTTTCAGACGAGGCATTAAATCAAATCCTGCAGTTCCTTCAGAACACAAAAAAAAAAATCAACTGGCTATATTTAAGAAGAACAGGAGGGTTACAGACCCTTCTCTCCTGACATGCCAATTTTTATTTCGCCTGTCTTGAGTACTCTGCCTTTCTTAAAGGCAAGGACCTTGCAACCAACAGCTTATAGTCAATGACTACCTCACCTTTATGCCTCTAAATTGGAAATGTGTAATGGTACCTTTCCTGAAAATGTGGCCTTCATGTCTGGCTATATCTTTCACACTTCCCACCCAAACACCACAGTGGTAGTGTGGCTCTCAGTACCAAATCACTTCTTAGTTTGTCCTGCCACACCTCTGGCATCTTCTCTTTTTACCTCTCTTGCCTCTTATTCTCCACTATTCACACAAGTGCTAAACCAGACATCGTATCAAGATATCTTCAATTCTTTTCTCTCAGGCCACCAATTAGCTCACCAAATAATCACTGCAATTGTAATAGTTAGTATCACAGCAGTCATAGCCTTGCCTGACATCCATCCCAAATCTCACTCATGAAGCCAACAATTCATTTGAAGTTAAAATTAAACTGCCAGCAAGAATTTTAAAAACATTTTTCACTGTTTTGATCCAATAGCACATTAGTTCTATCTGAGTAATGTTCATTGCCATTCTCCCCCAAGGTTCCTGAACCCTGCATGCCCTCCCTCCGATGACCTCCCATGCCTGTGTTTTTGGACTTGAATTATCACACATAGGGATAGAATGTTCAATACAGTAATGCAGAAATAGCAAGGGCTCTGGGTGCAAGGGACAATTATCATAGTTTTTTTTAAATTAACATCTGTCTCTATCAAAGAGTGAATGAAGTTAAGTTTTACATATACCATTACAAGTAAAATATAAAATACAAATAAAAAATGAGAAATGGAGTAGAAGAGCATACTGAACAATGGATTATGGTCTTTATATTATCAAAAATCAAAATATAACAGTCAGTGGAAGTTGTTCATTGTGTGGATGAGGTATGGTTTGGGCTATTCTTAGATCTTGTTGTTTTTTCACCTTAATTCAGTTAATTGTTTTCATTTCTGTAGCTGGTAGTCAGTAAAAGCTAAACAAGGGGTGAAGTTTGGAGTTTGACAACAATATCAAGAAAGAATGTCATGGTGGTAATGTTTATTCTTGAGTAAAAATCTTCACTATGTCCAAACTCACGCTAAATTCATTTTGCCCATCAACTTGTGGGTTAACTTAAATTGTTCTATTCTGACATTACATAAATTGTAGAAGTTTTCAAATTCAATCTTGGCCTCATCTTTGTAATTTACTCCAACCCTACAAATACCTTGAGATATCTACATTCCTCCAATTCTGGTCTCTTACACATCCTCAATTTATATCACTCCACCAGCGATGGCCATACCTAGGGCTCTGAACTCTGAAATTAGCGATCAATTGAAACAGGGGATTCTCCAGTCAGAGGCACAGGCAGACATTTCTGCAGCCGACAGCAAGACATCAGAATGGTGTGTTGCCTCCCTGGTGCCAGGATCAAGGTTATCTTGGAGACCATGCAGAATGTTCTCAAAAGGGAGAGGAACCAGCAGGAGGTTGTTATACACGTTGGAACCAACAACACAGGAAAAAAAACATAATGAGATTATAAAGGAGAGAACGTAGGAAGTTGGGCAAGAATTCAAAAAGGAGGCCCTTGAAGGTAGTAATATCTGAATAATTCCCAGTGCCATGAGCTAGTGAGGGTAGGAATAGGAGGATACAGCAGATGAACGAACAGCTTGGGAGCTGGTGTGGGGGAGAAGGATTCATATTTTTGGGTAATTGGAATCTCTTCTAGGGTAGAACTTACCCATTTAAAAAGGATGGATTGCACCTGAATTGGAAGGGGACTAATATAACAGCGGGGAGATTTGCTAGAACTGCTCAACTGGATTTAGACTATTGAGGGGGAAGAGATGTGGACCAGGGAGATAGTGAGGAAAGAGATCGGTCTGAGACTGGTTCAGTTGGGAAAAGGATCACGCCAAACAGGTGGGGCAGGCAGGAACAATACAGAGAACAAAGTAGGACTGATAAATTAAACTGCATTTATTTCAATGCAAGAGGTAAGGCAGATGAACTCAGGGCATGGTTGGGAACATGGGACTTGGAAATCAGATATTACAGAGGCGTGGCTCAGGTTGGACAGAATTGGCCACTTAATGTTTCAGGGTATGGCTGCTATAGAAAGAATAGAAAGGAGAGCGAGAGAGAAGAGGCGGTTTTGATTAGGAATAACATTATGGCTGTACTTAGGGAGGATTTCCAGGGAATACGTTACGTAAAGTTATTTGGGTGGAACTGAGAAATAAGAAAGAAATGATCGCCTTATTGGGATTGTAATATAGACCCCCCAGTAGGCAGCAGGAAATTCAGACACAAATTTGTAAGGAGATCTCAGTTTTCTGTAAGAATAATAGAGTGGTTATGGTAGGGGATTTTAACTTTCCAAAGCCATAGTCTAAAGGGCTTGAATGGAGAGGAATTTGTTAACTGTGTACAAGAAATTTTTTTGATTCAGTATGTGGATGTACCTACTAGAGAAGGTGCAAAACATGACCGACCTGTGGGAAATAAGGCAGCGCAGGTGACGGAGGTGTCAGTGGGGGAGAACACTGGAGCCAGTGACCATAATTCTATTAGTTTTAAAATAATGATGGAAAAGGATACACCAGAACTAAAAGTTAAAGTTCTAAATTGGAGGAAAGCCAATTTTGACAGTATTAAGGAAGAACTTTTAAAAGTTGACGGTGGCGGGGGGGGCGGCGGGGGTCATGGGCAGTGAATGGGGGAGGTAGATGTTTGCGGGTAAAGGGGCAGCTGGAAAATGGGAAGCCTTCAAAAACAAGATAGCGAGTGTCCAGGGACATTATCTTCCTGTTAGGGTGAAGGGCAAGGCTGATAGGTGTAGGGAATACTGGATGACTACAGATATTGTGGGTTTTGGTCACGAGAAAGGACGAAGCATGTGTCAGGTTTAGACAGCAGAGATCGAGTGAATCCTCAGAAGAGTGTAAAGACAGTATGAGTATACTTAAGAGGGAAATCAGGAGGACGAAAAGGGGAGATGAGATAGCTTTGGCAAATAGGGTTAAGGAGAATCCAAAGGGATTCTACAAATACATTAGGGACAAAAGGGTAAATACGGAGAAAATAGGGCTCCTTTAAGATCAGCAAGGCTGCCAATGTGTGGAACCGCAAGATGTGGGGGAGATACTAAACGAGTATAGTTTATTTAATGTTTTAGAGTAGATTTGTAGCTCAGGTTGTGGATGTTGTGGTTGGTTGGCTCACCGAGCTGGTTTGTTGTTCTGCAGATGTTTCATTACCCTGCTGGGTAACATCATCAGTGCAGCCTCCAATGAAGCACCATTGTGTTTTCCCGCCCGTTATTTAAACTCTGGTGTCTGTCGAGCTGAATTACCTCACTTCCAGTTTTCCTTCATAATGGAGTCTATATGGGGTCAATTTCTATGTGTTTGTTGATGGCTTTCTTCATGGAGTACCAGGCTTCTAGGAATTCCCATGCTTGTCTCTGCTTTGCTTGTCCCAGGATCTTGGTGGTGTCCCAGTCAAATTGGTGGTTCTCCTTATCCATGTGGATAGAGATGAGTGAGTATTGGTCACGTCTTTTTGTACCAGTTGATGTTCGTGTAACCTTGTCGTTAATTTCCTTCCTGATTGTCCGATGTAGTGTTTGTCACTGTCTCTGCAGGGAATCTTCTATATGACAGTGGTCCTGTCCATAGTGCATAGTGGGTCTTTGGTTCGGGTGAGCAGTTGTCGTAGGGTTGATGTGGGTTTGTGTGCTACTCTGATGCCCAGTGGTCGTAGGAGTCTTGTGGTCAGTTCAGATGTGTTGCTTTATGTAAGGTAGCGTGATGAGTGTGTCAGGGTGTGTAGTGTCTCCCTAGTATCGTTGGTGTAATAGGCATTTTCTGACCCAGTTTTTCGGGTATCCATTTGCTTTGAATACCTGGAAGAGGTACTCTTCTTCCTGTCATAGCTCTGTGCTGCTGCAGTGTGTTGTCACCCGTTTAAATAATGTTCTCACGCAACTACGTTTGTGTGTATTAGGGAAATCGCTGTTGAAATTCAGTACTTGGTCAGTGTGTGTGGCTTCCTGTGTACCTTTGTTAGGAATTCCCCATTTGGCCTGTGCTCTACCATGATATCTAGGAATGGGAGCTGTTTGTTCTTCTCCTCTTCTCAGAGTCACATAACGAATGAGGATATATTAAACAAACCCAAGATGCTGTTAAATTTTCAGTTAGAAGGCTTTAAATGATTGATATGTGTGTGTGTGTGTGTGCGCAAGCTGGGGGGGGGGGGGGAGACAGACAGCGAGAGAGAGTGAGGGAGAGCGCGCGCACCTGCGTGAGAGCAAGGGAGAGTGCACACACATGTCTGCATGATTGTGTATCTATGTGAGAGTGGGGGGGGGGTGCGGCGGTGTGGAAGAAAGAAAATAGTACGGTGAGGTCATCTGTAGTGCGACATGAACTCAAGATTCCAGTCGAGGCCATCCTCATGGGTACCAAAAGTGGCTATCAGCCTCTGTTTTCTTGTGCATCCTGAAGTCTGTCTTGGAGGATGTTTACCTGAAGATTCGAGGCCAAATGTCCTTGACTGCTGAAGTGTTCCCCCACTGACAGGAATACAGGGAGAACCAGCCATTTGGATACAGAACTGGCTCAAAGGTAAAAGACTGAAGGTGGAGGACGTTTGTTTTCCCACACTGGACGCCTGTGACCAGGCTGGGTCCACTGCTGCTGATCATTTATATAAATGATTTAGATGTGAACATACCATGTATGGTTAGTAAGTTTGCAGAGGACACCAAAATTGGAGGTGTAGTGGACAGCGAAGGTAGTTTCCTTGGAGTACAATGGAATCTTGACCAGATAGGCCAATGGGCCGAGGAGTGGCAGATGCGTTGAATTTAGATAAATGTGAGGTGCTGCATTTTGGAAAGGCAAATCAGGGCAGGACTTATACACTAATGGTAAGGTCCTGGGGAGTGATGTTGAACAAAGAGACCTTGGAGCGCAGGCTCATAGTTCATTGAAAGCAGAGTCGCAGATAGACAGGATAGTAAGGCGGCATGTGGTATACTTGCCTCTATTGTTCAGTGCACTGCATATAGGAGTTGGGAGCTCATGTTGCGGCTGTACAGGACACTGGTTAGGCCAGTTTTGGAATATCGCTTGCAATTCTGGTCTCCCTGCTCTAGGGAAGATGTTGTGAAAGTTGAAAAGGGTTCAGAAAAGATTTACAAGGATGTAGCCAGGGCTGGAGGGTGTGAGCTTTAGGGAGAAGCTGAATAGGCTGGGGCTATTTTCCCTGGAGCATTAGCGGCTGAGGGATGACCTTACAGAGGTTCATGAGATCATGAGGGGCTTGGATAGGGTAAATAGACAAGGCGTTTCCGGAGGGGGGTGGGGGGCAAAACTAGAGGGCACAGATTTAGGTGAGTGGGGGAGAAGACTTAACAGAGACCTAAGTGGCAATTTTTTCATGCAGAGGGTAGTGCATGTATGGAATGAGCTGCCAGAGGAAGTGGTAAAGGCTGGTACAATTACAACACTTAAAAAGACACCTGGATGGATATATGAATAGGAAGGGTTTAGACAAAATGGGCCAAATGCTAACAAACGGGACTAGATTTATTGAAGATATCTGGTCGGCATGGACAAGTTGGACCGAAGAGTCTATTTTCGTGCTGTACATCTCAATGACTCTAAATCACACTACTTCTCCTTCTCCCTTTCAAGGTGCACTTAAAGCTTATCTCCGGACAAACATTTGGTCACTTGTCCTAGTATCTCATTATATAGCTCTATCAAATGTTGTTTCATTATACACCCGCGAAACATCTTTGAATATTTTATTACATTGCCAGAACCTGATTTTAGGAGCTAAACGTGAACCGAAGTTGGGAAACCTCAGTCCAGTCACTTGTACAATTCAGCTCACAGAACAAAGTTATATGCATTTTGGTTCTAACTGACACAATCTCACTGCAGGCCAGAACAAAATAATGACTATTGACCATTGCAATAAAGGGTGTTCTCCTGCAGTTTCTCAGGTCAACTGTATAGCTACTAAGTATCAAGCATCACTCAGCATCCAGTTACACATTTGGTGGTCCTTGATTTAAAAGGACATCCAAACTGGAAACACTCCCATTTTCCCAATGTGATCACCACTCAAATAATCACAATTAAAAAAAAACTTTTGGCAAAAAAGGAGTGGAGTCACACTGAAGCAGAACCTTGTGAAAATCTCTACTCTTTATTCTCATGATATAGTCTACAGTTCAATGATGATATTCTGGGGATGAGCAATGCAAAAGCCAATTGTTTGCCCACACAAAGCAAAACACTAAAGATCCACATTCACTATCAGTGGTCAGTACATTGAGTATAGGAGTTGGGAGGTCATGTTGTGGCTGTTCAAGACCTTCCCCACATGTGAGCAGTTAAGCACAGAGCTCAAGTAGAGCTCTTTAACTTGACCAAGGAGGATTTGGTTGCAATGCAACAGGGAAAGCAAAGAGGAAATTAAAGTTAAGTAAATATGCCAAGTGTTTTCTCAGGGAAGGATTCATTGGCAAAGACAACATGAACATTTATTTCACAACAGTGGTTCTTCAAAGTGCCAGAGAGAAATAAAACGTGCTAAGTTAGTGGACAGATTTAAAAATGGAATCTAATTCTGTACCATGATCAGAGATTTACAATAAGAATAATTAATTATTCTCATCCATCTTTCAACAATAGCATGGTCTCTGCATATTCTGAGATCACTTTACTTTGCATTCATTTTTCTCATCATATATTGTACCATTTGACTAAATTTCATACCACTGATATCACTCTTACAAGTGTAATGCTGGCAGTAACGTAGAAGTGACTTACAAAACAGAACTGAAACCAGGCCGTGTTGTATTGTGGACTGTGACTTTACAATCTCCAAAAATGGAGGCAAGCACCAATTCAAATTTACTAAATTTTCTAAAAAATATTAATAAATTTATGTCACCCTTTCAGTTAGTGCATTCCAGATCATAAGAACATTTCACTGCTTTTTCAGTATTTTCCTCATGTTGGCTTTGCCAAATATGTAATTCTGTGCCCTTTGGTTTTTAACTCTTCTGCCACTGGAAGTTGTTTCTGCTGCTTTGTTATCAAAACCTTCATGATTCCAAACACCTGTATCAAATCTATAATGCACCTTTGCTGTTCTGAGGAAGAGATTTATGTTATTAAGTTCAGTTTTACAGTCTGAATAACATCCCTATTCTGTTGATGAGTCATTCGGGATCAATTTTTTTTGTGCTGTTGAGGAAAATCAGTTCAGTGATTTTGCTGAAAGGATTTATATATTAAAACAAGGCTAGAACGAGTTTAGACATGACAACTATTTGGGTACAGAACCGGAGGTCACTGAAGGACTGTGACATTTTAATTCAGCAAGGCCAATGAGAAGAATGAGAAATCGAAACATAAACATCAGATTTTCCATGAGTTAGGCTAGCTCCATTTTTAAAAAGGAAGCAACAATGAAATGTTTCAGAGGTAGCAGGAACTGCAGATGCTGGAGAATCTGAGATAACAAGGTGTAGAGCTGGATGAACACAGCAGGCCAAGCGGCATCAGAGGAGCAGGAAGGCTGACGTTTCGGGCCTAGACCCTTCTTCAGAAATGGGGGAGGGGAAGGGGGTTCTGAAATAAATAGGGAGAGGGGGGAGGCGGATAGAAGATGGATAGAGGAGAAGATAGGTGGAGAGGAAACAGACAGGTCAAAGAGGCGGGGATGGAGCCAGTAGAGGTGAGTGTAGGTGGGGAGGTAGGGACGAGATAGGTCAGTCCAGGGAGGACGGACAGGTCAAGGGGACAGGATGAGGTTAGTAGGTAGGAGATGGGACTGGGGCTTGAGGTGGGAGGAGGGGATAGGTGGGAGGAAGGACAGGTTAGGGAGGCGGGGACGAGCTGGGCTGGTTTTGGGATGCGGTAGGGGGAGGGGAGATTTAGAAGCTTGTGAAGTCCACATTGACACCATTGGGCTGCAGGGTTCCCAAGCGGAATATGAGTTGCTGTTCCTGCAACCTTCCGATAGCATCGTTGTGGCACTGCAGGAGGCCCAGGATAGACATGTTGTCTGAGGAATGGGAGGGGGAGTTGAAATGGTTCATGACTGGGAGGTGCAGTTGTTTAGTGCGAACCGAGCGTAGGTGTTCTGCAAAGCGGTCCCCAAGCCTCCGCTTGGTTTCCCCGATGTAGAGGAGGCCACAACGGGAACAGCGGATGCAGTATACCACATTAGCAGATGTGCAGGTGAACATCTGCTTGATGTGGAAAGTCTTCTTGGGGCCTGGGATGGGGGTGAGGGGGGAGGTGTAGGGGCAGGTGTAGCACTTCCTGCTACTTACTAACCTCATCCCGCCCCCTTGTCCTGTCCGTCCTCCCTGGACTGACCTATCTCCTCCCTACCTCCCCACCTACACTCACTTCTACTGGCTCCATCCCCGCCTCTTTGACCTGTGTGTCTCCTCTCCACCTATCTTCTCCTCTATCCATCTTCTATCCACCTCCCCCTCTCTCCCGATTTATTTCAGAACCCCCTTCCCCTCTGAAGAAGGGTCTAGGCCCGAAACGTCAGCCTTCCTGCTCCTCTGATGCTGCTTGGCCTGCTGTGTTCATCCAGCTCTACACCTTGTTATCAACAATGAAATGTGTTTGTTTCATATACTGGAGCAGACTATGCCATTTCAATTTTCATTATCAGCTCAGGATGGAGAACAGAGGACATGCAAAGGACCTACTCCTTACTTTTGAAGCAGATTTTCCTCCTTTTGAAGTTCAGGACTGTGATGTTCTTTGAGGAATTAATCGTCAAGTTAAGCTGCATTTCCATGGCCACCTCTGAATCAAATGTTCCTGTGCATAACAGGTCCACTCTAAATACTGCAAAAGACCAAAAATGTGTGAAGTTTTCTGTTAAAGTCTGACTGGTCAAAGACTCGAGAGAGAAAACAATTATACAAACATCATCAGCTCAGTTCAGAATGTACTATTTGTCAATGATGAATTTGTAATGAACTTTGTCAGTTAATAAAATCTATAAAAAGGGGTGAATGTGATTATTTTTTCCCCCCAATCGTTCATTGTTTCCCTCAACGTCATTACTATCATGAATAGAAAGAAGTCTTTAAGCTGACACATTATGCAGAGGAGGTGAGCACTTACAAAGAGGAATAATAGCCAACTTAGACAACCGAGTCCTGATGAAGGGTCCTGACCGGAAACCTTGACTTTCCTGCTCCCCTGATGCTGCCTGACCCGCTGTGTTCCTCCAGTTCCATACTGTATCGACTTAAGACAATTCTGTGCTCACTTAATCTCTAATAGTAATCAAGGGAATGACAAGTATAACCATCAACAGTTAGTTCGGTGAAGGATGGACTTTGTATAGGGGATGCAAGACAGACAACAGCACTTGCCTTTCACATATTTAATTGGAGTCATACAGTTCTGACAAACTGCTTAGACAATGGGTCAAATTTTGAAGACAGGAGTGAAGACAAGATTCTTGAGAAGTGGTATAAAGAAATCAGACAAACTGATATTTTCAGTACAAGAGGTTAGTTTTTAATCTAATTTTCACAGATCTTAAGGACCTGGGAAGAGGAGCTTAATGTCACCAGTTTATTTGCAGATACATAGTTACCATTTAGATTCACAATTGTTTAACAAGAACTGGAGATAAATCTTAAGGCAGAAAAAGAGTTGAGCTTAAAAGTAATTTACTGTTCAGTCATTTCCCTTTTCTGCCCGAGTGTGTCAGTCACTGGATTTAATGCCTTAAAAAGTTAAGGCCAGACAGGACAATCTCAAAGACATGAGCATAATGAGTCACCAAGGTCAATGATCGAATTTAGCTCATTTGGAAATTCAGGAATAAAGACATTGAAAAGAGCCTAAGGCATAACATATTTTCCAGGATTTTTATAAAAGTATACTTATCATGTCAGCCACAATCTAACAGTGCAGCAGACTCGATGGGCTAAATTGCCCAATTCTGCTTCCACGTCTTGTGGTCTTACGGTCTAAATACTCCATTATCCTTGCACATACCAACATACCAAAAAGAGCATGCTGCCACACCAACGTCCCACTTCCAAGACGAACTTCTGCCCCAAAAGTAACAGAGGCTGCAGTAGCCACATTGGTCACCTTCCGACTCCCCCTGAGAGTGGAAGAGAGTCATCTCGTCTGCAAGGGACTGGTGATGATGACGATGATGATGATGACGACAACAACTACCATAAGACCAAAAAATATAGGAACAGAATTATAGGCCCATCAGTCCTAGCTGATATGCTCCTCTGCTACCTTCTCCCCCTAACCCTTGATCCCCTTACTAATTCAGAAATTATCTCTGTCATAAAGACACTAAAAGACTTGGCCTTCACAGACTTCGGCAGCAATGAGTTCCACAGATTCACCATGCTCTGGTTGAAGAAATTCCTCCCCATCCCAGCTACAAAATCATCCAATCAGTCATACAGCATGGAAACAGATCCTTCAGTCCAACTCCTCCAAGATGACTAAGTTTCCTAAACCAAACTGGTTCCACTTGCCTGTGTTTGGCCCATTTCCCACTAAACCTTTCCCACTCATTAACTGCTCAAATGCCTCTTAAATGTTGCAACTGAACTTGCATCTACCACTTCCTCTGGCAGTTCATACCACACACGAACCACCCGCTGCGGGGAAAAAGTTGCCCCTCATGTCCCTTTTAAATATTTAAATATTAAAAATATGCCCCCAGTTTTGAACTTCCCCCAGAGGGGAAAGAACACTGCTATTCATATTATCTATGCCCCTCATGATTTTACAAGGCCACCATTCAACTCCTATACTCCAGGGGTAAAAAAAAAGTCCCAGTCTATCCAACCTCTCCTTACAATTCAAACCCTCCAGTCTCAACAACATCCTGATAAATCTTTTCTGAACTTTCTCCAATCTAATAATGTCTTTCCTACAGCATGGTGATCAGAACTGTTCACAGGATTCTAAAAGTGGTCTCACCAACATTCTGTACAAAAAACTGTGTACCTGAACTCCTAGGTCTCTGACAAAGCTACCCAGAGTACTACCATTAACTATACAAGTCCTGACCTTGTTTGCCTTACCAAAATGCAATATCTCGCATTTATCCAAATTAAACTCTATCTGCCACTCCTCAGTCCATTGGTCCAATTGATCAAGATTTCTTTGTAATCTTACATAACTTTCTTCACTGTCGGCTAGTTCTAAAGGGTCGTATCTTCATTCTGAGGCTGTGCCCTCAGGTCTCAGTCTCTCCTACTAGCGGTAGGATTTTACCCACATCTACTCTATCCAGGCCTCTCAGTATTCTGTAAATTTCAGTGAGATGCTCACTTATCTTCCTAAACTCCATCGAGTATAGACCCAGAATCCTCAAATGCTCCTCATACGAAAAGCCCTTCATTCCTGAAATCATTCTTGTAAATCTCCTCTGGATCCTCTTCAATGCCAGCACATCGTTCCTTAGATACTGTGCCCAAAACCGCTCACAATATTCCAAATGTGACCTGACCAGAGCCTTATATTGCCTCAGCAGCACATCCCTGCTTTTGTATTCTAGCCCTCTTGAAACTAATGCTAACATTGCATTTGCCTTCCTAACTGCCAACTGAACCTGCATGTTAACCTGAAGAGAATCCTGAACTAGGACTCCCAAGTCCCTTTATACTATAGTATTGGTAAAGGCAGTACAGTTTGCATAGCGGCAAGCAATGGAACAACCAAATATCAGGGTAAGCACATCATTCACAAGATTCAACACCTGCAATATTACAAGTATAAACAACTTTGTTGTTAGCCTGCAACTTGATGCTCTACGCATGCGAACATTTACTGCTTAATTGTTTAATTTGTTGATCAAAGGAGAAAATATATCAGTTTGGAGTTAGGTACCTGAAATGCAGACACATTGGATTAGAGTTGGAATTTAGCTACACTGAGTAGTTCCAGTAGTTGGACAGTTCTGGAACTTAGTATAGTTAGACATATTATGCAACACCAAAATAGTGGTGCTGCAATATGACAAATTAGGATCACTGCGCAAGGAGAAACTGCAGTTTGACAGAACTGCATAATTCCAATTAAATATTTGAAGGCCCAATTGTCTTTCATCCCCCATGAAAAGTTCATTCCCTGACAACTGCCTCCATCAGTCTGTTCAAGATTGCCTGAGGCTAAATCAGACCAATCACACTTCAGAGTCCTACCTGTTTTAAAGCTATATTTCTGACCACATCTACTCACCAAGACAATTCCATCCAGCTCCATCGTAATGCATTTGCCTCAGCTCATTGGCTGCTGTCTCAGCCATATAATAGAAAAATCCCTAACGTGTGGAAGCAGGCTTATTTGGCTCGAGTCCACACCAACCTTCATGGCATCCCACCCAGACCCAACCCCCTACCCTACCCCTGTAACCCTGCATTTCCACGGTTAATCCAGGAAACCTACAAGTCCCTGGGCACTATGGGGCAATTAAGCATGGCCAACTCAACTAACCTGCACGTCTTCAGACTGTGGGAGGAAACCAAATCACCGGGAGGAAGCCACACAGACATGGGAGATGTGCAAACTCCACAAAGGCAGATGCCCAAGGGTGGAATCAAACCCAGGTCCATGGCACGGTGAGGCAGCAGTGCTAACAAGGAGCCACCGTGTCGTCCTGTTCCTATGTTGCCTCTAGATTTGACAATTCCAATGTTGCCTTGCCTGGCCTTCCATCTTGCACCCTTAGTAAACTTGAGCTCTTCCAAAACTCTGCTTTCATATTCTCAATGTCACAAAGTCCTATTTACAGTGTACATGCTGACCTACACTGATAATGATATGCTTTTAAATTTATGACCCTTACTTAAATCTATGGTTCTGCAATGCCAAGCTGGTCATTATTTCAGTTTCCTTTTGCTGTTGGCCCACAAGTTCACATTAGACTTTTTTCACTAATTGTTGACTGTTTCCTTCAACATCATTATTGACACATATTGAAAAAAATCTTTGATGTAACACATTATGCAGAAGAGATGAGGACCTACACAGAAATACAGACAATTCTGCAATAATGCGTGTTTCGTTAATGCGAATTGGCTGTAGCACGATCGATGAATATGGACGTGTTTGGATAACGCGAACTTTCTGCTGTACAGGTATAGCGATTTTTCATAGCGATTTCCCTATAAGGCGATTTTCTAAGGCAGTTTTCCAAAGCGCGATTTTCTGTAGCACGAGGTCACACAAGAACATAACTATCACATTATAGAAGAACTAAATGTAACAGCCAGCTTAAACAACCCATATTGTGCTCCATGCTTGTTCAATAACTAGAAGTAATCGGGGTAGTTTCAAGGTCACCATTATTGATAGATTGAAAATTATTCTGAACCTTTCCAAGGCATATAACACTTTTGTCCCTTCTTGTCAACATTTTTCCCTCCCATTAAAATCTTTCTCTCTATCACGCACACATACCTTTCCATTTCCAATCCAAATTTGCATCTAAAGTTTTACAAATAACTTAACCTGGAAAGGTTGAATAAACAGTACAATTTACATGTTTTTGAAAAAAAAACTATGTCACATAGCATGAACAAAATTCTTTTGAAAGTACAGAAAATACCCATTCCTTCACAGATCAGCAGTTCTCAACTGTTGCTTTTTATCCTTTCTCACCTGATTCTTTGCGTGGAATCTCTCCTCGTGCAGAGATGTTAGCTTGAGGCATGTCCATGACTGCTGGGTTGTCCACCTGAAAGCCCAACGTGTATTCCACCTGTCACAGAAAACACTTCATGAGAATGATTGTTCAGATGTTCACTATTATGCATTTACTCTATTAAAGTCATACTTAATAAAAACAAGTAATGCTATGCTCCAAAACTACAACGTGACTATCTTGACTATATTTATAACCAAGTGGAGAAGGCTCTTATGGTGCAATAGTAGCATCCCTACCACTGGGCCAGGGATACTGTGTTCAAGTCCCATATGCACTAGATGTACGTTATAACATGTCTGAACAGGCTGATGAAAATAACTATAACCAAACTGGGGGAAAATGTAAATTAACTTGTTTTTAATTTCCTAACCTTTATTTTGATATCTCAAACACTCAATACAAGATACAATCAGAGTAATCACAGCACAGGAAGTCATTCAGCTCATCAAAACTACAATAGTTCGCAGTAGCCCAATCCACTCATTCCTATTTCCACACGCTATCCCAGTGACCCTGTAAGCAAGTTGATTTTCCCCTCAAGTGCCCATCCAATTTCCTTTTGAAAACACTCAACATCTCCAATTCCACTGCCCTCATAGGCAACAAGTCCCATAACATTCACTATGCAAGTTTCCTTTGGCTCATGTCATGATAACATGAATTTTAACTTCAGGGCAATTCTAGAAAATTACAACCAGGGTAAAGCAAAGACATCAGGAGCCAACGTGGTGGGTGAAGAAAGTTTTCTGAAGTCCCTGCTGCATCACTGGCACTGCAGAAGCATTGGTCATAATCTTTCAGTCCTCTCTGGACGTGGCAGCAGTGACACGAGGACAAGAGAATGTTGACTCTTTTCCTCTGAGGGGAGATGGCTAAGAGACGACTTGATTGAAGTTTTCAAGAGTCATAAGGGACCTGGGTAGGGAAGGCAGGGAGAAACTGCTCTCACTCATGAAAAGGATCACAAATGAGAGCGCACAGATTTAAAGTGATCTTTAAAGGAAGTCAATACAAGAAAAAATTTCCACATAGCAAGTAGCTCAGGTCTGGAATGCACTGTCTGTAAAATATGTTGGAGGCATGTTCAATAAGGCATTCAAGAATGACATATTTAATAGTACCGTGCCTTTAAAAAAGGATTTGTTCTAAGCTGCTTCTCTTGCAGAGAGGTGTTGCCAGAATGTCTGCTTCAGAAGCAGTGGGTAAACAGCTTTGATTTCCCCGAGTGTATTTTTTAAAATTAGACAAAAGAAGCACAAGTGGGTGAAGTCAGGCTCACACAGACCCAGTTTTGCTTTCAATTGGGATTTGGATTGGCTGTCGAAGCTTATAGATATAGCCTTTTGCTGCAGCAAAAAGCTTGGGTTCTCTCTCTGCTGTTAGATTGTTTCTTTCAGGTGTTCCTTTCTTCTGGACTGCAAAGGAAATAGAATATGGAAGAATAAAATCTCTACAGTGTGGAAGTAGGCCATTTCTAGTCCACAATGACTCTCCGAAGAGCATCTATCGAAATGATAGATGAAGCCTCTTCACCATGACTTGAAATGCAGAATCTCAGATTTGTCACAGGGCAGGAAGAAGCCATTCAGCCCTTTGTGTCTGCACCGACTCTCCAAACGAGCAATTCACTTGGTGCCATTTAACCCATAACTCTGCACATTCTTCCTTCACTGGTAACAGTCTAATTTCTTTGAGTGCTTCCCTTGTTGCCTCCACCAGGAAAAGCATTCCAGACTCTGACCACTTGCTGTCTGATAAGATTTTACTCCTTCAATCAATTACATTGAATCTCTGCCTTCTCATTCACAATCATTTTATAAGTGGGAACCGTTCCTCCCTAAATTCTATGCCCACGCCCCCCCATGATTTTGAAGACCTTCATCAAATCTTTCATAGAACATAGAACATTACAGCGCAGTACAGGCCCTTCGGCCCTCGATGTTGCGCCGACCTGTGAAACCAATCTGAAGCCCATCTAACCTAAACTATTCCATTATCATCCATATGTTTATCCAATGACCATTTAAATGCCCTTAAAGTTGGCGAGTCTACTACTTTTGCAGGCAGGGCATTCCACTCCCTTACTACTCTCTGAGTAAAGAACCTACCTCTGACATCTGTCCTATATCTGTCACCCCTCAATTTAAAGCTATGTCCCCTCGTGCTAGCCACCACCATCCGAGGAAAAAGGCTCCCACTGTCCACCCTATCTATTCCTCTGATCATCTTGTATATCTCTATTAAGTCACCTCTTAACCTTCTTCTCTCTAACAAAAACAGCCTCAAGTCCCTCAGCCTTTCCTCATAAGACCTTCCCTCCATACCAGGCAACATCCTGGTAAATCTCCTCTGCACCCTTTCCAATGCTTCCATATCCTTCCTACAATGCGGTGACCAGAACTGTACGCAATACTCCACGTGCGGCCGCACCAGAGTTTTGTACAGTTGCAACATGAAAATCCTCATCTTCAAGAGACAGAAATCCTAACTTTTCTCATCTACCTCTGTAACTTGAAGTACTTCACTATTGAACCTTTGAATCTTTTCTGCACCATCTCCAATGTGCACATATCGTAGACCTGGATGTAATGTTCCAGTGGGAGTTGAACTGATGTCTTAAAAGTTTAATACATGCTCCTTGGTTCTCTTGCTCCTATTAATATTAGTCCCGATACACTGTTTTATTAACCGGTACCTTCAATGACTTACGTAATCATACAGCCAAGCCAGGCCCTTCTGTTCCTACACAAACTTTTAGACTAATTTATTAAGTTAAGAAAGATACAACTTCAGAAAAATGCCGTGGTTAAACGTTACATTATCCTGTCTGCAAACCAAATGGTGATAAGCTGCACTTCTAGTGAATCTGCTTCTGTTGATGCAAATTAAGCAAACTGACTGCATTGTGAAGAAAGTCTGAGAAGAAAGAAAGTTCAGATTTTTGAAACTAACACTTCAATTTGGATCCATTAAGATAAACGGACTTAGGCTTAGCTGCTCAGGTTAATTACAGGACAAACAGCAGCATGACTGCCACCGGCTCTGGTCCAATCTCTTTTGCACAAACTCAGGTGGTGTATTGTTCTTGAAGGTCATGATTAAATAAACTTTGTCAGGTCTTACATAAAATCATAGAACATAGAATCCCCACAGTGTGGAAACAGGCCATTCGGCCCAACAAGTCCACACAGACCTTCTGAAGATCATCCCAGACCCATCCCCTAACCCTATCCCTGTCTTTCCCACAGCTAACACACTTACACATCTCTGAACAATTAACTTGCACATTTTTGGACTGTGGGAGGAAATTGGAGCACCCAGCAGAAACTCACGTTGACACAGGGAGAACATACAAACTCCACACAGACAGTCACCCAAGGCCAGAATCAAACCCAGGTCCCTGGCACTGTGAGGCAGCGGTGCTAACCAGTGAGCCACTGTGCTGTCTTCTTTGGTCAGTCCAACAATTTTTTAGCCATCTTGTGTTGTTCATTGTGTTGGCTCTCTGGCAGAACATATGTCAGGGAGGTGAATCAAGTGTCCTGTCAGCTAAGGCCACCTTTGTCTCTAATGACGTCCTATAGGTATCGCCAACCATTTCTTGGTCATACTTCTTCACTGGTGATTTTAGCCCTCCACGTGACACCCAGGTTTTATTTGACAATGATGGCAATAGTAACATATCTTCCAATTCATCCAGCTTTGACACAGTTTTGTGTTAATGCTTTAGTTCTGTTATCAGGATACAGGAGTTTTGATTCTGGCTCTCAATACATGCCTCCAAACAAGTTCATGGAAACAATTAACCTCTCGTTAGCTCTCTGATTATCCAAAATATTTTGCAGTTGATTTTAAGAGTCAAGCACAAAAAAAATCACATTAACAATCTGTAAAAGGCAGATCATACTTGACTGAAATATGACAAATTTAGTCTGTAGGATAGTTAATATCTGACTAACCACAACAACAGAAGTACAATAATAAGAATCACTGGGACACAAAACACATGGTCAGTGCCTCAAAGAACAGTTGGAAAATTTATTGCAAGTTGCAATTCATTTCAAAATGCATCAAGTTTTATTATTTAGTATAAAAACTAAATTACATTGTTTACCTACACAAAAACTAATGTTATATGCTTTTGACATAAACTTGCAGAATGTACAATTGACTCACCACGAAAAATAAAATCGCGAGAAGCAAACAGAAAGTTAACTTGTCATTTAAATGTAAAACTTGTGGCCCTCTTGTGATGCCCTGAACCAGGAAACCCAGATTCAAGTTCCCCCTGCTCCAGAGGTGTAAAATAACATCTCTGAACAGGTTACTTAGAAAATTAGGATTATAAAAAAAAAATAACTTACACCAGGTTTCAATGAACATTACTTGTTAAACAAAAGTATCCTCCAACATGTGGCATTAATTACTAATGCAAACTTAAACTATACCTCCTTTAAAATGTACATTTCATTCACATAAAGGATGGGCAGAGACAGACTTGACAAATAAACACAGAAGGATCCATTTTGCTTGTAGGGCTTATGGACAAACTGTTTTTCAGATCTGTGATAAACTGTACTTAAACCAATCCAAACCTTGATGCTGGGCAGTTACTTTTTTGAGACCAACGCATCTCAAAAATATCAAAGCAAGTTATACCAATGTAATGCCAACAGTTCCACTGTCCTTTAATTATTAAAACAAATAATCAGTGCTTCTATTTCCCAGTTTACATTTCCAAAGAAAATATCTGAGATCCTTATTGTTCAGTGGACAGCGACAGAAGAGCATGATCAGAGATAGGATAACAGGTGATAAAATTCCTCGCATATACAAACACTCCCAGCAATTTGTCATTAGGGATGCAAAAGAATGCTCTTAGTTGATTTTACCCTCTCTCAGTGGGAAATCCATGACAGCTACTGTAGCAACCGATCATGAGATGAATACCACCAAAAAGTTGCTTCATATCATTCCAAGTGACTAGCAGACCACTGCTACTATGCAGTTTACAGAGTGCGCTGCATTTCCATTGGAACGTGTCCTGACCTAACCTTAACATTTACCTTGGATTTAGCATGCCAAGTGAAATGAAGGCTGTTGGTCTCTCCGGGTACAAGTAACTTGAAAGGGAGTGCGTAATAACTGACAACATCATTCCGTACATAATATAACTCAGCATCAAGACCTGTAGAGAGAAAAAGAAAAAGAAATTTGTATGTATCATCCTCAAATATATTGTTTAAATTGTAAACAACTTTTTTTTTTTAATTCTCTCAGTGACAAACATCAATAGTTCACATTTAATGAACATTGTTAACTTGGCAAGTTTTATCATTAACTGCTAATAACGCAATAGAAACAGGAATACGAGCACTTTACCAACTAAAATTTTGTGTGCACAAAGTTCCCAAAAAGTAGATAAACATAGGTGAATTTGCATAAACTCCATTTAACAATTTTACGCTACGTAATTAAAACTAAAACACACTATGTATCATCACATTTGAAAAATACCTCTGTGGTGTCTAAGTCATTTGTTTACCTTAAAAAAAAATCACCAGCCCCAGTACTGACCCAAAGGAAACACCACTGTTAACCTTCCTGCCTCTAGAAAATTACTCTTTATCATTACCCAGTGTTTTCAATCCTTAAACATTCTTATCCTTAACCCTTTCACTTTTTTTCAAATCCATGCTAACACTGATCGCCCTATTCCCAGTCTGTTAACAAACTTTTTGCATGATTCTTCGTCAAATCTTTCCTGAAATCTGCCTAGAATCACTGAAATCACTAGAAAACTGTAGAAGCAGTGAACTGGCAAAACATTTCAAAAACCTGAACTATCCAAGTCAAAAAAAACTTTTAAAAACTTGAACATCTGAATAGGGCCACTATATTTTGTAAGTATATACATTATTTTTTGTCAAACGCAGACATGTATTTTCATGTTTTACACATGCATTTCGCAGTATCACAGCTGATTCAGCAGACCTGCCCAAAGTAAACAATGCACTGTAACTTAGCCTGAAATTGAGGCCAGTGAAATGGCTGATGATTGTCACTACTTGGCAAATGTAAGCAACTATTCATTTTACTTATAGATGTTTTAAATAGAGCTGATTGCACTGGATTGGGCAATAAATAAACAGAAACCAGCAGAAACACATCAAAATTTCTTTCAGATATTACAGCTGACCACCAAGAAATATTAACCATTTACCAAATCTTTTAAAAATATTAATGGCTTAAAGTAGAACTAAAATTGTTTCAATTTTTTTAATTAAGAAAAAACGTTATGTCGCTAACAGCTAAACACATCTACAATACAAAACCGTAGAGAACAGAACACACTTTATGCTTCCAATGGTACTCCACCAGAGGTTGATGGGGTGAGGTGAGAAGCATCAACGCTAGCATATTAAATCACAGCAAATTTCAGCACAGAAGTTGACTATTTTCCTGGTTCCTCGCCGCTGGCCTTGACTCCTTGAAAGAGCATCATGGTTAGTCCAATATTCTTTGCTGGTGTTCAGAATTTGACCAGTTGCCATCACTAAGTGCCTGTTCAACTTGCTTTAAATTTTTTTTTAGTTTTGCTTTTGGGACGTGGGCATCACCAGATAGCCAATATTTATTACCCATTCCTAGAAACCCTTGATCAGATGATTGCAAACGGTCTTCTTGAACCACTGCAGTCCATGTAATTAAGGTTAACCCACAAAGCTCTTAACGGAGGGAATTCCAGGATTTTGACCCAACGACAGTGAAAGAATGGCAATGTATTTCCAAGCCAGGATGGTTAGTATGTTGGAGGGGAAATTGCAGGTAGTGGTATTTCCATATATTTAGTGACCTTGTCCTTCTAGATGGAAGTGGTTGTAGGTTTGGAAGGTGCTGTCCAAGATTTTGGTGAATTTCTGCAGTGCATCTTGTAGATAGTGCACACTGAGCATCAGTGATAGAGGGAGTGAATGTGGTGCCAGTCAAGCAGGGCTGCTTTATACTGGATGGTGTTAAGCTTCATGAGGGTTGTTCCATCACATTCCTGACTACTACCTACTGAATGATGGATAGGCTTTGGGGAAATCAGGAGGTGAGCTGACCACTGCAGTAATCCTAGCTTCTCACCTGCTCTTGTAGCCACTGTCTTTATGTGATGAGTCCAGTCGAGTTTCTACCCAATGGCAACCCTCAAGGATGTTAATCTTGTGGGATTCAATGATGGTAACACCATTGAAGGTCAAGAGGTGGTGGTTAGTTTGTCTCTTTTTGGCGATGATCATTGTCTGGCCTTCACGAATGTTATTTGCCACTTGTCAGCCCAAGCCTGGATGTTGTCCAGATCTTGCTGCATTTGAACATGGACTGCTTGAGAATCTGAAGAGCTGCAAATACTGGTGAACGTTGTACATTGATAAACATCTCCATATCAGACCAGATGATGGAGAGGTCATTGATGAAGCAGCTGAAGATGGTTGCGGTGACGATACTATCCTGAGAAACTCCTGTAGAGACACCCTGGAGCTGAGATGACTGACCACCAACAACTACAACTATCTTCCTATTTGCCAGATATGACTCCAAATATTGGAAGGTTTGCCCCTTGATATCCATTGATTCCAGTTTTGCAAAGGCTCGGGATATAGATCAATTGCAGATATGGGCAGAGAAACGGCAGACGGAGTTTAATCTGGCTAAGTATGACGTACTGCACTTTGGGAGATCAAATGTTAAGAAAAGTATACAGTTAATGGCAGGACCCTGAACAGCATTGATGCACAGAGGGTTCAAGTCCATGGCCCCCTGAAAGTGGCCACACAAGTAGATAGGATGACAAAGAAAGAAGTGGCATGCTTGCCTTTATTGGTCAGGAAACTGATTACAAGAGTCAGGATGTCATGTTGCAGCTCTATAAGAATTTGGTTAGGTTGTATTTAATTTAGGTTGCATTCAATTCTGGTCATCACATTACAGAAAGTATGTAGAAGCTTAGGAGATGGTACAGAAGAGGTTTACCAGGATGCTGCTTAGATTAGAGGGTCTGAGCCATTAGGAGAGGCTAGAAAAACTCAAACAGAAACAGGTCTTGCTGGAAAAGCTCAGCAGGTCTGTCAGCATCTTTGGAGAGAAATCAGGGTTAATGTTTCAGGTTGAGTGGCCTTTCTTCAGAACTGCTGAACTTTACCAGCGATTTCTGTTTTTGTTTCTGATTTACAGCATCCGCGGTTCTTTCGGTTTTAATCTAGAAAAACTCAGGTTGTTTCCTCTGGAGCAATGGAGGCTGATGGAAGACTTGAAACAAGTCTATAAAATTATGAGATGCATAGATAGGGTTGACTGTCAGAATCTTTTTCCCCCGGGGTTGAAATAAGGGGCATGCATTTAAGATGTGGGGGGTTCAAAAGAGACAGGAAGGGCAAGTTTTTTTCTATACACAGAGAATGGTAAGAGTCTGGAACATGCTGCCAGGTGTGGTGGTGTAGAAAGATACGATAAGGGCATTTAAGGGACTTTTGGATAGCACACGAATATCCAAAGAATGGATGATATGGACCAAGAGCAGGCAGAAGGGATTAGTTTAATTTGGTATCATGGTCAGCACAACATCATGGGCCAAGGAACCAGTTCCTGTACTGTACTGTTCTATGTTCTATAAATCCAGTAACTGCAGGCTGGTCAGTATAATTGCCAGTGGTGAAATTTTACATATTAATCTGTGGCAAAATTAGTTGTCACTTGAATAAAATAATGGCTAATAAATGAAAACCAACACAAATTTGTTAGAATTGACATTGATTAAAGTAATGAACTTCACACTTGTACACTTAAAAAAAAGACATTCAGTAAACTGTCTTGTAATAAATAGACCCGTTAATAAGACAAAATAATAGCACAATTCAAACCTATAGGATTATAGGACATAGGTACAAAATGCGCTAAGAAGCAAAAAATAGATTACACCGATGAACATCAAATATTTCAGTCTTGAGAGAAGGATTCTTAATAAGACTGCTCTTTTTTGAAATACATCAATGTCCTGAACTTGGGCACAAGGGATGCAATTTCTAAGTTTCCATTTCAGACAGTTTGAAGAATGCTAGCATACCTCAGGGTTAAGGGAAGATAAAGCTGGAATAGGAAAAAATTGCCTGCAATGGCACAAATATCAATGACCAGAGGACAAAGATTGAAGATGGCTAGTGAAAGAACTAGACGGCAAACAAAAACAAATGTTTGTGAATGCAGTGAGTTCTGATCATTCAATAGCGGCTTTCAAAAGGAATTGGACAAATGCTTAAGAAGGGAAAATATAGCAGGACAATAGAGAAAGAGCAGAGACTTCAAGGATAGCTCTTTCAAAATGCCTGCAAAGACACAATGGGCAGAATGGCATCCTACTGTGCTACAAGGTTCACTAAATATGTAGTTGTTGAATTTAGAAGCAGTTTTTTTTTCCCCCCAGTGATCACATGCATAAATAATTCTCAGTGCTTCCAGTCAAGGCTTGTATGCCAATTTTAGGGGAGAAAATTTTATTAAGGTTGGGATATCTTGCATGTCACCTGGAGAACCTCATTCCTTTGTCCATAGGCCCAACAACTCCATAATTGGTTCATGAAGGGCAATCTGTTAATTGGACTGTTAATGTTATCCTCTGAGAGATCTAACCTTAACAAGAATCAAGGAGTCTGAAATCAATAAAAAGGTGGGACATCGAAGGGAATAATATTTGAATTACTCCAAATGCTCCACACTACCTAAATGAACTATAGAAACACAAACATTGAGGAAATATATGCGGCTTGTAGTATACTCTGAAAACATATCACAAGTGCACATGAAAGAGGTAAGCGATGAGGTGAAAATTGATAGGTAGGATATCCTGCAAAACTGAATGTGCTTACACTGGATACATTATCTGATCCGGATAGCTTTTATCTCACATTGCTAGGGGATGTAGGATTAAAGAAAGTACAACAGATTGCCATAATCTTCCAATTTCCCCGAAGCATGGGACAAGTGCCAGATAATAGACAAGTGGTATTTGAGACACCCGGAACAAGTGAAAGGATATTTGTGGTAACTGATGAGCTCAACCGTGTCCTGGATGAGGTTTTAGAAATAATATCATAGAAAATCAGAAGACACTTTGTGAGCTTTGGGTTAATTGAGGCCAAGCATAGATTTATCAAAAGCACATCATACTTGACTTAGCCAACTGAACATTTTGATAAAGTAACAGAGAAAGAGAAGAGAAAATATTGGTGTTGCCAAAATGAATTAAGAAGTACTACAAAAAAGGCTGCTATTTAAACTTAAAGACAAAAAAACAGTGAGTTATTCGGTTTGTTTTAAAGAATGGAGGAGAATAGACAGTGGCGTTCCCATGGGCCAGTGCTAGAACCAATACTCTTTGGTATATAAAAAATAACCAAACACTGGAATACAAAATAGCATTTTAACATTTGCCAATGATAGCAAAAACAAAGACATGGCATATAGTGAGAATGAAACCAGGCAATAGCAACAGGATACTTAAGATCCCAGCTGATGAAACTACTCAAGTCAGATGCAACAATGAAATCTTGCTTGATTTTTTTTTAAGTTTAATGTGGCAGTCTTTCACTGAAACATCAGCGCTCAAGGTTTTCAATGAAATGAGACACAAAGAAATAGGGAACAAAATAAAACAAACTAAGCTAAATGTAACAAAGTTAGAAAAATTTCAAAACATACAACAAAACAAAATCTCGACTCCACAACACCATCATCTTACAGTTACTCAAAACATAGAATAAATTTCTTCTGGATGTCTCTACAATTGGGCCAAAGATCAGGCTACAAGTCTCAGTACCTTATCCAGAGATGAGCTGTGACATGTCATGATTAAAAATACTTTTTTTTGAATAACCAATGCAAATTTCTAACCAAACACTTCTGATCTGGAAGTTTCACAAATTAAACCCCTTCATTGAGGTAACTCATTCCCCAACTACAGGCAGTACCTGGGTTGCATGGATTTTGTTCTCAAGTCCATTTGCAAGTCAATTAGTAAGCAAGTCTGAATGCCATGCAGGATAAGATAAAATAGCCACGAAACATTTGTATGACAGATCTTTAAATTACACCTCTGTACGGTATCGCATTTGGTAGTACAAGCGTTCGTAAATCAGGACCTTCCTGAACTCTGAATAATCTATTTTTCAGAGAAATAGGCATCTGGGTTTAGTCAGATCTTCTTCAAAATCTCAAACATTTTCCAATCTCTAAACTCTTCCAAACAAAAATTCTCAATTATCCTAAACTCAAAAACAAACAAATGTATTAAAAAAGCTGTCTCTCTCCCGATGTAAAACCCATAATTTAAACAAACTTCCATAAACACTCCAGGAGGCCTTTCAGAATCTGCTCTCCAACATATGCTCATTTAAAATCATGTTTCCAGAAAGACTAACCTAGCTAATTATAAAATTTCCCCACAAAAAGACCAAAACCTATCTGCCACAGTTTAAAATCCAAACTGAAACATAGTACTGCCACACTGAAGGAACAGTGATATATTTCCAAGTCAGAATGGTGAGTGGATTGGGGGATGTGGGCGGGATTTGCAGGTGGTGGTGTTCCCATGTACCTGCTGCTCTTGTCCTTCAAATGGAAGGATCTTTGGTGAATTTCTACAGTGCACCTTGAAGACAGTAGCAGTAGTGTATTCTACATGGCGGTGGAGGAAGGAGTTGGTATTTGTGGGTATGGTACCAATCAAGCAGGCTGCTTTGTACTGGATGATACCAAGCTTTGCATGTTGTTGGACCTGTGCCCATCAGGTAAGTGGGGACTATTCCAACACACTCCTGACTTGTGCCTTGTAGATATTGGACGAGGTGTTGGGGAGTCAGGAGATGAGTTATTTGCCACAGCATTCCAAGTCTCTGACCTGCTCTTATAGACACTATTTATAAGGCATGTCCAGTTGAGTTTTTGTTCAATGGTGACATTTAGGATATTGATAGTGGGGTATTCAGTGATGATAACCATTGAATGACAAAGGACCAGTGGTCAGATTGCTTGACACTTATGTGGTGCACCTATTACTTGCGTCTTGTCAGCCCAAGCCTGGATATTGTCCAGACCTTGTTGCATTTGAATATGAACTGCTTCAGCGCCCGAGGATTCTCAAATTATGCTGAACATTGTGCAACCATCCGTGAACATCCCCACCTCTGACCTTATGACAGAGGAAAGGTCATTCCTGAAGCAGCTGAATGGTTGAGCCTAGGAGATACACTGAGCAACTCCTACTGAGGAGTCTGGAACTGGAGATGACCGACCTCCAAAAATTATAAAGAATCTTACATGCCAGGTATGACTCCAACCAGCAAAGAGTTTGGACCAATTCCCATTGATTCCAGTTTTGCTAGGACTCCATGATGTCGAATGTGGCCTTGATGTCAAGGGCTATCACTCTTACCTCAGGAAATCAGGAATTCTTTGCTCCCTCAGGATTCTCCAATAAATGTTGTTCAATTGCAGAATCACATCTTACTAGGCCACCCTTGCAAAATCAACAACCAATGATCCAACAACAGATGTCACCAAAAACTGAGCTGCCAAACTTGTAATAATTATTTTTCAGCGCTAAAGATGCTGATTTGCAAAAAGTAACACATTGTGCTGTTAAAAAGAAATTCTGATGCTAAATAACTTGACTATATCTTTGTGACACATTTACTTGAACTCTATATGCATGCACTTGAAACATCACACAACTCAACACATTGTAACAGGGAACAAGACAGTAGAATCATAGAGGTCTACAGCATGGAAACAAGCCCTTCAGCCCAACTTGCCCATGGCACTCAGTCTTCACAATTAAACTGGTCCCACCTGTCTGTGTTTGGTCCATATCCCTCCAAACTTACCCCATTCATGCATCTGTCTAAATGTGTCTTAAATGACAAAATTGTACTCGCTTCCACCACTACCTCTGGCAGCCCGTTCCAGTCGCTCATCGTTCTGTGTGAAAATGTTGCCCCTCTGGGCCCTTTTGTATTCCTCCCCTCTCAGCTTAAACCTATGCTCTCTAGTTTTAGACTCCCCTATCATGGGGAAAAGCTATTGGCTATTCACCTTATTTATGACTTTCATGATTTTATAAACATCTTTGAGGTCACCCCCAAGTCTACATCAGTCCAGGGAATAAAGTCCCAGCCTATTAAACAAATACTTATAACTCAATGGCATCCTAGTAAATCTTTTCTGCACTCTTTTCTAGTTTAATAATATCCTTTCTACATTAGGGCGACCAGAACTGCATGCAGTAACACTATTATGCCTCACCAATGTCTTGTACAGCTGTAACAAGACATTCCAACTCCAAGATTCAATGCTCTGACCAACGAAAGCAAGCATGCCGAAAGTCTTCCTCACCACCTTGTCTATCTGTCTACTTTCAAGGAGATATGAACCTTGACCCCTAGATGTCTTTGTTCTAAAAACACTCAAGGTCCCTACCAATGACAGTGTAAGTCCTGCCCTGCTGTGATCCACCAAAATGCAACACCTTACATTTATCTAAATTAAACCCCATCTGTCATTCCTCAGCCAAATGGCCCAATTAATCAAGATCTCACTGCATTCCCAGATAACCTTTTTTTAAACATGTCCACCATACCAGCAATCTTGGTGTCATCCCAAACTTACTAACCATACCTCCTAAATCCAAATCATTTGAGGAAATGAAGAATAACTGTGGGCCCAGCATCGATCCCTGTGGCACACCGCTGATCACAGGCCTCCAGTCCTAAAAACAACCCTCTACCACTGCCTTCTATCTTCTGGTTTCAGCAAATCTTGTATCCAATTGACTAGTTCTCCCTGGATTCTGTGAGATTTAACCTTAGTCAACAATCTACCATGTGGTACTTTGGCAAAGGCCTTGCAAAAGTCCAGGTTGACAACATCTAATGCACTGCCATCATCTACTTTATTGGTTACCACTTTAAAAGACTCAATCAGATTTGAGAGGTATGATCTCTCATGCACAAAGCACGCAGCAAGATCACATTTTAATGAAGCAAACTAAACAGCTCATCTCCCATAGCAAACTCTTGAGCTCATCGTGTATGTATGTGTGATTGAGAGAGAGAGAGATGGAGGGTGTGTGTGTGTGTGTGTGTGTGTGTGTGAGAGATTGAGAGAGAGATGGAGGATGTCTGTGTGTGTGTATGATAGGTAGGCTGTTAATCCAGAGACCCAGATAACATTCTGGGGACCCAGGTTCGAATCCACCCACAACAGATGGTGGAATTTGAATTCAATAATATCTGGAATTAAGAATCTAATGATAACCATGTATCCATTGTTGGATTATCAGAAAAACCCAACTGGACTAATGTCCTTTAGGGAAGCAAACAGCCATCCTTACCTGGTCTGGCCTACATGTGACTCCAGACCCACAGCAATGAGGTTGACTCTCAACTGCCCTGTGAGCAATTAGGGATGGGCAATAAATGCTGCCTTTAGCAGATGGCATGCGATGTCCTTATCTTGTTAATGGATAAAGAATAAAATGTAATTACGCATCCGCCACTCTTCCTCCCCTCATACAGCAGAGCCACCAACCTACCTCCCATTGATATCCAAATGTAATTGCAAGTAGGACATTAAGATCCATATATTAACTGAACAGAACAGACAGATAAGGGTAACACAGAAAACAAATTTGTAGACTGCACCAAGGATTGTTTCTTATAGCAGTACACTGCAGAACCTACATGGGAACACGATATTCTAGATCTAGTAATGTGTAATGAGGTAGGATTAATAAGAGAACTCGTAGTTAAGGATCCCTTGAGGTGTAGCAATCACAACATGGTGGAATTTAAAATTCAGTTGGAGGGGGAGCAATATAGAGAGGTATGCAGAAGAGTGTTCTGGTCCTAGGCCCAACCATCTTCAACTATCTCAATGACCTTTCCTCCATCATAAGGTCAGAAGTGGTGATGTTCGCTGATGATTGCACAATGTTGAGCACCATTCGTGATTCTTCAGATATTGATGCAGTACATGTTCAAATGCAATAAGATCTGGACAATATTTAAACTTCAGCTGACAAGCAGCAAGCAACATTCACGCCACACAAATGCCAGGCTATGACCATCACCCAGTGACATTCAATGGTGTTACCATGACTGAATCCCCCACTATCAACATCCTTGGGGTTAACATTGATCAGAAACTCAACTGGACCTGCCACATAAACAGCGGCTTCAAGAGCAGGTCAGAGGCTAGGAATACTGTGGCAAGTAACTAACCTCCTGACTTTCCAAAGCCTGTCCACCATCAACAAGGCACAAGTCAGGAGTGTGATGGAATACTTCCCACTTATCTGGATGGTGCAGCTCCAACAACACACAAGCTTAATGCCATCCATGGCAAAGAAGCCCACTTGATGGCATCATATCTGCTTTCTCCACTGCTGACACACAATAGCAGTACTGTATTCTATCTTCAAGATGCATTGCAGAAATTCAAAGATCCTCAGACAGCACCTTCCAAACCCACGACCACTTCCATCCAGAACGATAAGGACAGTAGATACATGGGAACACCACTAGCTGCAAGTTTCACCAAGCCACTCACTATCCGGACTTGGAAATATATCACCGTTCCTTCACTGTCACTAGGTCAAAATTCTGGAATTCCCTCCCTAATGGCACTGTGGGTCAACCCACAGCAGGTGGACTGCAGCAGTTCAAGGAAGCAGCTCACCAGCATCTTCTCAAGGTCAACTAAGATCTGGCAATAAATTCTGGCTGGCCAGCAATGCCTACATCTCACAAATGAATTTTAAAAAAGTGCCGGAACTGGGCCAGGGAAAAATAGTTGAAGGGGAAAATTCAGCAGATGTGCAAGGCAGACATTAAGTAGTATTTCATAATGCTTAGAAACACTTTAATCTAGTCAAAAATGACTCAAATAAGGAGGATAAGCCATCTGTGGATAACAAAGGCCATGAAGGGGGGCATCCAATCTAAACTAAGAAGTATAAAGCAGTGAAAACTAACGGCAGACCAGAGGACTTTCTTTTTTAAAAGAACCAGCACTGATGTCTAAAAATCTAATAAAGGGGGAGAATATTGATTATGGAAGTAAATTGGCAAGAAATATAAAAACAATAGCCAGCAACACCCACTTTCTATGAATGAATAAATTTTTAAGAAAATACAAAAATTTTGTAAAACAGCCAGAGCTTCTACCTGTACGTAAATGAAAGCAAGCAGCTTTGTGGTATCTCTGAAGGATGCAACTGTGGAAACGATAAGCTACAGGAAAATGACTGATAATTAAACAAATATTTTGCATTGGTCTACAAGGCAGCAGACACTACAATTATCCCAAGGATAAAGATAAGCAAGTTGTTAAAGCGAGAAAAAATGTTGTACCAGTCTCTATCACAAGGGATACAATATTTGACAAGCTAACAGGACGAAAGGCAAACAAGTTGCCAAGATCTAATGGTCTGCATCCAAGGGTTTTGAAGTCAGTAGCTGCAGAGATAATGAAGGCATGGCTTCCAGGAGGGTTCTAGCACATTAGAAAACTGATAATGTTACACCCCTGTTCAAGAAAGGTGACAGACAGAAAGCAGGAAACTATCGGCTAGTTAGCCCAACATCTGTCTTTAGGAAAATGCTACAGTCCATTATTAAGGGAAAAACAGCACAACATTTACAATCAAACTGAATCAGCATGAGTTTGTAAAAAGCAAATCACATCTGACAAATTTGTAGAGAATAAAACGAGCAGAGTTGATAAAGGGAAATGGGAAGATGTCGTGTGTTTGGATTTCGAGATGGCATTTAATAAGATACCATATAAAAGATTACTGCAAAAAGTAGGAGTACATGGTATGAAGGGTATAGGATGGATTGAGGATTGGTTAACACACAGAAGACAGTGCTGGGATTAACAGATTATTTTTCCAGGTTGGAAAGATGCGACTAGTTAAGAGTGCCATAATGATCAGTCCTAGGGCCTCAATTGTTTACCAGCTAACTGACCTGGAGGATGCTGGGAAGGCATGTTATGATGAGGACATAAGGAATCAGCAAGGAGCCATAGATAAGGTTGAGAGTGGGCAAAAATTTGTCAGATGGAATTTAATGTAGGAAATTGCAAAGTCATGTGCTTAGTTGGAACAGTCGAAAAGCAGACTACTAATTTAAATATGACAGACTCCAAAAAATTGTGCTGCAGAGAGATCTGGGAATTCTTGTGAATTAAACACAATGCATTAGCATGCAGGTGAAGCAAATAATTATGGAAAATTAAATATTGGCCTTTATTCTTAAGGGTTTAAAATTAGGGAATTCTGGTTATAACTGTACAGGATGTTTGTGAAACTGCACCTGGAGTACTATGAGCTGTTTTTGTCCCTATATTTAAAAAATATAGTGGCATTAGAGGCATTCACTTATCAAAAAAAGGCTAAACACGTTAGGCCATCATTTGTTAGTTTAGAAGAACGATGGGTGATCTTACTGACACATGTAAAATTCTGAGTCAGAGTAGATGTTGAGATGATGTTTCTACTAATGGGATAATCTCAAACTAGAGGACGTAGTTACAGAATAAAAGGGACATGCATTTAAAACTGTTCGGAAATCTCTTCTCCCAACGGTAATGAATATCTGAAATTCACCCCAGGAAGTTCTAATGGCTAGATCATTGACCATATTTAAAGAAAAGTAGTTAGATTTTGAAATATCAGTAAGTTGAGGGTTATGGAACAAAAGAGATGTGGCCTGGGCCAGATGAACCATGATCTTCTTGAATGATGGGCAGCCTCGAGGGGTCAAATGGCCTACTCCTGCTCCTGTTTCTTACAGTCATAAAAGTTTTCAAAGCATGCCAGTCTAAAAGGCACACTGTTGTGAAGAGGTGGTTATTGCTGATGACAAGCAGCATGCCCAAACCCAGAGTTAATGGCAATACCAATCCAAAAATCTGAAAGTATTTCAGTTTTCTATTACACTACCAACCCGTCGAGCTCATTGCATGAATCAAACCAGCAGAATGCATCAAAATGGTGCACATAATAAACAACTGGTTTGTTGTTGATTTCTAGACCTGTTGTCAACAACTGTGCTGAACTAGGGAAAGGAGACAAACAGCAATGTAAAGTCTCAGAACAAAATTATTTGTGTCATTCAACAGTTACAGATTCTGTAGGAATCGGACTATAAATACAAGGGTAAAAACAATCCAAGGCGTCTGACAAACAAAAGGTCTTGGGAAGAGAGTTTTGTAATTTGAAACGAATCATTTCTGAATTGTGAGCCATTTCAGTTTCAACACCCAAATGAACTAAAACAAAGCAGCATTTGACGCCCCTGAGAAACACCACTAATGCTGAGGTTTGAGTTATTGGAGCACACTTAACAATAGACCCAACAGGAGAATTGAAAACAATACAGGTCCCAGCAGAAGTAAATCCTAAGTAATTTAAACCTCTGAAGTATTATGGGATCATAATCATTGGACAATCTGAGAGCTGTAGATAGTTTTCACATAAGAAGTGGGATGCAACAGCAATTCGTGTAAGATAAGATGGATTTGTATGTTAGTGCGCCCAAGTCATTCAAGTAACACCATTTTGGTGGCCTTATTGGCAACTTCACGAATACAGGCTTGGCCATCAAACAGGAGGTATCAAATCTATCCTTCATGATAATGGCTAAGCCGATCAAGTTATTACTTGCTGTAAGTTGCATAAACTTATCAAAGGACTAGCGCTGCTTCATTTGACCAGGAATGATGCTCAGTCTATTTCAGGTTACCTAGAAAGGGAAAAGGGTTTCAAAATTTTGAGCAACAGAACCATCTTGCATTTCTATTTCGTAGCAAGCACACAAATAGTATTCCCTACTGATGAGTGCCAAACAAAAAGCTTTGACTTGTGTCTCTTAGTTAGATGTACATTCTCTACTACAAAACAGTGACTTCCCAATTTGTGGAAACTTCTATGTAACCTATCCATCCTATGAAATATTTTGAAATATTCAATTAAATTATCCCTTAACCATCTAAATAAAAAAAAAATCTTAGTTTTGGTCATCTCGCTTCATAACTTAACCCTCAGATTTGTTACTTTTATAACTAGGACTCTATCCTGTTGTTTCTCAAGAGTGTGGGTGACCAGATTGAACAGAGTTCGCACTGCACAGTCAGTAAGGAGGTATGGTTGAAGTGAGTGGATACTTCATCGGGTGAGACAAAGGCCAGTGAATGAAACTGAGAATTTGGTTTAAAGAGAGAATTTAGGGCAAAAGGGGGCAGAGGTGCTTTAACTAAGGTTTACACCAACAAGTAAACTCTCCAGAGCAAGAAGTGCACAGGATAGGACACGATACAATGAAAGCCACAGATCGAGTGGCGGACTGATCTCACAAACGTATATGTCACACGAGTGCAGGGCAAACAGCTGATTGGTGAATAGAACTGGTGAATATTTTTAATCTTTAAAGTAAGAGTAAGGTCTTCAGTTTGTGTTTAGGTTGCTAGTATTTTGCTTTTGCCATCTTCTAAAAGTAACTGGTTAAGCACAATGTTGATAGTGGTGTATTTCTATAAAACAAATATAATAACAGTAACGTGTACAGTGGAGAATCTAGAGTAATTAAGTCAATAGTAATAGTGACGGCAGGACAGGTGATGTGTTGCTGCTGCAGCATTTGGAAGCTGCTGGACACCAAGGCAAGCTTTGCACAGTCAACAAGGACAGATCATATCTAAAGTGAGGCACAGCCCCAGGTTGGGGAGCACAGTACAAAGCAAAGAATGATATTACAGGAAAATCACACTGTGGAGACACTGACTGGGAATCTGAATCTCAGAACAGAGCCTGTGGAGGAGGAGGCTTCATTGGGTGATGAGTGATAAAAATAAATAAAATCTTTTTCTGAACAGGGAAAAACAATTGGGGCGACATCACAGGGAAGTGAAGTGGCGAAGTGATCGGATGCTTCAGAACCAGCTTTAGCAACTGAAAGAGTAGTATTGGGAGGGAGACAGTGTAAAGCCCTTATTTTTGTGGGATGTAGTTTGTTAAGCATTGAGAGGAGGAGAGAGAAAAGGCGAAAAATCTGATTTGCTGAGTATTGGGTAAGGTTGAGTAATTTGTTCCTAATTTTTTTTTGGTAGTTGGTAAGGATTACAATGGCAGGAGAACTCAGCCCCATGGAATACTCCTACTGCAATACATGGAAAATCAGAAACACTTCCAGAGTCCATGGTGAGTCTGTATGCCGGAAGTGTGTTCAGCTGTAGCTCCAGATTGACTGCATGGAGGGTTGGAGGTACAGTGTACTCAGTGTGGAGAACCCATGATGCTGCGGACATCAAAGACAGCACAGGCAGAAAAGAATTGGAGGACCACCAGGATGACGAGTAGGCATGGGCAGGTAGTACAGAAGTGCTCACTGGCTATCACTCTCTCAAACAGATAAATCATTTGGATACTGTTGGGGAGATTGGTCTCTTAGGGGAAAGCAGCTTCAGCTGAGTTCGTAGCACTACAGTTGGCTCTGCTGCACAGCAGGGGAGGGAAAATATTGGGAGTGTTTTATGGATAGGGATATACTGACAGGAGGCTCTGCAGTATCAAATGAATGGTATGTTGCCTACATGGTGCCAGAGTCAGGGATGTCTCAGAGCAGCTGCAGGGTATTCTGAAGGGGGAGGGTGAAAGCCAGAAGTCTGTTGTACATACATGTCAGTACCAATGACGTGTGAAAAAAGAAATAAGATCACAAGAGGAATTGAGAGTTAGTAGTCCTCCTCTTTAGTCTACTACCTAAAACTGTAATCTCTGGATTATTCCAGTGCCATGCTCAACTGGTATAGGAATAGGTCAGATGAATGCATGGTGTAAGAGAGGGGGATTTAGATTTTTGGATCTTTGGGATAGTTTCTAGGGTAGGTGGGACCTGTAGAACTGGATGGGTTGCCCCTGAACTGAAATGGGTCCAATATCTGTAGTAGAAGGCTTACTTGTGTTGTTAGGAGGTTTTAAACTAATTTGGCAGGGGGCTGGGGCATAGCATAGATGTAAAATTGAGAGCAAGGTTCAGTCAGATATAGAAGGATTATATAGTGCAGCAGGCAGAAAAGATACGGGCATGACAAGACACACGGGCGGACAAAAAGCTAACTTGTATTGATTCTAATGCAAAGAGCCTAACAGTAAGATGGGTGAACTTACAGCATTGATTATCATATCAGAGAATGTGGGAATAGGGTGCTATAGCAATCACTGTGACATGGGTGAAGGGTAGGACTGGCAGATTAACATTTCAGGATACAGAGGTTTCAAATGTGATGTTGGGGGTGGGGGGAGGTGTGGGTGATGAGGGAAGAGAGATGGGGCATTGTATTATTGAGAAAGGAGAACTTCACTGCAGTAACAAGGAAGGATGTCTGAGAAGGCTCTTCAAATGAGGCAATCCAGGGAGAGCTTAGAATCGAAAAGGGGTGATCACTTTGCTAGGAATTTACCACAGGCACCCCACAGTCAAAGGGAGATAGAGGAGCAGATATATAAGCAAATCACAGAGACGTGACAGAGGAATAGGGTTACAGTAGTAGTGGGTTTACTTTGTTAACATTAACTCGGATTGCCTTAGTGTGAAAGTTTTATATGGGATGGAATTTTTAAAGTGAATCCAGCAGAGATTTTTGTGCCAGTATGCACATAGTCCTACTTGAGATGGGACAGTGCCAGACCTAATCCAGGGAAATGAAATTAGGCAAGTTGTTGAAGTGTCAGTGAGTGAGCTTTTTGGAGATAGTGACCATAAGTCGGTATGTTTCAAAGTCATTATGGAAAAGGATAAAGACAGTGCAGAAGTTAAGTTTCTAAACTGGGGAAAGGCCAATTTCAATATCATTAGATAGGATCTGGCAAACAGTTTGGGAGCCTGCACGTAAATCTACATTTAGAAAGTATGAGTCTTTTGGAAGCAGACTTCAAGGCCCACGCGTTCGTCCCTTGTCTTGTTCTTTCTTCCAAAATGCATCACCTCATATTTAACAAGATTAAATTCCATCTGCTACTGATTTACCCATTGAACCAATCTGTTTATGTCTTCCTGTAACTTAAAAACGTCCTCCTCACTATCAACCACCGTGCCAATCTTTGTGTCAGCTGCAAACTTACTTATTATCCCTCCCACATTCTCATCCACAACATTTATGAATACCACAAACAATAAAGGACCAAGCACTGATTCCTGTGGTTTGCCACTGCACAACCTGTTCCAGTCACACAAACAAACAGTCTTCTACCACCCTGTCTGTTGCCTATCACTTAGCCAATTTTGGATCCACCTTGCCAAGTTACCCTGTATTCCTTGAACATTTACCTTCTTTCAGCTTCGCACGTGGGACCCTGTCAAAGGCCTTGCTGAAATCTGTATAAATTACATCAACTGCTTTACACTCATGTAAACACGCTGTCACTTCTTTGACAAATTCCACCAGATTTGTTAGGCATGGCCTCCCTCTAGTCTCCATGATTGCATGGCTTTGCAAATGTTCCCCTCACTATTTTCTCCAGTGATCACCTACCACTGATGTTAGATTCAGTGATCTATAGTTCTCTGGTCTATCTCTACCATCGCTGTTGTGAAGTGGAACCACAATAGCTGTCCTCCAGTCCTCCGATAGCTTCCTTCTAGCCACAGATAGTCTAAAAATGAGAGTCAGGGACCCCATAACTGCCTCTATTGTCTTCTACAACAACCTGGGATACAACTTATCTGCACTTGGGAATTTGTTGTTAAATCTACCAAAAATTCTAATACCTCCTTGCTTCTTATGCAAATCTACACAAGAACATCACAGTCCATCTTCCAGAATTATGTGTATACACCCTCCTTCTCCTGAGCAAAGTGAGATGTGAAGTACTCGTTTAATGCTTTACCGACGTTCACCAGCTTCATGTCCTTGGTCCCTAATAGGCCCTGTTCTTTGCATGGTTCTTCTCTTCCCGGTCATATACTTGTAGAATATCTTGGGATTTGCACTAATCTTACCTGCCAGAGTTTTCTCATGCCCCTTCTTTGCTCTCCTAATTGTGTTCTTGAGCTCCACCCCTGCACTTCCTATAGTCCTCCAGGGCCTCCACTGTTTTGCTCTCTTTGTACCTTTATACGCCTTTCTATTAAGTCTTGAATATTCCTATACATCTGTTCTCTGTTGCCCCTACATTTCACCTGAAGGAAATGTACTGGACCTGAAGTCTCACCAATTCCATCTTACTGCCTCCCACTGTTCTGCTGTAGATTTACCTTCAAGTAGCTAATCCCAATCTACTTTGGCCAGATTCTGCTTTATTTTAATAAAATCTGCCTTGCACCAATCCAAAACCCTTTTTTGCAGACCACCTTTCTCTTATTCCATAACAAACTTAAAACATACGGTGTTGTAGTTACTATCGCTAAAATGCTCCCCCACTGACACCTTGAACACCTGTCTGGCTTCATTCCCTATAATTAGCTACAGCACTGTACTGTCCCTTATAGGACTATCGGTATGTTGATATAAAAAGCTCTCCTGTTTACAGTTCAAGAAATCCGTCCCCTCTAAATTCTTTATACTATGATTATAACAATTAGTACTGGGACAGTTTAAATCACCTAATACTGTTACCTTATTATCAACATACAGAAGCAATCAAAAGGAACCAGGTGCACAAATTGACAGGGAGTTTCGGATGGTACGAGAGAAGGATGAAGTACTATATTAAACAAGAGTAAGCTAAGAATGACTATGAGGAACGCAAAAGACAGGATCATGCAGGGGTGGAGCTTAAGAACACAATTAGGAGAGCAAAGAAGGAGCATGAGAAACACAGGCAATGTGGGATGGTGAATATGTTCGGCAAACTACAAGCACATTAGTCATGTGGGAACCAGATACAGTGGCAGCAATAGAAATAAGGCTTAAAATTAGTAAGGTCTGGCTATGTAATAATCAAGATTACAATGTGTTCAGAATAGAAATAGGAGGAAAAAGAGCAAAAGTAGTACTGGCTAGAGAAGGCACTATTTTTTTTTGAAATCAACCCGTTCAGAAATCTTATGACCTCTAGAGCATGTGAGACTTGAATCCAGGCCTTCTGGCTCAGAGTCAGGGACACAATCTCACGAATTTTAGGGATAGCATTGCCATTTGGAAAGATGGGATATTTTCAGTGAAGGTGGGTGTTGTATTTTGTTAATAAAATCGATGCGATCACACAACTATTGGGATTCTTTGTGTCTCCGTATGATGAGACAGAGGAGAAAATTTGCCAGGGAATCACAGAAAGTGATGTTTCAGGGCTGGGCTCAGTACATTCCAACAGTGGGAAAAGGTAGCCAAACCCAAGGTTCTTAGGTTACAAGGAAAAAAGGGAATATGATGGTACAAAATGTAAGAGGACAATATGACTGGCAAGGAGAATGTATGAGATTAGAATCATAGTTAACATAAAGAGGGACCCCAAAAGTCTCCTACCATCACATGTAAGAGATGGAGCAAGGCCTATTTGAGGTAAAGAGAGTAATATTAACTTGAGGTACAGATCTACATGAATTAAAGCTATCTTGGTTCAAGAATCACATTTTAATTAATCCCTGTAACGAAAGGAAAATAGAAGTCTCTCTGTTTTCTGAAGCTCATACATGATGTTGCTCATTGTAAAGAGCGGGGCACTCAAATGCATCACCAATATCTCAAACTCATTCTTAGATATAAAATGCTGAAACTAATACTCATTCCCAATGGACTGTGAACTTAGTACTTCATAAAGTTTCATAGGCAGCAAAGCTTTAGCCCAATTCTTCAAACTTCGTAAGAGCAAGTGTTAGTGAGCAGACTGCACAGCAAATTCGATAATGGTATGTTCCTTGAACAAAGATGACACAATAAGCTGAGACTTTTAAAACGGTAAATCTCTATCACACACCCCCACTCACCTCATTACATTTCCCCGACTGTTGAGAAAGCAGACTACCATATGTATGATGGCAAACCTAACAGTTCATAAAATTACAGGTTTAATTATTGACATTTGCGAACAAGTCATGGGTAAAACCAGATAGAGCCAGGGTTCTCATTTCTGACTGATATCTAATGACCTTGTGTGTGCATACTATCTCCAAATCCTGTTCTGACTACAACTGAACTGCATCACAAGGGCTGTACCAGTTTTGGTTTTTGTTGCACAACTCACCTGAGAAAGCAATTCTATTCAAAAATGTATTGATGCTCATGATTATGTTTGAACTAGGCAAGTTCCCTATTCCCCAATATCGACTGGAACCTCCGAAGTGCAAATGGTTTGAATGGAGCAGATTTTGTCAGGCGTATCAAGGAAGGATTTCTAACTCAATATGTAGATAGGTCGACTAGAGGGGAGGCCATATTGGATTTAATGCTAGGCAACAAACCTGGCGAGGTGTCAGATCTCTCAGTGGGAGAGCATTTCAGTGACAGTGATCACAACTCCCTGACCTTTACTATAGTCACAGAGAGAGACAGGAGCAGACAGTTTGGGAAAGTATTTAACTGGGGGAGGGGGAATTATCATGCTATTAGGCAAGAACTGCGGAACATAAATTGGGAACAGATGTTCTCAGGGAAATGCACGACAGAAATGCGAAGGTTGTTTAGGCAGCACTTGCTACGAATTCTGGGTAGGTTTGCCCCACTGAGGCAAGGGAGGAAAGTGAAGGAATGTTGGATGACAAGCTATGTGGAACATCTAGTCAAGAGGAAGAAGGAAGAAGGAAGCTTACTTAAGGTTGAGGAAGCAAGGATCGGACAGGGCTCTCGAGGGCTACAAGGTAACCAGGAAGGAAAGAAGAATGGACTTAGGAGAGCGAGATGGGGGTATGGAAAAGCCTTGGCAAATAGGATCAAGGAAAACCCCAAGCGTTCTATACTTGTGTGAGGAACAAAAGGATGGCCAGAGTGAGGGTAGGGCCAATCAGGGACAGTGGAGGGAACTTGTGCTGAGTCGGAGGTGGTAGGGGAGGTCCTTAATGAATACTTTGCTTCAGTATTCACCAGTGAGTTGGACCTTGACGTTTGTGAGGACTGTGTGAAACAGGCTGATATGCTCGAACAGGTTGATGTCAGGAAGGAGGACATGCTAGAAATTTTGAAAAACATCAGGATAGATAAGTCCTCTGGGCCAGAGGTGATGCACCCAAAGTTGCTACGAGAAGCGAGGGAAGAGATTGCTGTGCCTTTGGCGATGATCTTTGTATCCTCACTGTCCACTGGAGTATACCAGATGATTGGAGGGTGGCAAATGTTATTCCATTGTTCAGGAAAGGGAATAGGAATAATCCTGGGAATTACAGACCAGTCAGTTTTACTTCTTTGGTGGGCAAATTATTGGACGGGATTCTGAGAGATAGTATTTATGATTATTTGGAAAAGTATAGTTTGATTAGAAACAGTCAGCATGACTTTGGGGGGGGGGGGGGGGGAGGGGTCATGCCTCACAAGCCTTATTGAATTCTTTGAGAATGTGACAAAACACATTGATGAAGGTTGAGCAGTGATGTGGTGTATATCAATTTTAGCAAGGCATTTGATAAGGTTCCCCATGGTAGGCTCATTCAGAAAGTAAGGAAGCATGGGATTCAGGGAAATTTGGCTGTCCGGACACAGAATTGGCTGTCCAATAGAAGACAGAGGGTGGTGGTAGATGGAAAGTATTCAGCCTGGAGCTCGGTGACCAGTGGTGTTCCGCAGGGATCTGTTCTGGGATCTCTGCTCTTTGTGATCCTTATAAACGACTTGGATGAGAAAGTGGAAGGGTGGTTAGTAAGTTTGCCGATAACACAAAGGTTCATGGAAATGTGGATAGTGTGAGGGCTGTTGTAAGTTGCAATGGGACATTGGTAAAATGCAGAGCTGGACAAAGAAGTGGCAGATGGAATTCAACCCGGAAAAGTGTTAAGTGATTCATTTTGGAAGGCCGAATTTGAATGCAGAATACAAGGTTAATGGCACGATTCTTGGCAGTGTGGAGGAAGGGTTATAAAGAAGGCGTATGGTGCATTGGCTTTCATTGGCAGGGGAATTGAGTTTAAGAGCTGCGAGGTTATGCTGCAGCTCTATAAAACCCTGGTTAGACCGCACTTGGAATATTGTGTTCAGTTCTGGTCGCCTTATTATAGGAAGGATGTGGAAGCTTTAAAGAGAGCACAGAGGGGATTTACCAGGATGCTGCCTGGACTGGAGGGCAGGTCGTTTGAGGAAAGGCTGAGGGAGCTAGGGCTTTTTTCATTGGAGCGAAGAAGGATGAGAGGTAATTTGATAGAGGTGTACAAGGTGATGAGATGCATAGAGTGGATAGCCACAGACGTTTTCCCCAGGGCAGAAATGACTATTACGAGGGGATATAATTTTAAGGTGATTGGAGGAAGGTAAAAGGCAAATGGAATTTTGTCTGTCATTACTAGAGGGATGAAGTTTAAAAACAGGGAGGCTATGCTGCAGCTGTATAGGGTCCTGGTGAGGCCACACCTGGAGTACTGTGTGCAGTTTTGGTCTCCTTACTTGACAAGGGATATACTAGCACTGGAGGGGATGCAGAGGAGATTCACTCAGTTGATTCCAGAGTTGAGAGGGTTGGATTATGAGGACAGACTGAGTAGGCTGGGTTTATACTCACTGGAATTCAGAAGAACGAGGGGAGATCTTATAGAAACATATAAGATTATGAAGGGAATAGATAAGGTGGAGGCAGAAAGGTTGTTTCCACTAGCAGGTGAAACTAGGACTAGAGGGCATGGCCTCAAAATAAAGGGAAGCAGATGTAGGACTGAGGTCAGGAGGAACTTCTTCACCCAAAGGGTTGTGAATCTGTGGAATTCCCTGCCCAGTGAAGCGGTTAAAGCTACCTCACTGAATGTTTTTAAGGCAAGGCGAGATAAATTTTTGAACAGTAAAGGAATTATAGATCGGTTAGCCTGACATCAGTGGTGGGGAAGCTGCTGGAGAAGATACTGAGGGATAGGATCTATTTACATTTGGAAGAAAATGGGCTTATTAGTGATAGACAGTATGGTTTTGTACAGGGAAGGTCATGTCTTACCAACTTGATAGAATTCTTTGAGGAAGTGACAACGTTGATAGATGAAGGAAAGGCTGTGCATGTCATATACATGGACTTCAGTAAGGCGTTTGATAAGGTTCCCCATGGTAGGCTGATGGAGAAAGTGAAGTCGCATGGGGTCCAGGGTGTACTAGCTAGATGGATAGAGAACTGGCTGGACAACAGGAGACAGGGAGAGTTGTAGTGGAAGGGAGTTTCTCAAAATGGAGAACTGTGACCAGTGGTGTTCCACAGGGATCCGTGTTGGGACCACTGTTGTTTGTGATATACATAAATGATCTGGAGGAAGTTATAGATGGTCTGATTAGCAAGTTTGCAGATGACACTAAGATTGGTGGAGTAGCAGATAGTGAAGGGGACTGTCAGAGAATGCAGCAGAATATAGATAGATTGGAGAGTTGGGCGGAGAAATGGCAAATGCGAGGTGATGCATTTTGGAAGATCCAATTCAAGAGCGAACTATACGATAAATGGAAAAGCCCTGGGGAAAATTGATGCACAGAGAGATCTGGATGTTCAGGTGCATTGTACTTGAAGGTGGCAACGCAGGTTGATAGAGTGGTCAAGAAGGCATACGGCATGCTTTCATTCATCGGACAGGGTACTGAGTACAAGAGTTGGCAGGTCATGTTACAGTTGTATAGGACTTTGGTTCGACCACATTTGGAATACTGCGTACAGTTCTGGTCGCCACATTACCAAAAGGATCTGGATGCTTTGGA
>NC_063344.1:72394340-72414407 GCF_021869965.1 Rhincodon typus | reverse complement strand
TCCAAAGCATCCAGATCCTTTTGGTAATGTGGCGACCAGAACTGTACACAGTATTCCAAATGTGGTCGAACCCAAAGTCCTATACAACTGTAACATGACACGCCAACTCGTGTACTCAATACCCTGTCCGATGAATGAAAGCATGCCGTATGCCTTCTTGACCACTCTATCAACCTGCGTTGCCACCTTCAAGGTACAATGCACCTGAACACCCAGATCTCTCAATTTTCCCCAGGGCTTTCCATTTACTGTATAGTTCGCTCTTGAATTGGATCTTCCAAAATGCATCACCTCGCATTTGCCTGGATTGAACTCCATCTGCCATTTCTCCACCCATTTCTCCAATCTATCGATATTCTGCTGCATTCTCCGACAGTCCCCTTCACTATCTGCTACTCCACCAATCTTAGTGTCATCTGCAAACTTGCTAATCAGACCATCTATACCTTCGTCCAGATCATTTATGTATATCACAAACAACAGTGGTCCCAACACGGATCCCAGTGGAACACCACTGGTCACAGATCTCCATTTTGAGAAACTCCCTTCCACTACAACTCTCTGTCTCCTGTTGTCCAGCCAGTTCTCTATCCATCTAGCTAGTGCACCCTGGACCCCATGCCACTTCACTTTCTCCATCAGTCTACCATGGGGAACCTTATCAAACATCTTACTGAAGTCCATGTATATGACATGCACAGCCTTTCCTTCATCTATCAACGTTGTCACTTCCTCAAAGAATTCTATCAAGTTGGTAAGACATGACCTTCCCTGTACAAAACCATACTGCCTATCACTAATAAGCCCATTTTTTTCCAAATGTAAATAGATCCTATCCCTCAGTATCTTCTCCAGCAGCTTCCCCACCACTGACATCAGGCTCACCGGTCTATAATTACCTGGATTATCCTTGCTACCCTTCTTAAACAAGGGGACAACATTTGCAATTCTCCAGTCCTCCGGGGCCTCACCCGTGCTCAAGAATGCTGCAAAGATATCTGTTAAGGCCCTAGCTACTTCCTCTCTCACTTCCCTCAGTAACCTGGGATAAACCCCATCCGGACCTGGGGACTTGTCCACCCTAACGCCTTTTAGAATACCCAACACTTCCACCTCCCCCCTCCTTATGTCGACTTGACCTAGAGTACTCAAACATCAATCCCTAACCTGAACATTCGTCACGTCCCTCTCCTCAGTGAATACCGATGCAAAGTACTCATTAAGAATCTCACTCATTTTCTCTGACTCCTCACGTAACTTCCCTCCTTTGTCCTTGAGTGGGCCAACCCTTTCCCTAGTTACTCTCTTGCTCCTAATACACAAGGTAAGTGCACATGGCGTTTGGGGTAATATACAAGCTTAGATTCAGGATTGGCTAACCAACAGAAAGCACAGTCAGGATGAATGGGATTTTTTTCTGGTTCATAAGTTGTAATTAGTGGGGTGCTACAGGGTTCGGTCCTCTGGCCCCAACTACTTACGATCGATATTAATGACTTGGATGCATGGCCAGAACGTACTACAGTCAAATGTGCAGATGACACTTAAATAGATGGGAAAGTAAATTACAATGAAGAAATACTAAATTTACAAATGGGTATAGAGAAGTAATAGAGTCGTTAATTCAGACAGCACTGAAACAGACCCTTCAGTCCAACTCGTCCACACCAACCAAGTTTTCGAAACTAAACTTGTCCCATTTGCCTATGTTTGGCCCATATCCTTCCAAACCTTTTCCTATTCATGTATCTGTCCAAATGTCCTTTAAATAACATAACTGTACCTGCATCTACCACTCCCTCTGGCAGTTCAATCCGCATACGAACCACCCTTTGCGTGAAAAAGCTTTCCCAACGGTCCCTTTTAAATCTTTCTCCTCTCACCTTAAAAATATGACCTCTGCTTTTGAACCGCTATGGAAAAGACCTTTGCTATTCACCTTACCTATGCCCCTTGTGATTTTATAAACTTCTATATGGTCACCTCTCAACCTTCTATACACCAGTGAAAAAAGCCCCAGCCTAGCCAGCCTCTCCTTATAACTCAAACCCTCCAGATCTGGTAACATCCTTGCAAATCTTTTCTACATTCTCGCCAATTTAATTGTATCCTTCCTATAGCAGGGCAACCAGAACTGTACACAGTACTCCAAAAGTGGGCTCAATGTCCTGTAGGACTGCAACATGACATTTCAACTCCTATACTCAATGGTCTGAGCAATGAAGGCAAGCATGCTAACCATCTTTTTAACCACTCTGCCTATTGTTAGGTGACAGGGCCAAAATTTGGCAGATGGAATTTGTTGTGGATTAGTGAGAGGTTATTCATTTTGGTTGGAACAAAGCAAATAAAAATATTATCTAAATAGAGAGAAATTCCAAAATGCTTCTGTGCCAAGGCATCTAGGTGTCATCACGCATGTATTGCAGAAAGCTGATGTGCAGGTACTGCAGATAATACGGCAAATGGAATTTTGGCATTTATTGCTAAAAGAATGGAGTATAAAAGTAGGGCAGTGTTGTTGCAACCATATTTGGCATTGGTGAGATTGCTTATGGAGTTCTATGCACAGTTTTGGTCCCCTTACTTAAAGGAGGATGTATCTGCACTGGAGACAATTCAAAAGAAGGGTCGCTAGATTAATTCCTGAGATGAAACATCTTTTATGATGAGATTGAGCAGTTTGGGCCTATGCTTGTGAAAGTTTAGAAGAATGAGAGGAGATTTAATTGAGGTGCATAAGATGCTACAGGAGATTGACAAAGTAAACAAAAACAGATGTTTCCCATTGTGGGTCAAGCTGGAATGAGAGATCATGGTTTTAGGATAAGGGGTGACAAATTTAAAATAGAGATGAGGAGAATGTACTTCTCTCAAAGGGTCATGAATCTATGGAACTCACTATCCAAGGCAGAGATGAGATCAGCCCTTATCATATTAAACGGTGGAGCAGGCTCAAGGGGTGAAATTGCCTACTAGCGTTCCTGGTTCTTAATTATGTTTATCCTGACACTGTTCCATTGTGTTCTATATTCCCCAGACAGAAGTAACAAGCTCCGTCTATCCTGTCAAACCCTTTCAAATCTTGTATGTTTTGCCTCTCAGTCTTCTATCCTACAGACATTATAGACTCAATTATGTCTCAACCAGGTCATTCCAAAAACCAATCTAATGCCTGTGTCCAAAGCAAACATGTTTTTCTTTGCACATGGAAGCCAAAACTTCTAGATGTTACTTTATCAATGTTATTATGCTGCATTCGGAGTGAGTCCAAACTATATTCCCAAAGCTTACATATATTAACGATGTTGCAAATACCCTACTGCACGAATCTACAACAAAGTGCAGAATGTATGATCCATCTCAGCCTCCTTCAGAGATCCCCAGCGTCATAGATGCCTGTCTTCAGTCAAGCAATTCATTCCATGTGACATCAAGAAATGACCAGAGGAACTTGATGCTACAAAGGGTGTAGGCCCTGACAACATTCTGGGAATGCTGCTGAGGACATGGTCTCAAATATATCCTTTGGACAAAAACCGAGACAAATCCAACTCAGCAATTACCGCCCCATCACTCTACTCTCAATCGTCAGTAAAGTGAATGGAAGTACTATCAAGCAGCATGCACTTAGCAATAATCTAAACAGGAGTTGCTGGATAAATTCAGCAGTGGCAGCATCTGTAGAAAAACAGCATTAGCAGTCCAGCGACCTTTCTTCGGAACTGACAGCAACTAAGAAAAGGTGGTATTTATGCTGATGACAATGGGCAGAGGGGAAAGGAGTGAGCAGGTAAGTGGAGAGGGAGCCCAGAGAAAGGAAAAAATAAAAGATTGGCAGACAAAGAGACTGTTGACAGTGAGTGATGGAAGAAAGGAAATCATATAGGTGAAATTGGTGGTTACGAGCAGCTGAACGTGGGTTGGCTGTACTGAAATCAACACATTTCATTTCAGGACCTGGGAAGGGGTAGTGGTTAATAGACATGGAAGGAAGTGGTCATGCTCTAAAATTGTTAAACTCGATACTGAATCCTAAAGGACGTGAGCTTCCCAAGCAGAAGATGAAGTATTGTTCTGCCACCTTGCGCTCAGCCTGCAGGCCTGAAACAGAAATGTTGGCATGAGAACGCAGTGGTATGAAGTGGCAGGCAACTGAAGGTTGGGTCATTTTTATCGAATGGATGTAGGTACTCCGCGAAGTGGTCACCAGTTTAATTTGATAAGGATAGCAAAAGGCAGATGCAAGAGTTGAGTAGAAGCAAAAATGGATTGTATGATGTAGGAGCACTAGAATGGACAGTCACAAATTTCACAATATGTGCAGCATACTGCATGTGGGATTAAAAATATATTAGGAGAAACTGTTAACTATAGCAGCAATGAAAGGATGGACAGGTTGTGGCAATGATAATAAAGCAAGTTTGTGGGAAGTCTGGGGGTGTGTTCCTGGTTTTGAATTACAAGAAGGGATTTATTGAGTGGACCCGGTAAAATAATAAGCAGGGGCTCCCTAAGCAGCTGATCAATTTGGGTGTGGGAGGAACAAGGGAAAAAAAAAGTTGAGAGCAGAAGCAGGGGGGAACATGCAGAAAGGAAACGTACACGTGACCTGCAATGGCAGAGGCCAGCATTCCTCTCTCACCCATCTCCCATTTTTCTCTTTAAATCTGTCTGTTCTTACTAAGTCCTCTCAGTTTCCAGGTCCTTCATTTCCTTCAGTCACTCTCCATGGTTTTTCCTTTGATCACTGCCACCTCACTTATTTTCTTCACTATTAATTTGTTTCAAATTCTGTGAACTGCAAGTTTCAGGCCAGCTTTGTTAGCTCTAAACTTCCTTTCACTTTCCACTGCTCAGGCTCAAACAAAATGCTCATTTGTGCAACATACGTTTCTGAGAAACTATTCCAGTGGAGTCAAAGCTTTCAGAAGGAGGAATAAAACAAAATCCAGGCCCAAAGTTATATTCATTCATTTATCATGCTTGAAACCATATATCTTTATACATCGTTTCCTTAGTTGCAAAGATTGTTGCATTCCTCACCTTCATGAGCTTTCACCACAAATTATTAACCTTTCATCCCACTTAGTAAACCACAAATCAAACTTCAATTTAAGAAATGTTTATTTTCAACTAACTGGTTTATTTCAGCTAAAATATTACAATACCAAAGTAGCTGCAATTCATCATGCATAATTCACGAACCAACAATAGCTTCACTATTGGAGGAAAGAGTGGAAGAAAATCAGGAGTTACCGATATTAAAAGCTTTCATTGCAGATAAAATGCAAACAGAAAATGCCAATTAGGCCTATTTTCACAAGGGCAATTAGCTATCCACAGAATAAAACTTAAACTTAGGCCTTCTCCCTTAACTTTGGTGGTCTGCACTGCCCTTAACAGGCTTTAGTACCAGACACGAAAACAAGGTTGCTGGAAATGCTCAGTAGGTCTGGCTGCATCTGTGAAGGAAAAAACACAGTTAACGTTTCGGGTCTGGTGACCTTTCTTCAGAACTGAACTGGACAAGTCAGATTCCCAGCAGGAACCAGGCTGGAATAGATTATTTTAAAAAAGTGGGGTGATATTTCACTAAAACATAACCACATAATGGTACAGTCTTTGTTTTAACAATAAAACGAGTTTATTAGCAGAAATGATAAATGAAGGGAAAGAAAACACTGTTCCTCTATAACTCAAATTTGAGGATTTTAAGTACACAGAAGAATTAATCCAAGCATTGGACATCTTACAAGCATTGTTGCCATTGCAAGAATATGCAATAGAGCACTTTTAGCAAAACCAAGCCCAGCTTATTTACAAAACAGAGAGAGAGAGAGATTTTTCTGTTTGTTATGATACCTTGATAGGTTTGAAGTGATTAAAATTTCAAATTATCTGTTGGAACTGTAAATAACTTTTCCTTAATTATTAAGCCACTGACTTAGTTCAGCACTGGAAAAAACCTATCACTGGCACAGCTTCTTTTTGCGAAATTATTCACTTTACTTCTTTTCCACTAACTGTATTCCTGTTACTTCAGTTTGAGATAAACAAAAACTTTTAGTCTTACATAATTTTGTTCTTTTAAATAATTAAGGAACGTTGCAACTTTATAGAAAGATTTCACAACACTTCAAAGCTTGATATATGCTCTTCTCTCCTACAACTTCCCAACAGAGTGCAGGAATCTGGCAAGTTCTCTTTAAACCCTTTGGGTAGTTTCCTAAGAACCAAAGATAGAAATTGCTGGGAAAGCTCAGCAGATCCAGCAGCATCTGTGGAGATAAGTCAAAGCTAATGTTTTGGGTCCAGTGACCCTCCCTTTGAGATTGATTTCGCTCCACAATGCTGCAAGACCTGTTGAGCTTGGCCAACAAGTTCTGTTTCAGTTTCTGATTTCCAACATCGGCAGTCAGAGTCATAAGAATGCACAGCACAGAAACAGAACCTTCGGTCCAACTCGTCCATGGCGACTAAATATCCTAAATAAACCTAGTCCCATTTGCCAGCATTTGGCACAGATCCCTCTACATCCTTCCTCTTCACATTCCCATTCAGATGCCTTTTAAATCTCATAATTATACCAGCCTCCAGCACTTCCTCTGGCAGCTCATTCTGTACACGCCACACTCTTACATCAAAAAGTTGCCAATTAGGTCCTTTTTAATTCTTCGTGTCAAGACCCTTCTTCAGAACTAGGGAGGCGAAAAGGAGGTGGGAAATACATAGGAGGAGGAGGGGTGGGGTTGGTGGAAGGACGATCTCTCTCCCAGGAAAGATGTCAGTAGATTTCTGTCCCACCTATCACCATCCCACCTACCTTCCCCCAGCCCCACCCCTCCTCCCTCTATTTACTTCCCAGCTTCCTTCGCCCTCCCCAGTTCTGAAGAAGGCTCCAGACTCAAAATGTCGACTTTCCTACTCCTGCTGCTGCATGACCTGCTGTGTTCCACGCTCTTGACTCTGATTCCAGCATCTGCAGTTCTTGGTATCCCCTTTTAATTCTTTTCCTGCTCAGCTTAAACTTATGCCCTCTAGTTTTGGACTCCCCCCACCCTGGGGAAAAGGCCTGGTCTATTTACCTATCCATGCCCCTTATGATTTTATAAACCTCTATAACGTCACCCCTCAGCCTCTGATGCTCCAGAGAAAATAGCCCAGCCTATTCAGCTTCTTCCTATAGCTCAATCCTCCAACCCTGGCAACATCCTTCTATGTCTTATCTGAACACTTTTAAGTTTCACAACATCCTTCCTAGAACAGAGAGACCAGAATTGAATGCTGTATTCCAAAAGTGGCCTAACCAATGTCCTGTAGAGCCGCAACAGGATCTCCCAACTCCTATATTCAATGCAATGACCAATGAAGGCAAGCATACAAGCTCCTTCACTATCCTAACTACCTGCGAGTCCACTTTCAAGGAACTATGAATCTGCACTCCAAGGTCTTTGCTCAGCAACACTCCCCAGGACCTTACCATTAAGGGTACAAGTCCTGCCCTGACTTGCCTTTCCAAAATGCAGCACTTCACATTTATCTTAATTAAACTTAATCTGCCACCCATTGGCCCATCTGATCAAGATCCCGCTGTACTAAGAAGTAACCTTCGCTGACCTCTACATCTCCAATTTTGGTGTCATCTGCAAACTTACTAACCATATCTATGCTCACATCCAGATCATTTATGTAAGTGACGAAAAGCAGTGCACCCAGCACCAATCCTTGTGGCACACTGCTGGTCACAGGCCTCTAGCCTGACAAGCAACCCTCCACCACCACCCTCTGCCTTCCACCTTCGAGCCAGTTTTGTATCGATATAGCTAGTTCTCTCCATGGGATCTAACTTTGCTAACCAGTCTACCGTGTGGAGCCTTGCCGAACCCCTTACTGAAGTCTATATAGATCACATCCAGCATTCTGCCCTTATCAATCCTCTTTGTTACTTCTTCAAAAACCTCAATCAAGTTAGTGAGACATAATTCCCAATGCACAATCCCCAACTCCCTTGCCTTTCCCTTTCCAAATATATGCAAATTTTGTCCGTCAGGATTCCTCCAACAACGTACCCACCACGGATATCAAGCTCACCAGTCTATAGTTCCCTGGCTTTTCCTTACCACCTTTCTTAAATAGTGGCAACACGTTAGTCAACCTCCAGTTGGCTAGCATCTCACATGTGGCTATCGATGATACAAATACCTCAGCAAGTGGCTCAGCAATCTCTTCCTTTGCTTCCCATAGAGTTCTAGGTTACACCTGATCAGATCCCGGGGATTGATGTGTTTTAAGCTGTCCAGCAGTTCCTCCTGTATAACAATGGACATTTTATGATGATGCTATTTATTTTCCCACGTTCTAATATTTTCCATATCCTTTTCCACAGTAAACATTGATGCAAAATACTCATTTAGTATCTCCCCCATCTCCTGTGGTTTCACACATAGGTGGCCTTGCCGATCTTTAAGGGGCCCTATTCTGTCCCTAGTTATCCTTTTGTCCTTAATGCATTTGTAAAATCCCTTTGGATTCTCCTTATCCCTATTTGCCAAAGCTATGTCCCTTTTCGCCCTCCTGATTTCCCTCTTAAGTATACTCCCACTGCCTTTATGCTTTTCTCAGGATTCAGTTGATCTCTACTGTCCATTCCTGACAAATTCTTCCTTCTTTTTCTTGACCAAAACCTCACTTTCTCTAGTCATCCAGCATTCCCTACACCTATCAGCCTTGCCCTTCACCCTAACAGGAACATACCACATCTATACTCTCGTAATCTCATTTTTCAGCCATCCCTTTACCTGCAAACATCTACCCCTAATCAACTTTTGAAAGTTCCTGCCTAATACTGTCAAAAATGGCCTTCCTCCAAGATCAACTACTGTGACTTAACTTATTATTTCCTAGCTGCGGGTGCAGGTTGGAGTCTGACCCAACTGTAGACAGAGGCAGGCCCTGTGTGCAGAAAGCACCTTGACTCTCAAATGTAGTAAAAGGTATTCCCCCATGAGCAGCTCTTTGTGTGAGGTAGGAAACTAATGGTGTGGTGTTGAATCAAAGGGCACATCCATTACAAATCAGGAAAATTCTGACTGTAATATTTGAACTGACATGGGAAGCTAAGGTCCATCATGGGTCTTTCACAGGAAACAACGGAGATCAGTGCTGCCATATTGGCCTCATGCGATGAAGGAGCACACAGCAACAATTTAAAGCTGGAAACATTTCACAAAACTCAACAAAGGACATCAGCCTCAGCTGCACACAACACTCTGCATTAACTCAGTTGACATAGTGCTTCAGTACAGTCAATTTTTAAAGATATTGATGAATTCTTCTAATTATTCTGCAGTGCTAATCCAAGTACTCAAATCTTCAACACAAATACAGAAGTTGATATTAATACATGGCAACACTGTCTAGTTATGAAGAATGAAAACAAGCAATTGAAAACCAAACAAAAGTCCTGAAAAAAATCTCAAAAGGAGCCTTCAGGAAAGAAAAATTACTTTGTGTCCCAACACATTTTCATTGTAAGCAGTTTGGAGAGAGATCACTAGGTTGATTCCTGGGATGAAGGGGTTGCCATACAAGTACAGGTTGTACAGGTTCCACCAGTCCTCATTGGAGTTCACAGAAATAACCTTATTAGTGTACACAGTGGTGATGCAACAGGATAAATGTCGAGAAGATGCTTTCTTTGTAGAGGAAATCTAGAAAAAAAGGGGGCACAGTTCTAAAATAATTGCCCCATATTTAAGACGGAGGTGAGATGGAATTTATTCTGTCAGAGGGTCATTCGTTCTGGGAAATTCATTTCTCTGAAGAGGAAGAGGATTAGTCATTGAATATTATCAAACCTAATTTTTGACCTAAAAGGAGTTAAAATTAATGAAAAGCAGGCAGGACAGTGGAATTAAAACTACAATCAATTCAGCAATGATCTTTTGGATAGTGAGCAAAACCGCCTTCCCCAGTTCTATTTCTTATATTCTCATCCACTTAGAAAGCTATTGATTTTAACAGAACAATTAATGCCTATAAGTAAACGAAAGGTCTGACAGGCTTTTGAGAGAGAAAATGAAGACTCCCGAAGTGAAAATAAATACCAACAAGACAAGTTGGCCCAAATAAAAATTCCTTCACAGATGTTAGCTAATGCCACACTCTAACTTTCTACTAAAGATGATTACAGTAACCAGATGAGTGCCTACTTTTTTGACATTTGAAACTAGGAAAACAAGCTCAACATCAAAAAGATACAAGATTTTGAGATTAAACAAACATTGAACTAACTTTAAAGAAGGTAATTCAAGAACCAAATTAATAAAACTTTCCTCTTAACACTTGCAAACTTGTAAGATGGCTGACATTAAAAAAGCCATGTTGTCAATATTTAGTGTTTGTATGATTTACTCAAGGATTGTATTATAAATGGACTGAAATAAACTTATAGATATTTCCCACTATCACTTGCATCATTTTTGCCAGCATCGAATGCCAGAGTAAAATTCCTACTTTAAAAATAAAACCAGTCTGATTCCAAACCAAAACACAAACAGATTCTAAACAAGGCCTTATACATAACATGCACTGTCTGACCTAAAATGTCACCTCTTCTTTACAGTGATAAAACCTTTCGCTCTCTCAGGACAGTAACTTGAAAGGAATTCAGGGATTTTCAATTAAAACCTTCTAACTAATTAAAGATTTAACAGCATCTTAGTTTGTTTAGAACATAGAACAGAGAACATAGAACAGTACAACACAGTACAGGCCCTTCGGCCCACGATGCTGTGCCGAACTTTTACCCTAATCCTAAGGTCTATCTAACCTCCACCCCTACCTTATACTATTATCCACATGCCTATCTAATAGCCGCTTAAATGCTCCTAATTAGGCCAACTCCACTACCCTCTCCGGCAATGCATTCCATGCCCCGACCACTCTCTGAGTAAAGAACCTACCTCTGACATCTCCCCTATATCTACCTCCACTCACTTTAAAACTCTGCCCCCTTGTAATAGCTACCTCCACCATAGGAAAAGGTCCCTGGCTGTCCACTCTATCTATACCTCTGATCATTTTGTACACCTCTATCAAGTCACCAAATAATACATCCTCATCAGTGGTGTGACCCTTTGATCTTTTACTTATAAATTCTGTATCAAATACTACCTCTCTCACTAACACCTGAAGGGGGAGTGAGGCTCCGAAAGCTAGTGTTTTGAAATAAACCTGCTGACGAAAGCTTGTGTTTCAAAATTAACCTGTTGGACTATAACCTGGTGTCGTGTAATTTCTAACCTCGTCCACCCCAGTCCAACACCAGCACGTCCACATCATGTCATAAATGGTTTAAAAGAGGCTGCAGCTGTAGCATATTAAACTGTTTACATGCACTACAGATGTCACTGCAAATCTTTAGCCCACGTCAAGCAAGTTATTTAAAGTCTGCCACAAGACTTTAATGTGATGTAGGCAGCTGAAACTCAAAAATTGGTAATAAGCATACACAAATGAAATCTGAACATTAGGGTTGTTAGAAACAAATGTTATTCTTCTTCATGCACTCCACAGAGGCCCAAATCTTTCAACTCAATTCCAGGATTCAAATTTGTTATTTTGAAACAAATTTATTGATACTCATTACCAAATTGAACTGCTTCAATTAGTTAAGCGAGAGTAACTGTTTAGAAACAGTTACAAGAGTAACAAGATTTATCCTACTTCTTGTCTTCAGAGTCAAGTTTGAGCTTGGGTCAATCGAAAATAATTTCTCACAAGAATTGTACATGCTTAGAAGACAGCCCAGGTCATGCAATCGCTTCTGTAATAATACCAGCTCAAGAACTTGGCATAAAACACTACCAGAAATTAGGGAGATCGGTGTTGTGTTTGATATCTGAAGGCAGTTGTTTCCCCACTGAATACTGGATCACTGGAAGAGGCTGCTTGCTCATATGGTGGACACATTCATTGAATTCCTAAACCGGTTTCTGGTCAAAATAAGTATTGCAAAAAAATATTGGAGACCATGATTACATTTTGGGGGATTGAGGGGAATCTCCTGGTAAGAGCTCTTCCCAACAACCTGGGTTTTTAAAATATGTTTCTTCATCTTTTCCATTGTTCATGGGCAGCATTTCCTATTTTCATGCATTTATGTTCTATTTGATACATTTGTACAAACATAGGACCTCCATATACAGTGCCAGAAGTGGCATCATCTTTTAAGTAGAAAGCAAGCAGCAATTTAATATTATAGCTCATTGTTATTTGATTCTTCACACTGTGATCATTTCAAACTCTACTTTAAAATATTCCATTAACAACTTGAAGCATAAATCCAACCTACATACAACTGTCACAGCACAAAAGGAGACTGTTCTGCCTATTATGTTTGCACAGGGTCTCCAAATGAGAAATTTACTTAGAAACATTCTCCTGACTTTCCCCCCACCAGAACACTTTGGATTCTTCCCTTTTCAAATAATTCCGTTTTAAATGCCTCAACTGGACCCGCTTCCGTCACGCATAGCAAGTTTATTCCAGACTTTAACCACTTGTGTGTAAAAGTTTTTTTCTCATTTTACTTCTACCAACTCTCCCTATTTACTTTGTTCAGGTCACTTACGATTTTGAATACTTCGATCAAATCTCCTCTCAGCCTTCTCTCTTCTCCAAGAGAAACAGTAGTATTTTCTTCAATTTGCCTTCATAATAAGGTCCTCACCTCTGGAACCATTCCTGTAAATCTTTTCTCCACCTCTCCAATTCCTTCCTTAAATGCAGAAGTAGACACAATACTCCAGCTGAGGCTCCTGTCTCTTATACGCTTATCCCCTATTAATTAAGCCTAAGATACTGTATGCTCTATTAACTGCTGTCTCCACCTGTCCTGCCACCTTTAATGATTGATTTATATATACATTCAGGTCCATCTGCTCCTGCACCCCCTTTAAAGCTGTATCCTTTATTTTGTACAGTATAACCAAAATCTATTACCTCACTCTTCTCTATAATGAATTTCATTTGTCTTGTGTCTGTCCATTCCACCAACCCATCCACTTCGTTTTGGGGTTCTATACTATCCTCCCTCAGTTCATGATGCATCCAAATTTTGAATCATCTGCAAAACTTTGAAATTGTCCCCGTGCACAATGGTCAATGATAAGCTATATTAGGAAACACAAGGGTCCCAAAATCGACCACTGAGGAAACTCCATTACCTTTCCCCAATCCAAAAAATCTGTTAAATATTATTCTCTGCTTCCTATCAACTAGTAAATTTCCTATCAAGTTACTACATCCTTGTCATAACACTAGTTATATCTTTGCTCATGTATTTAAACACATTTCTCAATCCTCAAAAATTAAATCTTCACAACCTGAGCAACAAATCTTTGGCATGTGTTTAAAGTCGCAGTGTAAAAATGTGTAAATCAGGAAAAGAAATATAAAAAAAAAACTACAGGCTCACCCAATTATACACTTGAATACAACCAACAATCCAGATTATACCACAACAAAACAGTATTTTTTTATTTTATGAATCTCTTCTGCACCCTTGCCAGTGAAAATTCATATTTCCCTGCCATGTTGCAACCAGAACTGTACACATTATTCCTAACTCATAATACCCAGCTCCATCATATCCTTGTTTTTGTATTGAATACCTTGACTAATAAAGGTAAGTATTCCATATGCCTTCTTAACTACCTTATCTGCTTGTCCAGATGCCTTCAAGAATCCATGGGCATGCACACCAAGGTCCCTCTGTACTTCATAGGGTCCTACCATTCAATATGTATTCCCTTGCTTTGTTATTTCTTCCAAAATAGACGACCTCACATTTTTCAGGATTAAGTTCCATTTGACACCATTCAATCCATCTGACCAGCTCAGCTACATCTTAATGGCTTCACATCCTTCTTGAAATGTGGTATTCAAAACTTGTAAAAACTCTCCAGCTGAGGGTAAATGAATACATTGTACACATTTAACAAATCTTTGTCCTTGCACTCTTGAGCTCCTAGTTATAATAAGGATCCTGGATTCATTATTAACTGTGCTCCATCGTGTCATCTTCAATGGTTTCAGTACAGACTTCTTGCGTCCATGCAGTTTTGAAGTGAAACACAGTAGCACAGAATATAAAACTATGGGCCTGGTGATGGAAAATGGGATTAAAACAGATAGATAGCTTGAGGGTTGATGCAACTACAATGGGCCAAGGGGCCTTTTTCCATGTTGTAAAAACTCAACAAGTCCATAGCCATCCTCCTCAGGAGCCTCCGCCGCAGCCAACATCCAGGACTTACCAACCGACTCCACTCCTCCCACCGCCGACGCCAACGCCGCTCCACCCACCGCCTCCATAGCCATCAGCTCCAGAGCAGACAATAGCACCCAGCCCTGCTGGGTCTTCACCATCCCCCCAGACCTTCCCTTTACTGAGGACAAACGGTCAGTCCTCAGTAAAGGGTCATCTTTAACCACCTCCACCCTAACATCAACAAATACCGCTCACATTGGGACGTTGAACAGTTTTTCCGTCACCTCTGCCTCCGCGCTTACTTCTTTAATCATGAGCCTAACCCTCCTCTACTGACCCCTTCTCCCGCCTCCAATACACCCCCTCCTCCTGGACACCACCCCAAGGCCTCCTACCCTCCCTCGACCTCTTCATCTCCAACTCCTGTCGTGACATCAATCACCTCAACCTCTCCCCCACAGAACGCGCAGCCCTCTGCTCCAATCCCAACCTCACCACAAAACCCGTGGACAAGGGAGGCGCAGTTGTAGTATGGCGCACTGACCTCTAGATCGCCGAGGCTAGACACCAGCTCTCTGACACCTCCTCCTACCGCCCCCTTGATCATGACCCCACCCCCGACCACCAAAACACCATCTCCCAAACCATCCACAACCTCATCACTTCAGGTGACCTCCCATCCACAGCCTCCAACCTCATCATTCCCCAACCCCGCACTGCCCATTTCTATCTCCTTCCCAAAATCCACAAACCTGACTGCCCTGGTCGACTCATTGTCTCCACCTGCTCCTGCCCCACCTAAAGGCCCTCTGCTTCTTGCTGTCCCTCAGCCCCGACCAGTCCCCCTCCACTGACACCCTCATCCGCTTAGCTGAACTCGTCCTCACCCTTAACAACTTCTCTTTCAATTCCTCCCACTTCCTACAGACAAAGGGGGTGGCCATGAGTACCCGCATGGGCCCAAGCATCTCAGATGTCCTCATTTTTCAATGACCGCAACTTTGCTTCGCCCCCCCCCCCCCCCCCGCAGTGGTCGAGAACACTCTCGACCGTGTCTCCCGCATTTCCTGCAACTCATCCCTCACAGCACCCCCACCCCCCCGCAATAACAACCAAAACAGAATCCCCCTCGTCCTCATATACCTCCTCCAACCTCCAGATCCAACGCATCATCCTCCGACACTTCCGCCATCTGCAATCTGACCCCACCAAAGACATTTTTCCCTCCCCACCCTTATCTGCTTTCTGGAGGGACCACTCTCTCCATGACTCCCTTGTCCACTCCACACTCCCCTCCAGACCCACCACACCCAGCACTTTTCTCTGCAACCGCAGGAAGTGCTAAACCTGCCCCTACACCTCCCCCCTCACCTCCATCCCAGGCCCCGAGAAGACTTTCCACATCAAGCAGATATTCACCTGCACATCTGCTAATGTGGTATACTGCATCCGCTGTACCCGTTGTGGCCTCCTCCACATCGGGGAAACCAAGCGGAGGCTTGGGGACCGCTTTGCGGAACACCTACACTTGGTTCGCACTAAACAACTGCACCTCCCAGTCGCGAACCATTTTAACTCCCCCTCCCACTCCTTAGATGACATGTCCATCCTGGGCCTCCTGCAGTGCCACAACGATGCCACCCGAAGGTTGCAGGTACAGCTACTCATATTCCGCTTGGGAACCCTGCAGCCCAATGGTATCAATGTGGACTTCACAAGCTTCAAAATCTCCCCTCTCCCTACCGCATCCCAAAACCAGCCCAGCTTGTCCCCGCCTCCCTAACCTGTCCTTCCTCCCACCTATCCACTCCTCCCACCTCAAGTCCCACCCCCATCTCCTACCTACCAGCCTCATCCCGCCTCCTTAACCTGTCCATCCTTCCTGGACTGACCTATCTCCTCCCTAACTCCCCACCTACACTCACCTTTACTGGCTCCATCCCCGACTCCTTGACCTGTCAGTCTCCTCTCCACCTATCTTCTCCTCCATCCATCTTCTTTCTGCCTCCCCCTCTCTCCCTATTTATTTCAGAATCCCCTTCCCCTCCCCCCTTTCTGAAGAAAGATCAAGGCCCGAAACGTCAGCTTTTCTGCTCCTCTGATGCTGCTCGGCCTGCTGTGTTCATCCAGCTCTACAACTTGTTATCTTCTCAGTAGGTATTTACTAAGGTTCTTTAGGCAGTAGCATCCACGGCCCCGTGCTACGCTTGATCCTCTCCCCATACCCGTTTCCCCCTCTCGTACCCACTGCCGTCTCATCAGGCCCTGCCCCGTATCTCCCCGCCTCCCACAGGCCACGCCCCCCCAACTGCCTCCCCCCATCCCCCCCCAACACAACTCCCACTCCCCCACCCCTTCCCGTCCCTTCCCTTCCCTCTCTCCCCCACGCACCCCCCCACCCCCATTCTCCCGGTGGGCCCACACTCACCGATCAGCCGCCGCGTCTCCTCCACGCTCAGGTAGACATTGACCCCGGGGCCGCCTCGACACACGCCATCCGAGCAGCAGCTCCACAGCACCAGCAAGGCCCGCCAGAAGATCGTGGATGCGCCCTGGCCAGCAGCGGCGGCGGTGCCCGCCATTGCTGAGCGGCGCTTTCCTGATTCCGTGTCCGTTACGGGCTCTTAGCCGCGCCGGGGATCGACCGGCCGCCTCTCCGTTTCTCCATGGCCGCGTCCAACACAGCGCGCATGCGCCAGGACCGGATCCGTTCACTGAGCATGCGCACTCGCTGGCCCTGGCAGGCAGCAGGCATGTTAGTTCATCCCTGGTTTGGTAGGTTGTCTCTGAACAAAAGATATCTGTCCAGGTAGGAAACACCAAAGTACTGGTTTGAAGGGATTTTCCCCAAATAACAGCGGGTAGGGAAAGGCGTGAACCGTGACGTCAGAAATGCGTGCAATAAGGGTTAAATTTGTTAGGGTGCCGTTATATCTCCAATACACAACTTACAAAGTTGCCAGAAGAAAAGTATGAAGCCTAAGGATTGGGAGCATTTTAGACTTCATCAAAATGAGAACAGAGAGGTCGACAGCACAGAATATGAGAATAACTCTACACGGAAAATAAAATGAGAGAGTAAAATTGTGGATGATGTGAAAGCTTCCATTAATGTGTGAAGAACCAACAGATTCGTGGAGACAAACATAGGTCCTCCAAAGGCAGCAGCTGGTCAAATTACAATAGAGTAGAAAGAAATAGAAGAATTGAACTTGTACTTCAAGTCTGTTTTCATGGAGGGAGGCATAAATAACTTCCTAGAAATGTTAGGGGATCAGAGTCTAGCGAGAGGATAGAATTGAAGGATATCATTATTAGTAAGATGATGATGCTGGGGAAATGAATGGTGTTAAAGGCTGACAAATCACCACGGCCTAATGATCTATGATCCATTGACACCATTTATACATCTATCAAAGACCCCAACCACCCATTATACTCTCTTGCACCATCTTCTGTTGGGCAGTAGATATTGAAATTTGAAAACGCATATAAACAGATTCAAGTACAACTTCTTCCCTGCTGTTATCAGACTTTTGGATGGTCCACTCAAATGTCAATTCTGATCTCCCGCTCTCTCCACCTCCTCTGCGGTTGTAATACTCTATTCTGCAATCAGTCTGCCTTCCAGGTGCACTTTGTATGGTATAGACTGCAAAACAACACTTTTCACTGTATCTTGATACATGTGACAACAGCACATTGAATATCCAGAGTACAAAAGGAAGTGGCCCTGGAAACATTAGATGCATGCTGGTCAGCTTTCAAATTCTATCGATTTTGGAGCAGTTCCTACAGATTGAAGAGTGGTAAATGTAGCCACTGCAAAAATGGAGGGAGAGAATAAAGCAGGGAATTACAGACCAGTGAGCCTGACGTCAGTAGTGGGCAACATACTATGGTCCATTAGCAAAGATTTTATAGCAGAACATTTAGAAAACAATAATTGATCAGACACAGTCAGCATGGATTTACAAAAGGAAAATTGTGCTTCGCAAATCTACGAGAATTCCTCCAGGATACAGCTAGTAGAATGGATAAAGGACAGACTGCAGATGTGGTGTATTTGGATTTTTTGGAAGGCTTTTGATAAGGACCTATATAAGAGGTTAAAGGGGAAAATTAAAGCACATGAGATTGGGAGTAATGGGGACAGGGATACACAAGGATAACACAGATAGCAAGCCAAAATAAATCAGCCTTATAATCACTGGATTTGCAATAGAGTGAAATTAAAATATTCAGTGACCCTCAAAATGTCCAATTGTTCCTAAACAGACTTGTGAAGATCAGATCTTGGACACTTAAGTTTGTAACTTAAAAATTAACAATTTATAATTAGTACTGTAACTTTTTACAGGACAAAACTAAACAACAAGGTAATCTAATGAATATCCATGATTTAAACACAACTTTTTTTGTTTGTAATCAACACTCTCACACCAACTGGCAGACTGACAGACAGAATTAACGGATAAATTTGAAAAGAAAGCAAAAATTATAATTTTCCACTTCAGTTTGAAATCTCACAACACCAGGTTATAGTCCAACAGGTTTATTTGAAAACATATGCTTTCTGAGCCTCGCTCCTCCTTCATGTGTTAGTGAGAGAGGTAGTATTAGACACAGAATTTATAAGTAAAAGATCAAAGGGTCTTTTACTTTTACTTATAAATTCTGTATCTGGTACTACCTCTCTCACTAACACCTGAAGAAGGAGTGAGGCTCAGAAAGTTTGTGTTTTCAAATAAACCTGTTGGACTATAACCTGGTGTTGTGTGATTTCTGACCTTGTCCACTCCAGTCCAACACCGGCATCTCCACATCACCACTTCAGTTAACCAGTTTCAAACAATGGACGTCAAGCCTTCATGCAATCCCTGGACAATGAGTTATTCACAGGTGTGTGACTACAGGTCTAATTTCAAAATCATTAGTTAATATGAGCAGTTTCAGTAGACTTCCATAATTGTTTACTTTTTTCCCAGACTGTGATTCTTTTCTCAGAACATTCAACAATTCTTTAACTGGATACAAAACTAGAGAGAGTTAAACATAATAGTACTGAAGCTTCCAAAATCACTCTGCACCTCTCAAAAGCAAACAGAACTAGTTTCCTCTTTTTTCCTTTTTTAATCAATTATTTCTTTGGGTGCTGATTAGCTTCGGTTCTCTTTTGATTGACCAACTCAACATCTAAGTAGCTGCCAGCCCTGGGCATAGCAATGCTTGCTGCCAAATCATCCACAGTATTCCTTACATCCACAATTAGAGTCATAGAGCTGTACAGCACAGAAACAGACCCTTCAGTCCAACTTGTCCATGCTGAAAACATATCCTAAATAAATCTAGGCCCATTTGCCAGCATTTGGCCCATATTGTCGAAACACTTCCTGTTCATACACCCATCCAGATACCTTTTAAATGTTGTAATTCTACCAGCCTCCACCATTTCTTCTGGAAGCTCATTCCATACATCACGACCTTCTGCATGAAAAAGTTGCCCCTCAGGTCCCTTTTAAATCTTTTCCCTCTCGCGTTAAATCTATGCCCTCTAGTTTTGGACTCTTCCATCCCGGGGAAAAAGCCTGGTCTATTTATTCTATCCATGCCCCTCATGATTTTATAAACCTCTGTAACGTCATCCCTCAGCCTCTGACGCTGCAGGGAAAATAGCATAAGCCTATTCAGCTTCTCCCTATAGCTCAAATCCTTCAAAAACAAAGTTGCTGGAAAAGCTCAGCAGGTCTGGCAGCATCTGTGAAGGAAAAAACAGGGTTAACGTTTCG
>NC_063344.1:72365251-72389340 GCF_021869965.1 Rhincodon typus | reverse complement strand
TGCATATAAACTGACGTTTTCCCAACCACCATCAGTTCTGAGGAAGGTTCACCGGACCCAAAATATTAACTCTGTTTTTTCCTTCACGGATGCTGCCAGACCTGCTGAGCTTTTCCAGCAACTTTGTTTTTGTTCCTGATTTACAGCATCCACAGTTTTTTTTGGTTCTCAAACCCTTCAACCCTGGCAACATCCTTGTAATTTTGTCTGAACCTTTGCAAGTGTCAGAACATTTTTCCTATAGCAGGGAGACCAAAATTGCACGCAGTTTTCCAAAAGTGGCCTAACCAATGTCCTGTACAGCTGCAACAGGACTTCCCAACTCCTATACTCAATGCACTGACCAATGAATGCAAGCATATCAAACTTCTTCTTCACTATGCTATCTACCTGTGATTCCACTTTCAAGGAACTATGAACCTGCACTCCGAGGTCTCTTTGTTCAGCAACACACCCCAGGACCTACACATTAAGTGTACAAGTCATGCCCTGATTTGCCTTTCCAAAATGCACCACCTTACATTTATGTAAATTAAACTCCATCTGCCACTTGTTGGCACATTGGTCCATCTGATCGACCAGGTCAGTCACCAACAGCAAACACATACGTTTGTTTTTTTTTTCACTAAAACTCACAACAGTTGGAAGTTTAAGTAATCCAAATCTCAGCTCACGTGTGCACCAAAAAAGAGAAAAATAAAAGAAAAATCATGCAGGTCTCTACAGTAATATAGAGGCATGGATTGAAATTTGATTGACGGGAAACATAGAGTGGGAATAAATGGGCCTTTTTCTGGATGGAAGACAGTGACTAGTGAGGTACAATAATAATCAGTATTTGAGCCCCAGCTATTGACTTTATATAAAAATGACCTAGATGGGGCTGACAACACAAAACTGGGCAGGGTTGTGAGAAGGCTCAAGGTGATTTAGACAAGTTGTGAGAGTGGGCAAATACATGGCAGATCCTGTACGACATGGCTAAAAGTTGTACACTTGGGTGTGAAAAATCAAAGGCCGTGTATCATTTAATCGGTGATGTATTGGGAAATAGGGATGAATGAAGAGTGCCCTTATACACCAATCAATGAAAGTAGATACGCAGGTACAGCAAGAATTAAGAGTTCAAATTGTACATTGGCCTTCATTACATGGGGATTTGAGTTCAGAAGTACGAATGTCTTTCTGCAGTTATACAAGGCATTGATGAGACTGCTCCTGCATGCAGCTTTGGTTTCCCTATCTAAGAAAATAGATACTTACCATAGAGGTAGTGCAGCAGAGGTTCACTAGGCTGATAACAGAGATGGCAGGGCTGTCTTATGAGGAGAGACTGGGCCTGTATTCACTGGAGTTCAGAAGGATGAGAGGGGATCTGATTGAAAAGTATCAAATTCTAACAGGGCTGAACAAACTAGATGCGGGGGTTGGGGCAGGGAGATTGTTCCCTGATTGGGGAATTTAGAACGGTCACAGTCTCCAGATATGAGATAGACCATTTAGGACTGAAACAGTCACTCAGAGGTAATGAACCTGGGGAATTCTGTCTCACAGAAGACTGTGAGGGCCAAGTCACTTGAATATATTCAAGAAAGAGATAGACTTAAACATTAAAGGTCTCAAGGGATACGGGGAGAGAGCAGGATTATAATCCAGAATTTACCCCGCGCAATCTCTCAGAAATAACTTTAATCCCCTCAGCAGGCTAGACACTGTTTTCTCTCTCACCCCTGAGAGTGACCTTTGTTATGGCAGGGCTGAAGCTGGTGTGGACAGAGACCAGCCCCCTACATAGTTCTGATGAGTAGAGATCTGAAGGGCTGTGCACATGTTTCTAACTAATTTCAATACCACCTTGTAACTCCTGTGGCCTGGCTGAAACCATCTTTCACATTCCCACTACAGCTCCCTTTTCATGATTTTGAGGGAATGGTCCTCAATCTCAGATCCATTCTCCTGATATGTAATGAAGGATCTTATTTTGCGACTGCTTTTGGAGAGGCCAATGTAGTCGTACAATGGTCGAGGACGGATGCAGCTTAAAGGGACTGTCGCTGTTTGCTTGCCCTTCAACAGCAGCATTTGCACCAAGTCCTGTGTTAGTCGCTGACAGTATCAGTAGTACCCAAAGCAATGTGGTTGACCTCTAAATGCCCTCTGGGCAATTAGGAATGAGCAATAAATGCTGGCCTAGCCAGCGACACCCTCATTCTGTGAATGAGTTAATAAAAGGAGACATTCTGAGATCAGTGGCCACTGCCAGGATTGAAGTATACAGCCCTGTGGAAGGGCATTTTGTTAGGTTTACTATTTGACAACACGGGGGAAACTATTTGTCTACTCTTACCAATAAAACCACAAAATACTGAGGATGCTGGAAACCTGAAGCAAACACAGAGAATGCTGGAGAAACTCACCTGGTCTGGCAACATTTTGGAGAAAGAAACAGGAATCAATGTTTTGAATCTGGTATGACTCTGAAGCTGGAGGGTGAGTGGGCTGCTGATTGGGGGATGGGAGGAAGGGGCTGAGGAGCGGAGAGGGCAGGGGAGGGGTGGGCAGAGATTGGACAGGGCTTGTGGGGGGTATGGGCAGAGAATTGGTGGGTCTGGTGGTGGGGGGAAGAATGGAAGCAGCCCATGTACATCCACATCCATAATGTGCATGTGTGTTCTCGTGGGAGTCTGGTGTCAGCAACTTGCAGCATTTTTTAATTCCACATTCGGTGTTGTTGATTTCATACTGAAATGTTTTTGACAATAAATGCAACCGTTCTACAACACATCCTCTGTGAATATATAAGGGTTGTTACTTTGGTGACTGCTAGTCCTGACCTGCAAGTTGGATGAGTTGAGAGAGCAGGAAGCAAAGTGTGAGTTTATTTCAGTGAACGTGAGTTGAGGTTCATGTGTTTGGCTCCAGCATGCCTGTGACAATATGGACAGTGCCATTGTTGTTCCAGGCAGCTGCTACTCTACCATTTTGTTGTGATATTACATTGCAGGGCTACATTTGTGCACATGCACTATTGCTGTACCACCTAGCATTGATAATAACATGGCCTTGCAATAAATGATCAGAAAACAGTGTAAAATTAAGTAGGTTATTCTCAGATTGGCAGGCTGTGACTAGTTGGCACAACAAGGATCCTTGCTGAGGCCTGACCTGTTCCTATGATGTGTAATCATATTGTTGGCTTTTACTTTCAGCAGGATACTTGCACTTGATGAAGGAATACTGGTGCAGGCACGATGTGGTGAATTACCTCCTTTTGCACTGTACTGATTTGGTGATAATGTTAATTTCTCTAGCATAAGAACTAGACGCAGATAATGTAGTATTGAGGGATTCAAAATGATCTCCTGGCATATTTCTACATTACAATCACAGACACAGGCACTCCAGCACCTGGTTAACATTAAGCTGTATAGTTATAAACAGCAGCATGCTTCCATCAGCATTTCATGCTTCAGGTGACCCCAGTTAAAATGGAGTCAGAGACCTTTATATTCTCAGGTCACGTACTCTGTTGCGGTGATGATAAAATAAGCATTTCTCATAAAGGGATATTGCATAACAACTGAGAGACATAATACAATAGGCCCCAGCCACACTCACTCTATATCAATCATTTGGATGTGGGAATCAAATGTAGCATTTTCACATTTGTTGATGACACAAAGCTGAGTTATGATGTGGATACAAAGAAGCTTTAAGGGAATTTAGACAGTTTAGGTGAGTGCACAAAAACATTGTTGATGGACTATAATGTGCAACAATATGAAGTTATTCATCTTGTTAGGAAAAACAGAAATGCAATTAATTTTTTAAATGAGGAGATTGTCCTAGGAGGGCTCAATAGGGTAAATGCAGGAAGGATAACATTGTGGTAGATGGTGTCAAAACTCAGGAGACACAATCTCAGAACAAGAGGTTAGCCATGTAGACCTGAGATGAGGAGGAATTCCTTCAGTCAGACAGTGGTGAATCTTCATAATTCTCTGCCTAAGAGGATGATGGAGGCTTAATCGTTGAGTGTATTCAAGACAGAGATCGGGAAATTCCTAGATATTAATGAAATCAAGGGATATGCCTGCAAAATGCTCTTAGTTCTATGTTCTTTATTCTGAGACTGTTCCCGTGTGTTCTAGATTCCCTACCCAAGAGTAACGAGTTCTGTCTACCCTGTGAAACCCTTTCAGATCTTCCATGTTTCGCCTCTCATTCTTCTACACTACAGACAGCATTGACTCAATTACATTGCTCCCTAACTTTCTCATTCCAAAATTCAACCTACTGAACCTATGCCTAGCTGTGTCCGATGCAAGTGTGTTTTTTCTTGCAAATGGAAGCCAGAATTTCCAAATGTCAGTTCATTATATGTTATATTGCAGCAAAACTTCTTTGTAAGTGCAGCTAGGCATAAACTCTTTGGATTTAAGGATGAGAAGAGATTTAATTGAAGTATATAGGATGCTAAAGGGGAGTGACAACATAGACATGGAAAGGATGTTTCATCATGTGGGGTAATATAAAATGAAACGTCATGGTTTTAGGATAAAGGGTAGCAGATTTAAAACAGATGAGAAATTACTTGTCTCGAATGGTTCTGAACGTATGTAATTCACTACCACAGATTGTGGTGGATGGCAAGGCATTGAGTAAATGTAAGGAGATAGACAGATTTTAAAGTAGTAATAGGTTGAAGGCTTATGGAAAGCAGGCAGAAACGTGGAGCTGAGACTGAGATCAGATCAGCCATGATTGTATTAAATGGCAAGCAGACTTGAGGCTGAATTGCCTACACCTGTTTCTGGTTCTTATTATCTAGTTCAATGATGGCATAGACTCAAGGGGCTGAATGGTCTACACCTGGTCCTATTTCTGATGACCCGATAAGAGTGGAAAGCCATTAGTGGAGGATTTGTGATCAACTGGGTCAGCAAGTCGAGAAGGATGAGGGAGAAAAGTTTATCTGTGTCACAGTTGGATAGTTGTCATTTATGATTTCAGTGTTTCAGTATTGCCACAGGATCAGAAATCTGATTGGAGAGATGTAAACATGGGGTTTATTGTAAGATTGATATGTATTTGTGATACAGCAACGTAAAATTTTGGAAAGGAAAATAAGGGAGACAAAGAGCACATTTACGGAGTTCTGGTCAGTATAAAAGCAACATCCAAAATCAAGTTGTCCAAAACCCAGACATTCTTAATGCAATTAAGTCCTTAAATTTCCATATAGCCTATCTGGTGCATTATCGATTCAATTTTTTTTTTCTGCAGTGTATCTGGGTGCCACTCCTGTGATACTGAGCAAATGCAGGAATGAAGAGGGTGTTCTAGGACTGGTCCCAGAAGATGTAATCAGTGAAAGTTGTGCACACACAGAACCTTTAAGATCTGCCTCCCACCTTGGCTCTCACTGTCCTCTGGGCACAAAGCCATCTATTTTAGAGGCAGGATAGAGTCAGGGATTCTCTCTGTATTTCCAATTGTAACTTTCCTGGGGTGCTTTCAGGTTCGATGTCCAAAATCATGGAAAATCAGAGACGGCCTTGTTCCTGAGCCAGATTTTGGACAACATACCAATAGAATAGAAACACATAATTTGGATTCTTTACTGGGTTGATGGTCAATTAACTTTTAGGAGATGTGTGTGTGCAGACCTGTACTTATCATAAATAAGAGATGAGTAGCATGATCATAAAGTTGAAGTGCTGCACAGAAACTTTGATGCACAGCAAGACAAGCTATCATCTTATAAAGACTCTAAAATCACTACAGAAAGAGATTACATTAAAAACAGATGCGCAATGAAAAGTTAACATTCCTTACATAGTTTTGACAGCATAATAACATGAATTTTGCACTAGGAACTTATCAACAAAACAAAAACAGTGTTTTGATCCACATTATGAACAGTGGATCAAAATGATATGGCAAGCTCATTGAAACAATTTCAAGGAATCTGTTTTAGTATTATCTTTGCATTCATTAGTTTATATTATTTCAAAGATAGCAAAATTAGTGTGAATAGGAGTATAGAAAATATTAGTGTAAGCCAGCAAATCAGTAGGAACTATGCTTCAAATCAGTAATTAATTAGTGCTGTGTAGCATTTTTTAAATTTCTTAGATTTATGTCACATCAATGCAAATCTTTACTTTCCTTTAACAATTGGTGAATCGACTGCTTTTTTTCTTTTGTTACTGCTCGGGACGCATTCACACAGGGGATGTCAAGGACAAAGTCCTTTGGAACAGCCATTCAGCCCCTTGAGACTCCCTTACCATTCAGTGAGATCATGGCTGTTACGTAACCCCATAGAACCTTACATGGGTCTATAACTCTAAGAGCCTTTGCTCTTTAATATCTTTGGTTAAGAAGAGTCTATCGATCACAGGTTTAAAATGAAAAATTGATGCAGTATAAATTGCCATTTGCAGAAGAGAATTCTAAACTTCTTCCACCATTTCTGTACGGTGTTTTCTAGTTTCACTCCTGAAAGATTTGACTCTGATTTTTAGAGAATGCCTGCCAGTGTGAGATTCCCTAACTAGCAGCAATTGCTTCTTTCTGTCTGCTCCTCTCAGTTTTCCTTCTTGTTATGATCCCAGCTGATGGTATGACTGGACAAGTCAAATCCCAGAATAAATAAAAGCAAAATAGTACAGATGATGGAAATCTGAAGCAAACACAGAAAATGCTGGAGAAACTCAGCAGGTCTGGCAGCATTTGTGGAAAGAGAAACAGAGTCAACATTTTCAGTCCAGCATGACTGTTGCTCAGAACAGAAATCCCAGAATGAAACCTGGTTTGATAGATCATTTTTAAAATTTTAGTTAAGATGGTGATCATCCAATGAAACATAGTCACACAAGGCTGAATAGTTTGTTTAATAAGAGAACAAAAGTTGATTACACCTAACAGATTTTTAAAAAAACATCTAAATATACAAAATGATTTGAAAAATCTTAAAACACATAGTGCAAAACAAAATCTCATCCTGTTTCTTGACAGTATCTGTTTCACAACTGTAAAGTTTACTGACATCAATATCCAAAATACTGAAAACTTCAGCCTTCTCCGTTTTTTTTAATAACTGTAGATAGCTAACCAAATATTCATGCTTTGTGAGTTTTATAAACTAAATTTTTCTACTGCATTAATTGTTTTTGCCTGAACTGATCTATATTCCTATGTAAGAAAGAATCTATATTTGCTTCTGATCCCAGTCAAGTTACCTTTGAACTGCCTTATAACTTTCAAATACTGGATTTTTAAGTTGAAATCAATAATTGATTATCCTGAACCAAAATAAGCTGATTGCCTTCAATGTTTATCCCATCTGTCCTAAACAATCACAGCAATAACATTCATACTCCAGGGGACTTCATACTTTAACATGTACTGGATTAGGTCACTATCTGACCTAATTATTTATTTTAAAACCCTTCAAAAAAAACACACATCCATATGAAACTATTTTAAAGTCAACCTCCCCTTCCTCAAAAAATGACTGTATCAGACATCTTTCATTACATTAATATCTTGAAAATATCTGTAAAATTCCCTCTATGTCATCTTTCCTCAACTTAACTCTTGGAGCACAGTTATCATTCTGGTAAATCTATACCCCACTTCTTTGAAAACTACAGAGTACAGAATTAAGATGCTTTGCAAAATAAGCAAAGGCAACATCAAGTAAAATGTTCTCAAACAGTGAGTCATTAGGATCTGGAATGCATTGCCTGAGAGTGTTATGGAGGTAGGGTACGTGAGGTACTTGAGTAGGAAAGGCCTCGAGGGTACAGGCCAAGCACAGGAAAATGGGACTAGTTCAGTTTGAGAAACTTGGTTGGCGTGGAGTAGTTGGACTGAAGGGTCTGTTTCCTTCCTGAATGACTCAATGACTCTGAATTAGGCATTTTGTGAAAAGGACAGGTATTTCAGAGCTAAATAGAAAAAGAGTGGCTCTTGGTGAACTAATCTTTCTGAGGGCCACCACTGACATGATGAACAGAATGCCCTCCTGTTTTGTCACTCATCTATGATTTGAGATGCCAGGTTCATGCTGGCTCTCTGAAGAGCAATCTAGTCCGTCCAATTTCCCCACACTAGCTCCCAAAATTCTGAGTTTATATTCCTCAAGTGTGCTTCCAATTTCCCTTGAGATCATTCATCACCGTCCACACCCTCATAGCAAGATCCAAGTCATTTTTATATGCTATATTAAAATATTCTTCCTTATCTTTTGCCCAGCACCTTCAATATGTCTTATACCATAGTGAATGGTTAATAGCTTTTAGAGTCATAGAGTTGTACAGCACAGAAACAGACCCTTCGCTAGAACTCATCCATGCTGACCAGATATCCTAAATTAATCTAGTCCCATTTGCCAGCATTTGGCCCCTATTCCTCTGAACCCTTCCTTTTCATGTACCCATCCAGATGTCATTTAAATGTTGTAATTGTAACAGCATCCACTGCTTTCTCTGGAAGTCCATTACATACATGGACAACCCTCTGTGTGAAAAAGTTACATCTTAGGTCCCTTTTAAATCTCTCCCTCTCACCTTAAACCTATGCCCTCTAGTTTTGGACTTGCTTATCCTGAGAAAAAGACCTTGGTTGTTCACTCTATCCATGCCCCTCATGAACTTATAAACCTCTATAAGGTCACCCTCTCAACCTCCATCACTCCAGGGAAAATAACTCTAGCCTATTCAGCCTCTTCCTTTAGCTCAAACCCTCGAACCCTAGCAACATCTTTGTAAATATTTTCTGAACCTTTTCAAGTTCAACGACATCTTTCCTATAGCAGGGAGATCAGAATTGAACGCTATATTCCAAAAGTAGCCTAACCAATGTCCTGCACAGCTGCAACATGACATCCCAACTCCTAAACTCAATGCACTGACCAATAAAGACAAGCATTCCAAACTCCTTCACTATCCTATCTACCTGCAACTCCGCTATCAAGGAACTGTGAACCTGTACCCCAAGGTCTCTTTGTTCGTCAACACTCCTCAGGACCCTACCATTAAGTGCATATGTCCTGCCCTGATTTGTCTTTCCAAAATGTAACACCTGACATTTATCTACATTAAACTCCATCTGCCACTACATGGTCCATCTGATCAAGGTCCTGTTGTACTCCAAGAAAACCTTCTTCACAGTCCACACACCACCAATTTTGGTGTCATCTGCAAAATTACTAACCATCCTGTCTATATTCACATCCAAAGCATTTACTTAAATGTCAAAAAGTAGTGGACACAGTACCGATCTTTGTGGCACACCACTGGTCACAGGCCTCCATTCTGAAAAGCAGCCCTCCACCATCAATCGCTGCCTCTTACCTTCAAGCCAATTTTGTATTCAAATGGTTAGTGCCTCCTGGATTCCATGTGATCTAACCTTGCTAACCACTCTACCATGCAGAACCTTGCCGAACACCTTGCTGAAGCCTATATAGACAACATCCACCACTCTGCTTTCATCAATCTTCTTTGTCACTTTGTCAAAAAATTCAATCAACTTAGTGAGATATGATTTCCCATACACAAAACCACGTTGACTGTCTCTAATCAGTCCTTGCCTTTCCAAATATATGTAAATCCTGTCCCTCAAAATCCCCTCCAACTACTTACCCACCACTGACGTCAGGCTCACCAGTCAATAGCTTCCTGGCTTTTTCTTACTACCTTTCTTAAATAATGGCACCACATTAGCCAACTTCCAGTCCTCTGGCACCTCAACTGTGGCTCTCAATGATACAAATATCTCAACATGGGGCCCAGCAATCACTTCCCTAACTTCCCACAAAGTGCTGGGACACAGCTGAATGGATCCTGGGGATTTATCCACCTTTATGTGTTTTAGGATATCCAGCACTTCCTCCTCTGCAATGTGAACACTTTTCAAGATATCACTATTTATTTCTTCAAGTTCTCTAGCTTCAATATTCTCCTCCACAGTAACACGATGCAAAATACCTGATTGGTATCTCATCCAATTCCTGTGGTTACACACGTAGACAGTCTTGATGATATTTAAAGGGCCCTATTCTCTGCCTTGTTAGTCTGTTGTCCTTGATGTATTTGTAAAATGTCTTTGGATTCTCTTTAAGCCTATTTGCCAAAACTATCTCATGCCCCTTTTTGCCCAGTTGCTTTTCCTCTTTAGTATACTCCTACTGCCCTTATACTCGATCCCACCTGCTTATACCCGACATATGCTCTATATTTTTCTTGACCAGACCCTCAATTTCTTTCGTCATCCAGCATTCCCTACACCTCCAAGCCTTGCCCTTTTCACTACTTTTTTAAAGCTGGTCATCATCTTGTAAACTTCAATGAAAACTCTTCTTAATCTCTTTTGCTTCAGAGAGAACAGTTTCAGCTTCTCCGATGTAACCTTGTAACTAAAATCCCTCCTTCCTGGAATTTTCTCTGCACTCTGTCAAGGACCATCAGATCCTTCCTAAAGTATGGTGATTGGAACTGGACTTAACCCGAGTTTTATAAAGGTACAGCATAATTTCTCTGCTTTAACACTCAATAGCTCTATTTACGATGTCCAATTCTCATATGCTTTGCGAATTAGTCTGACTATGCCTTGTCACTTTCAGTTATATATGTACCTGAATTCCCAGATCCTTCTCAGGTGTACACCGGTAGTTTAAGTATTAGGTGCATATTATCTGTCTCTATTGTTATAATACAGGGATAGCAAGCCAAACAAACTCACCAAAATTGCAGCAAAATGAAATTAAGTCATTGAGTTATAAGATCATACAGTAAAGAAGAAGCCCTTTGGCCCATCCAGTCTGTACCGTCAAAACTACTCTAAATCTATGCTAGTCCAACTTTTCTATTCTAGGCTCATAGCCTTGAATGCTATGACATTTCAAGCACACGTCCAATATTTTTTTAAAAGGTTATGAGGTTACCCACCTACACTGTCCTCCCTGGTAGTGCATTGCAGACCACCACCAATATCATTAAAGGATTATGTGAGGTGATGCACTTGGGCAGGAAAAACAAAACGAGGGAACACAAGATGAATGGTAGGATCCCTGGAAGAACCAAGGATCAGAAGAACCTTGGTGTGCAAGTACACTCGGCCTGTAAGATCTCAGGACAGATGGATAAAATGGCTAGGAAGGTATATGGTATACTTGCCTTTATTAGCTTGTGCATAAAGTTTAAAACCAGGGAGTTTATGCTGGAACTATATAAAAAATTGATTTGGCCACAGCTCAAGTACTGTGTGCAGTTTTAGAAACCACATTTTTGGAGGGATGTAATAGTCCTGAGGAGAGTGCAGAGGAAATTCAGTCAGAACTGTCAGGGTACAGTCAGAACTGGTTCTTGCTCTTTTTTAGCAATCAAAATTCTCTGCAATTGGTTGGTTAATACTGCTTCTCCCTTGATTTATTAATTCAACGTCCAACCAGCTGCCAAATCTGAATGCAGCAAGCACTCAGTGCCAAACTTCTGTCTTTGTTCTCTTTTCCTTTAAGCTGCTGTTTAAAGTTTAACTCTTAACCTCAACTCTAAACAAAAACAAAATGGGAAAAATAAAAGAACAATAGTGAGGGCCTATAAAATATACTTTCTGTTGAAATGAATCATCTCAGTATTCACTATGTCAAATTCCATTTACCACTTTGTCAGCCCATTCTTGACTCTGTGTCATTGCAGGAGGTATCACTCTCTCTCTTAGCCACATCTTCAAGTTAGGTGCTATTAGCAAGTTTTGGAATGTTACTTTACATGCCAATTCCAAATAGTTTATATCTATCAAAGTGAGCAGTGGACTTGGACAACACCACTGTGTACAGTTTGAAAAATAATCACTTACCACAACTATTTTCTATCCTTCACCATGGCTCTTCATCTTTTGGCAGATGGCATGAGAGAAAATGTTTCATCATTTGAGATATGCTTTCATAATTACATTTGACACAATTTGTTCGACTGCGATATTGCACCTGTATGAGGACCCTGAGGTGATTGAGACATAGTCAAGCTGGCCCTCTTTCTAATGGAAAGGATTCATCTGGGTCATTTGTCAACCTGCTGCAGGTTAAAGAGTTGCATCTAGGCAACTGAAGAAGCTGCTTTGTAGGTAACTCTGTCTGGAAGGGAGGATGGTGAGGGTCATTTATCTGTCTTGTCTGTTTTACTCTTGACATAATGTAACTCCTTATGATAGATGGAGCAACACCAGAAAGCAGCTACAACAACACAATAACATTGCCAAAAACCAAAGGACTGTGAAGTTACCTTGTTCCATCCGTTTGACTTGGACTTTGATTCACAGACTTTCTGCTCCTTTTGGTCTATATGTTTCACCCACAATATTCTGAAGAAGACTGATCTTGTTTATGTCCATCCTATTTGTGAATGAATATTTGTGTTTAGATTGAAAGGGGTATGGTTTAACTTTACACATTAGTAATTAATAGGTTGTTTTTGCCACATGTTAAATACGTTCTTAATTTCTTGTTATTAATGAAACCTGGTGTGAGTTTCTTTTAGAGTCTGGTCTCAGTCAGGTATTAAGCATACAGGAAATTATTTTGATCATGTTTCTCACACGGTGTGAGAACTCATGGAATAATGGGACTCAATTTGGCAAATGTTTCCCAAAAGGTTTTGGGGCTTTTTGTAGGATCTTTGAGTGTGGACAGTTGAGATTGGACATAGGGTAAGATTCATTAGTAAAAGATAAAAGGATATCAGATTTCTCATACTGTAAAATAAATTGGTATTGGAAGCTGCCTGCAGATGGAGGGAATGGACTTGATTGTTTTTACAAGCACTAAGGATGGGTAAGGTCGTAGCATTGGCAAAGGAGTTAAAAGGTGAAATTTCCTGCAATAGCTAAGAAGGCAAGGAAAACTAAAATACAGTATTAGCACAGCATTTGAGATTGATGGAAATCTAGAAGAAAGATCAGATACTCTGAACAGTGGAGGTAGTTATGATTAAGTTACAGTTAAAACAGCTTGAACATTAAAAAAGGAATAAGGTTACTTGAGGTAGGGGAAAGAAAAAAAACATGGGAATTGAAAAGGATGGAGATGGAACTTGTAAGACTCGAACTTGATTATAAAAGAAAAAGAACAAGCACTTCAGAGAGAGGGAAAGGAATGAGAAAGAGAAATTAAGAGGTCAGAACTTGAATTGCAAAGAAAAATAGAAGAAAGGCGAGAGAGAGATAGAAAAAAATACCATCTAGGAAGGCTACAATTTAAAAAAAAGCAAGGCTGTGATGAGGAATACATAGGCAATACGTAACTTGAAGTCAGTAAGAAATGTCTAAATTTGTACAGGCCTACTAAAATTTGAGTAAAAGGACATAGAGTCATTCTTTCGTTGCTTGACAAGATAACAAAACAAATGAAATGGCTAAAGGAAAACTGGACATTGACCATGCAGAGCAGGCTAACAGCACACACAAAATTTATGCATTACTGCCAGTGGAGGTTTCTGTGGCTTAATACACTACAAAATAGAATATTAGTTCCTGAAGCACACAGGTAAGAGCTTTGAAATTTAAGAAATTAGTAGTAAATATCACATACAAAGCTGATGAAGTGGTGGGATGAGGGCAAAATTACAATGTTTAAAAGACATTTGGATAAGTACATGAAAAAGAAAGGTTTGGAGGGATATGGGCCAGGAGCACGCAGGTGGATCTAGTTTAGTTTGGGATTATGTTTGACATAGACTGGACCGAAGGTTCTGTTTCCGTGCTTTATGACTCTATGACTATGACTCTAAGAACGTAAGAGCGAACTACCTTTAGTAATTAGAGCCCATCTCACAGTTCAGAGGGTAGCAGCTGCAAGTCAGGCAGCAGGAATGACTAATGATTATGAGATGACCCATAAAACCCAATCTTTTTTCCTTCACTCCCATAAACCCAAAAAGGGTAGAAGGTGGGAGAGTGAAAGGAAAGCAAGTAGCTAGGGTAGAGAAGGCACAGCTTGGAGTGCCCAAGACCTCCACCTCAGATCAGAAAGGAAGATTCTAAGGTGAGGGTGAAGTAAGAATTGTAAACCGAAGTGTTTCCATTGTCTCAACTTGGGACACTTCTGGATATGGCCAAATGCTGGCAAATGGGACTAGATTAATTTAGGATATCTGGATGGCATGGATGAGTTGGAGTGAATGGTCTGTTTCCGTGCTGTACATTTCTATGACTCTATGACTTCTGTTCAGAGTGGGAAACCCACTCCTATTGGAGTTCATAAAAGTGAATTGAAAAAGGCAATGAAAACACCACAGTTCAAATTGTAGCTTTAACAAATGGAGGTAAACACTGCTGTATGTGCTGAAAGGTGAATATGATAGATCAGAAATGTATTTTTATTGAACAAAAGGTAACCCCTATGTTTTCATATGATGCAACTAAATTTGATAAGGGATACAGGAGTGACGCAAACTCTTTTGTTGGGGAAGGACCTAGTTTCTCCTGCAGAGAATGCATTGAAAGCCAAAATTTTAATACATACGCTAAGTGGGGAATATATATTCATTCCTTTGTGCAAAGGGCACTATTCTAAATGACTGGAAAAGTAATAGTGAGAATTTTTCTGAAACAAAGTTGACTTACTCTTGGACAGTAATTTTGCTGGTGTGAAAGTTATAGTTTTGCCTATAAATCATAGAAAGACCAAGTGAGGTGAAAAAGATAGAAAAGTTGTAGGAACAAGTTCCAGCTATTTTCCCATTGAGTGTGGCGACCAGAGCAATAGCTAAACAAAGTCCATTACCAGAGGTCACAGTAATGCCACAAGCAGAGAATAGAAATCCTTTATTGTCAAGTGTTACTCCATTGTAGAAGTACAGTGAAAGGTTTTTACGATGTCTGCCTCTCATGGCGCTATCTTAGGTGCAAGTACCTAAGTACAAATCTTGGATACTAAAGAGGAATAACAATTATTTGCTTTACTTACAGAGTTTAAAAAATAAGTTAGAAATAAGACATCATGAAAGGATTGACATTACAGTCAGGTAAAAAATTTGAAATAAACATTACATTGCAGCAGCTCAGCGCAGGGTCTCCGCATGTGGTCTGACTGTACGTGCCAGACCCCAATCCAGCAGATGTCCCCACAGCATTACAAGCCTTCGGTACCACCACTCAGGTGCTCCAAGGTAAGTTCCAGGACTGCCTCCCCTGCGTCGGTCCCCGCCTGGGACTCACTGCCTGTGCTGCTCCGGGACTTGGTCCCCGCGCACTGTTCTGGAGCTTCTCGCTCCCCATATTAGCCGTTGCTCCAGGATAGGCCTCTGAGGCTAAGCAGAGAGAAAAAAAGAAAAAGAACAGGCGGAGCAGAGGAGCTCCGACAGGAGCATCTTATTCTGCTGCCATCTTGCCCTGAGATTTTAGAAGCAGTTGTTGGAGTAACTGAAATTTTCTCCAGTTAAGTGAATAATTCAAAAGAACCATTTAGTATGTCATTTTTTAAAAATTCAGGATCAGAAAGCGGATCCAGAGAGCAAGTTAACACAATCAGTTTGCACTGATGGAGTTCCAGAGTATTATTATCTTAGGAACAGAGTTCTGACAAGGGTAGCATGGTGGCTCAGTGGTTAGCACTGCTGCCTCACAGCGCCAGGGACCTAGGTTCAATTCCAGCCTTCGGTAACTTGGGTGACATTCTCCCCATGTCTGCAGACAAGGCTAAATGGATTGCCATGCTAAGTTATGCCGTAATGTCCAGTGATATGCAGGTTAGATGGATTGGCTATGGTAAAATTGTGGGGGTACAGTGATAGGTGGGGAGGCTGGGTCTGGTTGGGATGCTATTCAGAAGGTCAGTGGAGGTTCAATGGCCTCTTTTCACACCGAAGGGATTCTGAGGAAGTAGAAACACTCCCACAGACCGACAGATGAGGAATGAACAGTTGTTAATCAGGTAGTGCGATGGTCCAGACATTGTTGAAACCTTTTCCCGAATGCTGGAATATTTTTTAAGGGGTCAGGCAGTATGTGTGGAGAGAGAAACAGAGTTAACTTTTCAGGCCAGTCAACTTTCAACAGACTTTATCAACTTATCTTTAAAATCTCTCTGAAAACCTCTGAGATAACAAGAACTGCAGATGCTGGAGTCAGAGACAACACAGTCTGGAGCTGGAGGAACACAGCAGGTCAGGTAGCATCAGAGGAGTAGGAAAGTTGACATTTTGGGTTGGGACCTTTCTTCAAAACCTCTATTAAGTTAATTTTTAAGGAAAGAGCTTTTACATTTTCAATATCTCCCAATAATTAAAATTCTTAATCTCTGGTAACGCTGCAGAAGATAAACCTTCTGTCTAACCTACTGAGGAAGTTTATAAAGACGTTGAGTTAATTAACATTGTCTTAATCAAATAATCCCTACAGTATGGAACAAAGAACAATGAAAATTACAGCACAGGAGCAGGCCCTTCGGCCCTCCAAGCCTGCGACGATCCAGATCCTCTATCTAAACCTGTCGCCTATTTTCCAAGGATCTGTATCCCTCTGCTCCCTGCCCATTCATGTATCTGTCTAGACACATCTTAAATGATGCTATCATGCCCGCCTCTACCACCTCTGCTGGCAATGCGTTCCAGGCACCCACCACCCTCTGCGTAAAGAACTTTCCACGCATATCTCCCTTAAACTTTTCCCCTCTCACCTTGAAATCATGAACCCTAGTAACTGAGTCCCCCAGTCTGGGAAAAAGCTTCTTGCTATCCACCCTGTCTATACCTCTCATGATTTTGTAGACCTCAATCAGGTCCCCCCTCAACCTCCGTCTTTCTAATGTAAATAATCCTAATCTACTCAACCTCTGTTCATAGCTAGCGCCCTCCATACCAGGCAACATCCTGGTGAACCTCCTCTGCACCCTCTCCAAAGCATCCACATCCTTTTGGTAATGTGGCACCCAGAACTGTACGCAGTATTCCAAATGTGGTCGAACCAAAGTCCTATACAACTGCAACATGACCTGCCAACTCTTGTACTCGATACCCCGTCCAATGAATGAAAGCATGCCGTATGCCTTCTTGACCACTCTATCAACCTGCGTTGCCACCTTCAAGGTACAATGGACCTGAACACCCAGATCTCTCTGTGCATCAATTTTCCCCAGGGCTTTTCCATTTACTGTATAGTTCGCTCTTGAATTGGATCTTCCAAAATGCATCACCTCGCATTTGCCTGGATTGAACTCCATCTGCCATTTCTCCACACAATTCTCCAATCTATCTATATTCTGCTGCATTCTCCGACAGTCCCCTTCAATATCTGCTACTCTACCAATCTTAGTGTCATCTGAAAACTTGCTAATCAGACCATCTATACCTTCGTCCAGATCATTTATGTATATCACAAACAACAGTGGTCCCAATACGGATCCCTGTGGAACACCACTGGTCACAGTTCTCCATTTTGAGAAACTCCCTTCCACTACAACTCTCTGTCTCCTGTTGTCCAGCCAGTTCTCTATCCATCTTGCTAGTGCACCCTGGACCCCATGCCACTTCACTTTCTCCATCAGCCTACCATGGGGAACCTTATCAAACGCCTTACTGAAGTCCATGTATATGACATCTACAGCCCTTCCCTCATCTATCAACTTTGTCACTTCCTCAAAGAATTCTATCAAGTTGGTAAGACATGACCTTCCCTGCACAAAACCATGCTGCCTATCACTAATAAGCCCATTTTCTTCCAAATGTAAATAGATCCTGTCCCTCAGTATCTTCTCCAACAGCTTCCCCACCACTGACATCAGGCTCACCAGTCTATAATTACTGGATTATCCTTGCTACCCTTCTTAAACAAGGGGACAACATTAGCAATTCTCCCGTCCTCCGGGACCTCACCCGTGCTCAAGGATGCTGCAAAGATATCTGTTAAGGCCCCAGCTATTTCCTCTCTCGCTTCCCTCAGTAACCTGGGATAGCTCCCATCCGTACCTGGGGACTCGTCCACCCTAATGCCTTTTAAAATACCCAACACTTCCCCCCTCCTTATGCCAACTTGACCTAGCGTAATCAAACATCTATCCCTAACCTCAACATCCGTCATGTCCCTCTCCTCGGTGAATACCGACGCAAAGTACTCATTAAGAATCTCACTTATTTTCTCTGACTCCTCGCATAACTTCCCTCCTTTGTCCTTGAGTGGGCCAACCCTTTCTCTAGTTACCCGCTTGCTCCTTATGTACGAATAAAAGGCTTTGGGACTTTCCTAAACCCTGTTTGCTAAAGATATTTCATGACCCCTTTTAGCCTCTTAATTCCTCATTTCAGATTGGTCCTACTTTCCTGATATTCTTCCAAAGCTTCGTCTGTTTTCAGTCGCCTAGACCTTATGAATGCTTCCTTTTTCCTCTTTGCTAGTCTCACAATTTCACCTGTCATCCATTTATCCCGAATCTTGCCCTTTCTATCCCTCATTTTCACAGGGACATGTCTGTCCTGCACTCTAATCAACCTCTCTTTAAAAGCCTCCCACATGTCAAATGTGGATTTACCCTCAAACAGCTGCTCCCAATCCACATTCCCCAGCTCCTGCTGAATTTTGCTATAGTTGGCCTTCCCCCAATTTAGCACTCTTTCTTTAGGACCATTCTCGTCTTTGTCCATGAGTATTGTAAAACTTATGGAATTGTGATCACTGTTCCCAAAGTAATCCCCTACTGAAACTTAAACCACCTGGCCAGGCTCATTCCCCAACACCAGGTCCAGTATGGCCCCTTCCCGAGTTGGACTATTTACATACTGCTCTTTAAAACCCTCCTGGATGCTCCTGACAAATTCTGCTCCATCTAAACTCCTAACATTAAGTGAATCCCAGTCAATGTTGGGAAAATTAAAATCTCCCATCACCACCACTCTATTGCTCCTACATCTTTCCATAACCATATTTGTACCTCTATCTCACGCTCGCTGTTGGGAAGCCTGAGGTACAGCCCCAACATTGCTACTGCACCCTTCCTATTTCTGAGCTCTGCCCATATTGCCTCACTGCTGAAGTCCTCCACAGTGCCCTCCTTCAGCACAGCTGTGATATCCTCTTTGACCAGTAATGCAACTCCTCCACCCCTTTTACCTCCCTCTCTATCCCGCCTGAAGCATCTGTATCCTGGGATATTTAGTCGCCAATCTTGCCCTTCCCACAACCAAGTCTCAGTAATAGCAATGACTTCATACTCCCAGGTACTAATCCAAGCCCTGAGTTCATCTGCCTTACCTACTATACTTCTCGCATTAAAACAAATGCACCTCAGACCACCTGTCCCTTTGCGTTCATCATCTGCTCTCTGCCTACTCTTCCCCTTAGTCACACTGACTTCATTATCTAGTTCCTTACAGGCTTTAGTTACTACCTCCTTACTGTCCACTAACCTCCTCATTTGGTTCCCATCCCCCTGCCACATTAGTTTAAACCCTCCCCAACAGTGTTAGCAAAAGCACCCCGTCGGACATTGGTTCCAGTCCTGTCCAGGTGTAGACTGTCCGATTTGTAATAGTCGCACCTCCCCCAGAACTGGTCCCAATGTCCCAAAAATCTGAACCCCGCCCTCCTGCACCATCTCTCAAGCCACTCACTTATCCTGCTTATTCTTTCATTTCTACTCTGACTAGCATGTGGCACTTGTAGCAATCCTGAGAGTACTATCTCTGAGGTCCTACTTTTTAGCTTGGCTCCTAACTCCCTAAATTCTGCTTGTAGGACCTCATCCCGTTTATTACCTATATCATTGGTGCCTATATGCAACACGACAGCTGGCTGTTCATCCTCCCCCTTCAGAATGTCCTGCAGTCAATCTGAGACATCCCTGACCCGTGCATCTGAGAGGCAACATACCATTCAGGAGTCTCATTTTCGACCACAGAACCGCCTACCTACTCCCCTTACAATTGAATCCCCTATGACTATAGCCCTTCCACTCTTTTTCCTGCCCTTCTGTACAGCAGAGCCAGCCACGGTGCCATGAACCTGGCTACTGCTGCCTTCCCCTGGTGAGCCGCCTTCCCCTGGTGAGCCATCTCCCCCAACAGTATACCTGTTTTGGAGGGAGATGACCTCAGGGGACACCTGCACTGCCTTCTGCTTTTTCTCTGCCTTTTGGTCACCCATTCCCTTTCTCCCTCAGCAATCCTAATCTGTGGTGTGACCAATTTGCTGAACGTGCTATCCACGACTTCTTCAGAATCGCGGATGCTCCAAAGTGAGTCCATCCACAGCTCCAGAGCCGTCATGCGGTCTAACAAGAGCTGCAGCTGGACACACTTCATGCACGTGTAGGAGTCAGGGACATCAGCCATGTCCCTGAGCTCCCACATTGAGCAGGAGAGGCATAACACAGGTCTGGGATCGCCTGCCATTTTTATTCTTAAGCTTAGCTTAATCCTACTATAATATTAAATAGTAGATAAATGAAATGAAAAAGTTTTTACCAATCACTCTACTTACCAGCACACAATAAAAAAAAGAAAAAGAAAACCCTTACCTTATCAACACACCACAGAGTCTTGTTTTTGGTTCGAGTGGGAGGGTGAGTGGGAGACACTGCACATGTAGTGTCTTGGGTTTAGCCACTGCCCAAATATATCAGTTCACTCACCTTCCCAGAGCACAAGTCAACCGCTCCCACTCAGCTCCGCTGCCCAAAATAAAGAACTTACCTTCCCAGCAGCCCCCTGGTCCTCACTCTCACCGCTCCCACTGCTGCTGCAAAAATGGAGGCTGCTGATTCCATGAGGTAAGTATTTACATGGGAAACTTACGTTCCCGGCAGCCCCCTGGTCCTCACTCTCACTGCTCCCGCTGCTGCTGCAAAAATGGAGGCCACTGATTCCACAAGGTAAGTATTTAAATGGGAAACTTACCTCCCGGCAGCCCCCGGTCCTCACTGTCACCGCTCCCGCTGCTGCTGCAGCAAAAAAACAGACCCTTCAGCCCAACAAGTCCACACCAATCTCAGAGTATCCCACCCAGACCTAACTCCAGAGACTACGGGCAATTTAGCATGGCCAATCCACCTAACCTGCACATCTTTGAACTGCGGGAGGAAACCCACTCAGACACCGGGAGAATGTGCAAACCCCACACAGACAGTTGCACAAGGGTGGAATCGAACCTGGGTCCCTGGCGCTGTGAGGCTGCAGGGCTAACCACTGAGCCATCGTGCTGCCGTGCCTATTTGACAAAGGATCTTGTTGATGAATTTGTCCCATATTCTAAACTTCAAAGTTATGCATATGCAAAATTAAGGACCTCAAGGCTGAAACTACTGTCAACCGTTTCATAAAAATGCCAAGATATTCTGATCAATGTTTCTCCTCTGAACCTTCCTTCCCATCCCGATGTATTGCACTTGAAGATAACCTGATTGGCTGTGTAGCTGTTGGGATGCCCTGAGTTTATGCTGAAGAAATGCTCTTGTCATGTCTGAGAATTCAGCACCCAGAAAGCAACCACAAAATCCCAGTTGAGTTCACACCATTTCCTCAGCTGTTTGTTGTGGTGGCATTGAGAGCCCCCCACACCATCTCAGAGTAAATTCAACAAATCTGAGAACACTTAAGAGCTCCTTATCCTAAATTTATGCTGGACAGTATAGTTACTAAGCTTACTGCTGGCAGACTGAGGGCAAAATGTAATTATATTAATTAAGATCAATTTACATTTCAATTACTCAGGATTAGGTTTATTTTAATGTTACTTCTTTCAAGATGTTGCCTACTCATTTTCTTTTCAGTCCTTTTTTATAACTTTAATTAGCTCTTATCAATTAGTTCACATTCCAGGCTTTCCAGACTGAGGCCAATTTGAAGGCAAGTGGTACAGTGGGTAGACAACATGGGAATCATTATTGTAGGTCACTGTGTCTGACCCAGAGACACATAATGTGGAGAGGACAGAACAGTTGATATTAAACCAAGCCAATTAATACAGGTAATTACAAAACCCTCCGGTATGTTTTACCTCATACTATTAATCAAACATTTTTTTCCTGATGTTAAAGCCTATTTCAGTTCCTGTCTTACTTCCAATGGAAATGAGTCTACAACATGAACAGCTGAGATACCAGCTGTTGTTCAGTGAGTGTTTCTCCCTGGCCTGAACCAAATAGTCATGTGTTCAAGCCTCATTCCCACACTGAGATAGGCTGATATTGCCAGTGCAGTATTGAGGTAGTGCAGCACTGTTAGGTGAAATATTAAAGAGAGATCCCATCTCCAAATGCAGATAACCATAGAAAATCTTGGTAATACTTCAAAAAAGTACAGGAAAGTTTTCCCTGGTGTCCAGGCTATTATTTAACCCTCAAGCTACATCACTAAAAGTGATATTCAAATCATGATTACATTACTGTGCTGTGCGCAAATTGATGACTGTATGCTAAGGCTACTAAGTTGGATGGCCAACCCTGATCATATTGGTAGGCAGAGCAGGTGCAAAAGGCTGAACAGCTTCCTCCTGCTCCTATTTTCTATGTTTATATTATCTATAAACAACATTGGCTGCAGTGCATTATTGGCTGTATGGTGCTTTACAACAACCTGAGTTTATAAAAAAAGCACGTAAAGAATCTAGTAACAAAAACAAAGTTGCTGGAAAAGCTCAATAAGTCTGGCAGCATCTGTGAAGGAGAAAACAGAGTTAATGTTTCGGGTCCGGTGACCTTGAATCAGTGTGTCTAGTTTGTACCATGTATACCAAAAGTGGATTTAGAGTCATAAAATGTTGTAATGCAGAAGATGCCCTTCAGCATATCGAGCTAACAGCACTGGTCCCACTTTTCTGCAATAGGCCCATAGCTTTGAATGTTGTGAGGTTACCTGCCTGAGCTATCCTCCCAAGCAATGCAATCCAGATCCACACCACCTTGTAGGTGAAAACATCTTTCATCAAATCCCATTGATTATTCATTGTTAAACTGCCTTGCTACAAATTTCAGCATTGAGCCTACCGACTTTTGTTGATGATCATAGATCAAAGAAGATCATAGAATCCCTACAGTGTGGAAACAGGCCCTTTGGCCCAACAAGTCCACACCGACCCACAGAGCATCCCACCCAAACCCATCCACCTAATCTGCACATCCCTGAACACTATGGGCAGTTTAGCATGACCAATCCACCTAGCCTGCACATCTTTGGACTGTGGGAGGAAACCAGAGCACCCAAAGGAAATCCATGCAGACACGGAAAGAATGTGCAAACTCCACACAGACAGTTGCCCATGGGTGGAATCGAACCCAGGTCCCTGGCACTGTGAGGCAGCAGCGCTAACCACTGACCCACCGTGCTGCCCAACAAATTCCAACAAATCACATTATTAGTGTCTGCAGGTGCCATAGCCATGATGAAGTGAATGAAACCTAGTTTCCAAAGAGACAGTTTCTCACCTGAGGTTGCTGGCCAGACAAGGTTAAAGAACCCTCATGAGCAGGATCACAAACTCCCTGGTTGCTACTGTTTCACTTAAATTGTGACCAAGAGTGTTTTTTTTTAATATAGCAGGAAGGGGGTTGCAGTTTGAAAGTTAAACTTCGGCAGATTATATCATGAAATTGTAGTGACTGTAACGAGGTCAGCAACGTCCATTGAATATGAGTTCTCTGATCGGGGCTGTTAATGTGGCCCAATCAGGGAGCCCTGGCTGACAGATATAAACAGGAGTGTCAGACATCCTGTTCACTCTGACAGTTGGCTCTGGGGGAGCTGAATCAGTGTGAAGCACTTTCCACATGTAAATAAAGGGTGACCTGGTGACGGGATAGCGGCCTCTGTGGAGTAACCTCAGTGGTAACAAGAGAAAAGCACGCTCCTGAAGAAATTTGCTTGCAATAGTCGTTTTTGAATTGGGGTGAACATTTCTGGCAACACATCGCTGTTTGAGAACCTTGACTCATTTGATCCTGCCATCAAAGACTGGGCCCTTTATGTGGAAAGAATGCATTATTTTTTCTGAGCAAATGATATTGGGGCAGATGAAAAGCAATGAGTATTTCCCCTGATAGTAGGAATTGCAGATGCTGGAGAATCTGAGATATCAAGGTGTAGAGCTGGATG
>NC_063344.1:72314631-72364851 GCF_021869965.1 Rhincodon typus | reverse complement strand
GCTGTGTTCATCCAGCTCTACACCTTGTTATCCGAGTAATTCACCTGACAGTTTATGGACCTACAGCTTTTTGGTTATTAGGAGCCTAACTTTCCCCGAGGCACTTGCTGCTAAAACCTTTCAAGAGTTGATGGATTTAGTTAAGGAATATTATGACCCTGAGCCTCCTCTAATTCTGAAACGCTATCAGTCTTACTTGGCAATTTGAGAACAAGGGGACTTCGAATTGGGATTTTTGCCTAAGATGACCAGCAGAGGCGTGTGACTTTGGTTTAATCCTTAGTGAGATACTGAGAGACTGTTTGGTATGTTGAATGTAACAATGCAAAAGTGTCCACTAGCTGAAGCCCAACTGGACTTCTAACAGGGAATACAACTGGCTTTATTATTGGAAAATGTAGCAAGTGGTACATATGAGTTGCAGGGTATTCCAATGGAAGTGGATACTCTCGCCACTCCGACAGAGTTGGGGGAACACCACTTGATAAAGGCAATTGCATTGCCTCACTCAGGATATATCCTGGACAGAGGGATTCTAGGTCAGCCCACAGCCCAAAACAAAGCCAAGACTCGGTCAAATGGTTAAAACTTTCTTCAGGATCCAAGCCAGCAAGGCATTGTATTTCCTGCTGGCATGCAGACTTGAGATAACAAAAGAGTCCGACCAGACCTAAATGGAGTAAGAGAACTCGTAGGCTGATATTCAGGAGAGTGAACACCCTGGAAAGTCCACCTACATCTGGTTTGGGACAGTTAAATTGCTTAGCAACATCCAATCAGAACCAATCAAAATAAATGTCTGATTCGGTGGTCACCCGGTTTTAGTGGAGGTCAATACCAACACAGCCGTTTCAGTGATCACAGAACTGGTCTTTAACATAATTCGGTCTGGACTCCAACCCTTAAGTTTGTGCAAAACCTCAGTTAGACTGAGAACCTATACTGGGCAACCTTTATAGATTAAGGGTACAACTTTGATTCTGGTCTCGTATGAGAAGCAGTTGGTTCAGTTATCACTGTAGTAAAAGGCTTGAGCCCAAACTTGATGGAACAAAATTGGTTGAGAAAGATTCACCTTGTTTGGCTCAACATTTTTCAATTAGAAAATGGCTGCGTGAGTGAAATCCTAATGAACTATCTGGAAGTTTTTCAGGAAGGTCTGGGTCGAAGCCATCTTGCATGTTGACTAGGAAGCAGTTCCACGATTCTGCAGGGCCCAGTGCCCTTTTCCTCATGTGCAAACGTAGGCGCAGAAGCCTGAAGGCTGGAAGGTGAAGGAATCATCAAAGTACAATTTGCAAAATGGGCAGCACTGGTCATAGCAGTTGAGAAGTCCAATGGGTCAGTTTGCCTTTTTTGGGAACAAAAGGTAAACTGCTTTTTGCAGTTGGATAAATACCCAGTCCCTCACATAGAGGATTTATATGCAAAGCTGGCAGGGGGGCTGTCCTTCACAAAGCTGAACATGAGTCGTGCATATTTTCAATTACAGTTAGATGAGGATTCCCCAGAAGTATGCTGCAATTAATACCTGTAAGGGTTTGTACCTATACAATACTGCCATTTGGGGTATTGTCAGCCTGTGCAACTTTTCAGCAGATGATGGTGAACATTTTACAAGATCTACTCCAGACTGACATTTATCTAGATAATGTGCTAATAACAGGGAAGACCTATAAGGAGCACTTGGAGAACTTGGACATAGTCATTAGATGGTTCACCCAGGTGGGCGTATGTCTTAGAAATGTGTTCTTGGCACCCCAAGTGACCTACCTAGGCTACAGAGTCAATAAGATTAGGTTACACCCATTGGAAGATAAAGTGAGGGCAAGCAAAGGTGCCCGGGCTCCCACGTCTGTACCAGAGCTTAGGTCTTATTTTGGAAAGTTTATACATAACCTGGCCTCTATCCTGGCACCTTTGCATCAACTCCTAAAAAAGAGTCAGCCTTGGAAATGGTCAAGTAGCCAAGACATAGCTTTCATGGAAGTGAAGTAACATCTTTCATCTTGTAAGGTGTTGGAACATATTGATCCCAAACAAGATCTAGTATTGACGTGCGATGCATCCAAGTACGGCATTGGGGTAGTATTAGCTTACAGGTGGCCCAATGGAGAGGAACGCGTATGCATCCAGGAGTTTGGTTAATGCAGATTGTAAATACACCCAGATAGAGAAGGAAGGTTTGGCAGTCACGTTTCCAACAGTACCATTACGGATGTAAATTTATAATAACGGATCACAAACCCCTGCTACATTTACTTAAAGAGGACAAGACAGTGCTGCCCATAGCTTCAGGCCAAGAACAGCAGTGGACTGTAATACTAAGTGTGTATAATTACAGGTTGGAACACTATCCGGGAGGCCAATTCACAAGTGCAGATGCATTGAGCCACCTCCCACTGGCAGATACACCACCGGTGATATCGTTCCTGGAAGAGTCTGTAACAGTTTTAAATTTTCTGGACACACTTTCAGTTACAGCTGACAATATCAGACTTTGGACACAGAAAGATCCAGTCCTGGTAAAACTTAAATGGTTGGTAAGATGGGGAAAACCAAAGGACCATCACAACCAGAATTGTAACCATTTTGGACCCAGAGAGACCAGTTCACAGTAGAAGATGGCATATTATTATGTGGAGCAAGAGTGAGTCCTCAGCAAAGGTCGCCGCCAGATACTGGCTGAGTTCCACTAGGGTCATCCAGGGGTTTCCAAAATGAGAATTTTGGCCAGACGTTATGGGTGGTGGCCAGGACTGGATGCAGATATAGCTACATTGGTAGGGTAACGTCTAGAGTGCCAACAAGGACAAAAATTACCGCCAGCAGCTCACTCACATTTGTGGGAATGGCCAGGTAATCCCTGACTCCACTAAGCAAGAGAGACAATTTACGGATGGGATGAAGTTTAGTGTAGGAACCATGGCAATGGCCCTGCATGGGTAAGTGGCATGGTTGATACGAGGTCAGGCCCAGTGATGTATAATGGTCATGTAGGTGCGACGGTCCTGAACAAGCATGTAGACCATATGAAAGCTGCAAACTCGCAAATGGTGTGGGAGGAAAATGTGCCTGGCTCCTTGAATGCCTTTATAACTGCTCTGGAACTCATGGATTCTCCCTCCCCGTGAAGCATTGAAGATACCTCGGAATCTGAAGTGGACACGGTGGATGTCGCTGCCTCGAAACCTTCGCTGCCTGAAGAGAAAAATGAATTTCTTCTGAGTCGCTCCAGTTGCAAGAGACGGTCTGCTGTGAATTACACACTGCCCATATCAGAGGCAGAGTTGGAGGAACCTGACCCAGTGCTAAAGGAGGAGCTACAAAAATAACAGCCTATGTTCTCAGACTCAGCGGGGAGGGATGTCATGTTAGTCGAGGTCAGTCTGGTGGACCTCATAGAAGATGAATTCCCTGATTGGGACTGGTTGACAGATATAAATAGGAGTGTCAGAGGTTCTGTTCTCTAGCTGACTCTGAGGAAGCTGAATCAGTGTCAACGACTGTGTAAATAAAAAGTGACTTGGTGACGGTTACCAGCCTCTCTGAAGTTATTTCAGGAAACTTTAATGTTAGTTTCTATATACTGTATAAGGAGTTTTCAATCAGACTGCCATGCTAGATCATGTCCTTTCAGTTAACAAGGAAATGAGCTCTGCATCTTGTAGTCATATAGATTAGGCACTGAGTGAGATTATGCTATCATGCAGTCTCATTTATTAAATTATTTTTCTTGACTTGCTTGATTATGACGTTGAATTTTAAAGTAGAGGCTGGAGAATTTTCGTTAGTTCTATGAAGTTTTTTTTTTAAAGGCCAAAGTCCTTCTGGAATAGCAACTTAAAACATCATACTAAGAAAGCATGTGACTACAGTCAGTGGCCTAGGAACATTTCTGGATTGTTAATGCTTGACGAAGTGGTGGATGTGGGCACAATTACAACATGTAAAAGATATTTAGATAAGCACATGAATAACAAAGGTTTGGAGGGATATGGGCCAGGAGTAGGGAGGTGGGACTAATTTAGTTGGGATTATATTCGGCATGGACTGGTCGGACCAAAGGTTCTGTTTCTGTGCTACATAACTCTATGACTAAATGTACATATATATTTTATATATTATATGTATATATATCTCAGAGTCATAGAGTCCTACAGCATGGAGACAGGCCCCTTTGGCCCAAATTGGTCCATGCCGACCAAAATGTACATCCATGCTAATCCCATTTCCCTGCGCTTGGCCCATATCCTTCTGCAGGACATTCCAGATCCTAACCATTCTCTGTTTGTCCTCATTTTGCAATTTTATTTTGTCAATCTTTTCAGAAATGGGAGCAATGTTTCCCTATCTACTCTTTCCAGACCCCTCATGATTTTGAACAGATCTCCTCTCAACCTTCAATTTTCCAAGGAGACCAGTCCCAATTTTTCAATGTTCATAAGTGAAGTTCCTCATCACCAAACCATTCTTATGAATATTTTCTGCACTTCCTCCAAAACCTTCCTGTAAAACATTCCCATCCTTCTGAAAGTGTGGTACCCAGAAACTGGACACAATACCCTAACTGAAGCTGAACCAATACTTTCTACAAATTTACGATAATTTTAATTAACGGATTGAGAAGATTGAGATATTTATAAGTTTTTAGCCATATTATCAACCTTTCCTGCCACTTTCAATAACTTATGCACAGTTATACCCAAATCTTTGACAGATAGATAGATAAATAGATAAATGGGAATCCAGGATGGTGTGTTGCTTCCTGGGTGATAGGGTCCAGGATGTCTCAGGGCAGCTGCAGAACGTTTTCAAGGGGAAGGGTGAGCAGCCAGAAGACATTGTGCACATTGGCACAAATGACATGGGTAGGAATAGGGATGAGGTCATGTGGAGCGATTGTAGAGGTCTAGGAAAAAAGTTAAAAACCAGGACCTCGATGGTGGTAATCTCCAGATTACTTCCAGGGCCATGTGCTAGTGAGGGTAAGAACAGGAGGATATGGCAGATGAATGCATGGCTAAAGAATTGGTGCAGAGGGCAGGGATTCAGATTCCTGGATCATTGGGATCTTTTCTGCAGCAGAGGTGACCTGTTCAAGAGGGACGGTTGCACCTGATCTGGAGGGGCACCAAAACCCTGGTGGGCAGATTTGCTAGTGCTGCAAGGGAGGGTTTAAACTAGATTTATAGGGGGATGGGAGCCCCACCAGCAGGGAGGCAACTGCAAGGCTGGAAGGAGATACAGTAATCAGAAATAGCAAGTTCAAGAGACAGGTCAGGCTGGGACAGATCAGGATGGAACAGATCAGGCTGGAACAGGACCCGGAGCGAGGAATGCCTGTTGGATTAAATTGTATCTGTTTCGATGCAAGAGGGCTGACAGGTAAGGTGATGAACTCAGGGCATGGATAGGTACGTGGATATTATAGCCATTACAGAAACACGACTAAGGGAGGGACAGGACTGGCAGCTTAATGTGCCAGGTTACAAGTGCTTTAGGCGGGACAGAGGTAGAGGATAGAGAGGAGGGGGAGATGCATTTGGGATGAAGGGGAGTATCATAGCAGTAATCAGAGATGAAATAACTGAGGGATCATCTAGTGAGGCTTTGTGGATGGAGCTGAGAAATTAGGGGATGGTGATGTTATTGGGGTTGTACTGTAAGCCCCCAAATAGCCAACAGGAACTAGAGGAACAAATATGCAGGGAGATTGCTGAGACTTGCAGACGAAACAGGGTTGTCATAGTGGGGTATTTTAATTTTCCTAACATAGACTGGGAATGCCATTGTGCTAAGGGTTTAGATGGGATGGAGTTTGTTTAATGTGTTCAGGAAAGTTTCCTCAAGCAGTATATAGAGGGGTCTACTTGGGAAGGGGCAAAACCCGATCTACTTTTGGGAAACAGGGCAGGACAGACGACTGAGGTGACAGTGGGGGAGCACTTTGGGACCAGTGACCATAGTTCTATTAATTTTGAAATAGCTATGGAGAGGGACTAAACTGGCCCACAGATTCAAGTTCTAAATTGGGGCAAGGCGAATTTTCATGCAATTAGACAGGAGCTTGCACGGGTTGATTAGAGTAGTTTGTTTGCAGGCAAAGGGACCTCTGGCAAGTGGGAGGCCTTTAAAAGTGTGATAGCTAGAGTTCAGGTCTGTATGTTCCTGAGAGGGTGAAGGGCAAGGTTTGTAGGAATAGGGAACACTGGATGACCAGAGATATTGGGGGTTTGACCAGAAAAAAGGATGCATGGCTCTGGAACAGGCAGCTGGGATCAAGGGAATCCTTGGAGGAATATAGGAGATACGGAAGTTTACTGAAGAAGGAAATCAGGGGGCGAAAAGGGGGCATGGGATAGCTTTGGCTGAGAAGATTAGGGGGAATTAAAAGCCTGATGATGACCATTGTCGATTGTCACGAAAATCCCATCTGGTTCACTAATGTCCTTTTAGGTAAGGGAACCTGCCATACTTACCTGGTCTGGCCTACATGTGACTCCAGACCATAGCAATGTGATTGACTCTTAACTGCCCTCTGGGCAATTAAAGATGGACAATGTAAGTTGGCCTCGCCAATGATGCCCAATTCCTATGAATGAATGAAAAAACAAGTCATGAGCAATCATTAAAAACAGCAGTGGTCCTAGGACTTTTTGAACAAGGGTGCAGCATTTATAATCCACCATTAGCACCCATATTTTGAAGGAGGGCTAAAAGGCTAAGGCAGGCACCTCAACAATCTGCATCCTGAACAAGTTAGGCTATATGCCATTTGTAACAGGTGACATATCAGCCTGTTTGTTACTTTCTCATCATCGACCTTTGACTCGATCTCAATAACCCCCTCATTTACTGAAGTTTAAGCAAAGTCCTATTCTTTGTGGTAAACACAATAATTTCAGTTTGCAAAGGACATGGTTGTTTGTAATGTAAATTGTTGGATAATTTTCAAAAGTTGCGTCGTCCTTCAGAAATAAGAGAGACCGGTGTTAGATGTTTACCATGAATCGTAGAATCATACAGTACAGAAAAGGCCTTTCAGTCCATCAAGTCATACTGCTAAAAATACTACATTTTCCTGCACTAAGACCATACCCTTGAATTTAAAAAAATTTTTTTTTTACTCATTTGTGGGATGTGGGCAGCATCTATTGCCCCTCCCCAGTTACCCTTGAGGAGGTGGTGGTGAGCTGCTTTCTTGAACCGCTGCATTCCTCCTGCCGTGGGTTGACCCACAATGTCATTAGGGAGGGAATACCAGGATTTTGACCCAGTGACAGTGAAGGAATGACAATATATTCTCAAATCAGGATGGTGAGTGTCTTGGAGGGTAACTCTATATCTGCTGCCCTTGATCTTCTAGGTGGAAGTGGTCAAGGGTTTGGAAGGTGCTGTCTGAGGACCTTTGGTGAATTTCTGTAGTGGATCTTGTAGATAGTATACACTCCTGCTACTGAGTGTCAGTGGTAGAGGGAGTGGATGCTTGTGGATGTAATGACAATCAAGCGGGCTGCTTTTTCCTGGATGGTGTCAAGCTTCTTGAGTGTTGTTGGGACTGCATTCATCCAGGCAAGTGGGGAGTATACTGTCACACTCCTGACCTTTGCCTTATAGATGGTGCACAGGCTTTCGGGAATCAGGAGGTGAGTGAGTTGCCACTGTATTCCCAGCCTCTGACCTGCTGTTATAGCCACTGTGTTTATGTGGTGAGTCCAGTTGAGTTTCTGGTCAATGATAAGCCCCAGGATGTTGGTAGTGGTGAATTCAGTGATCGTAACGCCATTGAATGTCAAGGGGCGGTGGTTAGATTGTCTGTTATTAGTGATGGTCATAGGATGGCATTTGTGTAGAGCAAATGTTACTTGCCACTTGTTTGTCCAAGCCTGGATATTGTCTAGATCTTATTGCATTTGAGCATGAACTGCTTCACCATCTGAAGAGTTGCACATGGCGCTCAGCATTGTGCAATCATTGGCGAACATCCGGACTTCTGACCTTGTGATGGAGGGAAGGTCATTGATGAAGCAGCTGAAGATGGTTGGACCTAGGATACTACCCTGACGAACTCCTGTTGAGATGACTGACTTTCAACAACCATGATCATCTTCCTACGTATCAGGTCTGACACCAATCACTGGAGGGTATGCCTCCAATGCGCACTAATTCCAGTTTTGCTAGGGCTCTGTGATGCCACACTTGGTTGAATGCAGCCTTGATGTCAAGGGCTGTCACTCTCATCTCACCTCTAGAATTCAGCACTTTTGTCCAAATTTGAACCAAGGCTGTAATGAAGTCAGGAGCTGAGTGGCCCTGGTGGAACACAAACTGGGCGTCACTGACCAGGTGCTGCTTGATAGCACTGTTGATGACACCTTCCGTCACTTTACTGATGATCGAGAGTAGCCTGATGGAGCTAGGTTGGATTTGTCTCACTTTTTATGTAACTGGGCAATTTTCCACATTGTTGGGTAGATGGCAGTGTTATAACTGTACTGGAACAGCTTGGCTAGGGGAGTGGCAAGTTCTGGAGCCCGAGTCTTCAGTACTATTGACAGAATGTTGTCAGGGCCCATAGCCCGTTTACTATCCATTGTCTGCAACTGTTTATTGATATCACATTATTTAAGCCTCAGAACCCCATATTAAAGTTCTCATTCAAGTAATTTTTAGAGTTTGTGATGTTTCATGCCTCAACTACCTTCCCATGCAGTGCCCCCTCACTCCCCCAATACCACCACCACCACCACCCTCTGGGTGAAAGGTTTTTCCTCAAATCCATGCTAAACCTCCTGCTTTTCACTTTAAAATTATGTCCCCTTGTCATTGACTCTTCAGTTAAGGGAAACAGCTTTCTATTTACGCTGTTCATACCCCTCATCATCATATACACCTCTATCAGCATCCCCCCTCAACCTTCTCCGCTCCAAACTAAACAACCAGAGTTTATCTAGCCTCTCTTCGTAGTTAAAGTGCTCCGTGCCAAGCCATGCCCTGGTGAATCTCCTCACCAGCCTCTCCAGTGTAATCACATCTTTTTTTCGTGTGATGACCAGAACTGAACATAGCACTTGAACTGTGGCCTCACCAAGGTCTTGTATAGTTTCAACATAATCTCTCTGTCTTTATAGTCTATGCCTGGAGTGAAAAAGAGAAGTGTCCTGTATGCCTTCTTAACGACCTTATTAATCTGTCCTACTACCTGCAGGGATCTGTGGATAAACAACCCAAGATCCCTTTTTGTTCCTGTGAACTTCCTAGTGTCTTGCCATTCAAAGAATACTCCTTTACCTTGTTCCTTCTTCCAAAGTGCATCACCTCACATTTATCAGGGTTAAATTCCATCTGCCACTGAACTGCCCATCTGACCAATCCATTTATATCTTCCTGTCATCAAACACCTTCCTCCTCAATATCCCCCACCCAGCCAATCTTTGTGTCATCCTCAAACTTACTTATCATTCCTCCCACATTTCTCATTTATGAATATCAAAAAACAATAAGGGACCCAGCACTGATTCGTATTGTATGCCACTGCACATCAGCTTCCAGTCAATAAACAGCCTTCTACCATCTCCCGCTGTCTCCTGCCACTAAGACAATTTACACTAGATCCCGTGAACTTTTAACAATTTTATCAGTTTCCCATAAGGATCTATCAAAGGCCTTATCGAAATCCATATAAACTATATCGCCTGCCTTACTCTCATTCAAACACTTGGTCACTTCCCTGAAAAATTCCACTGGATTTGTTAGGCATGACCTCCAAACAACAAAGAACACTACTGACCATCCTTGATCAAACCTTGCCTCTAATTAGAGATTTATTTTCTCCTTCACTATTTTCTCCAATAGTTTCTCTACCACTGGTTAGACTCACTGGTCCATAGTTCTCAGGTCTATCTCTACCACCTTTCTCATAAAGCAAAACCACATTAATTGCCTTCAGTCTCTGGCAACTCCCCTGTGGCTAGAGAGAAATTAAAAATTTGGGTCAGGGCCACTGTAATTTCCTCCGTCATCTACCACAATAGCTTGGGATACAACTCTTCTAGACCTGGGGATTTAGGACATAGAATATAGAATAGTACAGCACAGTACAGGCCATTCAGCCCACAATGTTGTGCCGACCTATTATCCCACTCTAAGATCAAACTACCCTGTATACCCTTCATTTTACTATCATCCATGTGCCTATCCAAGAGTCGCTTGAATGTCCCTAATGTATCAGACTCCACTGACCACCGCCAGCAGCACGTTCCATGCACCCACCAATCTGTGTAAAGAACCTACCTCTGACATCTCCCCTAACCTTCCTCCAATCACCTTAAAATTATACCTCCTTCCAATAGTCATTTCCACCCTGGGGAAGAAGTCTCTGGCTATCCACTCTATCTATGCCTCCCATCATCTTGTACACGACTAATTTGGTAACTTTTAAATCCCCAAAACTTCTAATACCTGTTCTTGCTTCTTATGTTAAGCTGCTGAAAACTCCTCAGTCCATCTTCTCGAATTTTGTACTTGCATTCTCCTTCTGTCAGGTGAAAACAGAAGAGCAGTACTCATTTGACACTGTACCAAAATCCTCCGGCTTCACACACAGATTGCCCCTAAAGATTCTCATCTTTCCCTGTTTTAGTTTAGTAATCATACAGAACCAAAGTATCTAAATGTAATTTTTGTGTTAGGTTTAACTTCGGGTAGTGAGTGATTAGGCTAGGAGACCAGTGTAAATTAATGTCAGAAACAAAAACAGAAGTTGCTGGAAAAGCTCAACAGGTCTGGCAGCATCTGTGACAAGAAATCAGAGTTAACGTTTCGGGCCTGGAGACCCTTTCTCAGAACAGTTTGAGGAAGGGTCACCAGACCGGAAATGTTAATTCTGATTTTTCGTCACTGCTGAGCTTTTCCACAAGTTCTGTTTTTGTTTCTGATTTACATCATCCACAGTTATTTCAGTTTCTAAATTAATGTCACTCAAATTCAGTATTTTGATTTGAAATTGCTCTTTGTCTTTCTCCATAACTAATTTAAGTGTTACTATGCTATAGCATTCCCCACTTGACCCACTTTATTTCCAGGACTGAATCCTACCCAAGTTTTTGGTTGTGGGTATGTCAGCTTTGGTCTGAGTTGTAAAACAAAGAAAATGCTGGGGAAATTTAGAGTTAATGTTTCGAGTCCAGTGACCCTCCTTCAAAGAAGGATCACTGAACACGAAACATTAACTCTACTTTCTCTCCAAACCTGCTCAGTTTCTCCAGAAATTTCTATTTTTTGTTGCTTTGAATTATTTTTGGTCCAGGAACTGACTTTTCTGTATTGAAACATTTGCCAATATGAATAACATGTCAAAATTTCAGGATGTAACTCTTTATTCCTACATGTGTGAAAATTCCTTTGGTCAACATCCTGTGAGACATTTGTCTAGGTTCCACTGTTTCGGCTTGTTGTGATCCTTGATGAGAGATGTTGAAAAATAGGGCACAGTATTGTGTTTCCTGTAGGCACCCTCTATATGTCCCCATACATAAGAGCAGACAGTTCGCCTGCCACCATATCCTTTTCTCGAAGATCACCACATCAATTGGATAAGTTATAAATATGCCTGTTTGAGTTTGGAGCAGATGAGATCTTCATAAATGGCTCAGCGATGTTGCTACATGTCAATACCAGAAGGAATTCTTAACTCGCAGCGAAAGAGAGGATTATGATACTGGAAAGACAAGAAATATGAACCAGCTAAAATTCTGCTGTAGGATATTTACATATAAGCTGGAGTTAATTGTTCCCAACTATGCAATAGAGTTTAACCCTATATTTATCATATCAAACAAGCTTCAAGTATATTTGCTGACACGGTCTGTGCAGCTCCTTCAGGGAGAGCTGTCAGCTTCGGAATCTATATTATTCACAGATAAGAAACAAGCTTTTCAAAACATTTTTGAATATTCTTGCAGCAATATCAGGGTGATTGCTCAGTAATTATAGACATCAAATATTAAACTGGATTGTACTTGCCTTCCACCAAGTGCTTGATGCAGATTAGAACTTGTCGACAAATACAAAATAATTGAGTACTCCAATACATCATGTTATGGACCAGACCAAACCCTCTCAAAATATTCAGAAGATCGCCTGGACCCTAATGTTTTGTTATTTTCAAAGTAAATGTAAGGTGTTGTACTCCAGATGCAATTCAATTGGTAAAACTACTCAACGTTAATCAAAAGACAATTTATTCATACACTATAATTAAAATACAACAAAAGCAAAACTAATGAAAAGGATTAGCTTAGTTGTAACTTTATTGAAATGCTTAGCCAAATAATAGAATCAGTAACAATTACTAGTTAATTGTTCCAATATAGTAACATCCTGTAAACACACCCTTGGTAAAAGGCAAATTCAGAAAACAGATTGCCTGACATGCAACTCCAGCGCAGGAGGAGAGCCCCCCCAGCTGTAATTGAGATAGGAAGAAAATAGCTTCCACTTCTTTAAGACCCCAGCAGGAACTGCTGAAAGATAAATCTAAAAATCTTGGTTCAGTGGGTGCTTGACCGCATCCATTTAGGCTGCTTCTATAGTTCTAGCTTTTAAAAAAAATCCCAGGATCTCACAAGCTGTTTGAGTTTTCAATAGACAACTCAGTACCTCTGCTTTAAAACCTCTTTTTAAATAAAACAAGGACAAAGTACACTTCTTAAAGCCATAACATCGTCACAATAAATATAGCAAGCTGGTCTCAGTAACTAATCTCCCAGATTCTCTCATTTCTCCAACATTCTCAAATCAGGCACATGGTATCCTTATTCAAATTATTTACAGAATTCACACCTGAATAGTGACCCCCTCTCCACCTATCAAAACTAAAGGGTCTTGTTCCAGGAATTTGAAATCAAATTTAATTGGACCCAATCTGTATACATTCCCACTCTGACCAGTTACACCCGAACAACCCCTTGTACAGACCAATCAGCCCATCACATCTCTTTATACCACAGCCCCGTCGCTCCCCTGGCAGTAAATCATACTCCAATGCAATCTGCAACCTCATGGCCCTGCATATCCCTATCTCTACCATTACCGTCAAACTAGGGAATCACCTCTGATTCAATGGAGAGCGTAGGAGGATATGCTAGGAAAAGCGCCAGACATATCTAAAAGTGATGTGTTTATCTGATGAAGCTACAGCACAAGGCTACTTATGTGCCAAACAGCATAAGCAGCAAATGACAGAGTTAAGCCATTCCACAATCAATGGATCAGATCTAAGCTCTGCAGTCCTGCCCTATCTAGTTGTGGATGGCGGTGGACCATTAAACATTTCACAGGAGCCCCACCAATTTTCCCATCCTCAATGATGGAGGAGCCCAGCATATCAGAACAAAAGATAGGGCTAGGGCATTCATAACAAACTTTGGCCAGAAGTGCTGAATGGATGACCTATCTTGGTAGGGAACTCTGGGAAAGCTTGTGATGTGTGTAGCATGTAAAATGTGGGAGGTTTTGGATCCACAAGACATCCAGGACAGTCACATCAGCATGAAGTGCCAGAGGGTAACATTCCTTGAGCAATATGTGGCAGATTTGGAGTAGCAACTTTCTTCACTGTGCACCATACAGGAAGGAGACCGGTTTCTGGAACAGTTGTACCAAAGGATTGTCACTTCAAATCGCATAGGCAGGCAAGGAGGAGTACAAAGATGGCAGGTGACCATTCATTGAAAGGAAGAGAAACAGGATTTCCAGGAAACCTACACTCCTTTGAGCTACCTAACAGAAATGAAATTTTAGATGCTTTTTTTTGTGGAACAACGTAATTAAGGGAGGGGTGGATGACTCGAGGGAAAACCACAGTACCATGGTGCTTGAGGCTACTCTGAGAAGAGACAGCAAGGCTGGTAGGAAGATTAGAAATATGATAGTAGTACCTGACTCAATAGTTTGAGTAATAGATTGTTTAGTTTGCAGCTGAGATTGTGAGTCCCATGTGGTCTGTTGCCTTCGGGGTGCAAGGGTTTGGGACAAAATAACTGGATAAACTTCTGGAAAGGGAGAGTGAAAACCAGTGATTGTGGTTCATGTGGGAACCTGCAACACAGGGAGGGACAGCAGGAATAGTGTTAGGGAGGGGTCTGGATGGGATGCTGTTCAGAGTGTCGGTGTGGACTTGTTGGACCAGATAGGCTGTTGCCACACTGGATGGGTTCTATGAAGTTGATTCTATGAATTCTATGAAGCTGGGAGATCTTGCAGGATGAGTTTCAGGAGTTAGGGAGTAACTTGAGATGTAGGACCTCCAGGGTAGTAATCTCAGAATACCTCCAGGCTAAGAAAGTAAATAGTGTAGTGGGGGTATATTTAAACTTATAAGGTGGGCTATTGGTTGATTAATGAGCCTATTTTGGAAGCATCAGTGAGGGCAAAAGAGAGAAGTTGGGGATAAAGAAGTGAGGGAAGGCTTGAGTGCTGATAGTGAACAAAGAAATAGTCACTTTCCAATAGTTAAGTAAGAGATATAGGGTTAAATTGTATGTATGTAAATGTGCAGAGTATCATGAACAAAATTGGCAAACTGGAAACAGAAATTGCTCTATTCTGAAGAAGGTTCACTGGACGTAAAACGTCAAAGAAGAAGAAGAATATCCTTTATTGCCATGTGTACTCCATTGTAGGAGCACAGTGAAAAGCTTTTACAACTCATGTCTCTTACGGCGACATCTTAGGCACAATTACCTAGGTACAAATCTTGGATACAACAGAGGAATAAAAGTAGTTGCATTACTTTACAGAGTTCTCTCCAGAGATGCTGCTGGACCTGCTGAGTTTTTCCCACAATTTTTGTTTTTGTTTCTGATTTCCAGCATCCACAGTTCTTTGGTTTTTCTGGTTACTTAACATCACAGGTTATAAGGTTTTTAATAGAAACAGGGTGGGTAAAAAGTGCGGAGGTAAAGCATTCTTGGTTAAATATAGTATCGTTGCCCTTGAAGAAGATACAGTCCCTGAATTAGAATCTAAGTGGGTGGAGATGAGAAACAGGAAGGGAGCAGTGACGTTGTTGGGTATTTATTTGTTGACCTCCAAATAATGGGGAGGAAGTAGAAGAGAGCATTTGTAACAGATTGGGCAGTTTGCAGGACAAGTAGGGATGTGATAGTTGATGATTTCAATTACCCTAGGGTAGACTTGGAAAAGATAGAATGTGGGGCAAGGAAGGGGACAAATGCCTGCAATGTGAGCAGGAGAACTTTCTGGAACAGTACAATTTCAGTCCTACCAGATTGGAAGCTGTGCTGGATCTGGACCTAAGAAATCAGGCAGACCAAGTAGAGAATAGTTTGAGCATTTGGGAAATAGTGATAATGATAGAATGTGGTTTAATATTAAATTGGAAAATGATAAAAAAATCTGTTAAGGGTTAATATCCCAGACTGAAAAAGGGTAGATTTTAGGGATCTAAAATTTGTACTGGAGCAGGTTAATTAGTGAAACATTTTGGTTGGTGAAACAGTATTGAAAAATAGGAGACTTTCAAAAGAGAGATGAATAGGGTGCAATCTAGGTACGTACCCATGAGAAATAAATACAGGCTAACCAAAAGACTACCCTGGATGACTAAGAATATTGATGGGGAAATAAGGAAGAAAAATGAGGCATGTGATGCACACCAGATTAATAATAACAATATAAATCAGGAAGGATATCTCAAATGAAGGAGAGAGGCTAAGGCTGGAATAAGGAAGGCTAAGAGCGACCATGACCTAAGGATGGCAGGCTGTGCTAAGACAAATAGTAAAAGGTTCTACAAACATATTAATAGTAAAAGATTAGTGAAGGATAAAGTGGGACCCATAAGGCACAAGCAGGGTGAGCTGTGCTCACTGAAGCAAAGGATATGGCAGTGGTTCTAAATGAGTACGTTGCTTCTGTGTTCAGCATGTTAGAAAATGGTACAATGGCCCAGTTCAAAATGTGTGTGTTGAGCAACTGAGTAGTATAGTGATAGATAAAGAAGAGATGTTAAAAAGGCTGGCAGCACTCAACGTAGGGAAGTTGCCAGGCCTGGTTGGAATTCACCCTAGATTGCTTGAGGGAGGAAAGGGAACAAATTGTGGAGACCTTGACAGAAATTTTCCAGGCCTCTTTCAACATAGGTAAGTCCCGGAGACTGGAGAACTGCAAATGTAATGCTATTGTTTAAGAAAGGGGCAAAGGATTACCCAGGAAACTACAGACCTGTCAGCTTGACTTTGAGTGGGAAAACTGATTGGAGGCCGTGATACAGGGTAAGCTAAATACAGGCTTTGAGAAAAATAAGTTAATACTATACAGTCAATTTGGCTTTGTCAAGGGCTGGTCATGTCTGACAAATTTAATCAAGCTGGCCCTGCCTATACTTCTGCAACTTATTGGTCAGACCACGTTTGGAATATTGTGTTCAGTTCTAGGCACCTTAATTAAAGAAGGATGTTAAAGTGCTGGAGAGAATGCAAAGTAATGAATGCAGGAATGAGGGATTTTAGATACAAGGAGAGATTAGAGAAATTAGGTTTATTCACCTTGGAGCACAGAAGATTAAGAAGTGACTTTATTGAGATGTTCAAAATTGTGAACAATTTTGACAGGGTCAAAAAGGATAATCCGTTTCCACTAGTTTTTGTATCAATAACAAGGGACCACAGTTTCAAGATTGTCAGCAAGAGAGCTAAGAGTGAGATGAGGAGAAACCTCTCTACTCAAGAGAGTTGTTAGGATTTGGAATGTGCTGCCTGGGAGACTGGTGGAGATGGATCCCATAGGAGATTTCAAAGGAGAGCTGGGTATATATTCGAGAGTGATGAATTTAGAGGGCTGTGGAGATAGGGTTGGAAAATGACACCAGCTACATAGGGAGCTGGTACAGACATGAGAGTTGATTGGCATCCTTCTGTACTATGAAATTCAATGATTCAGTATGAATCCTCGATCTTCCAATTCAAGATCATTTCTTGTTGTCACGCCAGTTCTATCCTGTACCAACAATAGCATCTCACCACTCTTTCCTTCCCACCTGTCCTTTCAAAAAGTCATATTTCCTGAACATATTGTCCTTTGTTTTGATCTCCTTGTTAGTTTGGCTCTGAAATGGGTATCTCCTACTGTTTTTCTATGTTTGTACATTCTGTCCCTTCCTGTTGCACTCTGGGTACCATTATCCAAATAACTGCTTTGTAATTCTTCAATATCCTCTTGCTTTGTAACCCTTCTTTCCCTTCTCCCAAACCTCTATAGCCTTAGTTAATCAATTTGCCAAGACAGCGTTCCCAACATGTTCAAGTGAAGCTCATCCTACCTGAGCAACTCCCTTCTACCTAATGACTGATGCCAGTGCCCGATGAACTGAAACCCAATCCTCCCACACCAATCTTCAAGCACACATTTAACTTTATTTGTTCTATGCTCATTTGCTCAGGTAGTAATCCTGAGATTACCACTTTGGAGATTCTGCTTTTTTTAATTCAGTCCCTAACTGTTTAGATTCTTCCAGCAGAATCTCATTTCTAACCCTACCAATGTTGTTGGTATCAATGTGGATAACAGCTACTGGATCCCTCCCCTCTCTCACCAAGTTCTTCTCTAGTCCTGAGGAGATGCCCTTACCCCCAGCACTAGGCAGGTGTCAATTTCTTTGGGACTCCTGCTCATGCCTCCAGAGAACCATATCCATCTTCTTAATGATACTGTCCCCTCATCTACTACATTCCTATTTTTCTCCCCCCATTTGAATGGCTCCCTGTATCAAGGTTTCTTGGTTAGTTTGCTCATTCTCCTTGCAGTCCTCACTCTCATCCACACTGTTCGCAAGAAACTCAAAACCATTGGAGAATTGCAGAGGCTGAGCCTCCTCAAATTCAACTCCTGGATCCCCATACCTCATCACCTGCAGTCACATTCTCCTCCCTGACAGACCAATTTTGAATGACCTAGTCCGAATTGTGTGACCAATCTCTGGAACAAAGTGTTCAGATAACTTTCCCCTTCCTTGATAAGGAGTACTATCTGAAGCTCAGAGTCCAGCTGCTCAACTCAGATCCAAAGTTCCTTGAGCTGTATACACTTACAGCGCTAACAATTATCACTTGATCATCTTGGTGCTCAGCAACTTCTGCATGCTACAGCAGGAACACATAACCCATCCTACGATCACGATCATATTTGATTTAATTTATTCATGATTCCCTAATGTTTACACTTTATCGCAACATTCTTTAACTTAAAAACAATCAATCTTATACTTAACAAGCGTTTTGAAGGGAAAAGAGAGAAAGAATATACTTGAGACAAGCACAACTGAGTACCTAACTCTTACATTGAAGTCTAGAAATGTTCACCAATCATGAGAGGTATAGACAGGGTGAATAGCAAGAAGCTTTTTCCCCATAGTGGGGGACTCAATTACTAGGGGTCACGATTTCAAGGTGAGAGGGGAAAAGTTTAAGGGAGATACGCGTGGAAAGTTCTTTACGCAGAGGGTGGTGCCTGGAACGCATTGCCAGCAGAGGTGGTAGAGGCAGGCACGATAGAGTCATTTAAGATATATCTAGACAGATACATGAATGGGCAGGGAGCAGAGGGATACAGATCCTTGGAAAATAGGCAACAGGTTTAGATAGAGGATCTGGATCTGCGCAGGCTTGGAGGGCCGAAGGGCCTGTTCCTGTGCTGTAATTTTCTTTGTTCTTTGTTCTTACTCGCCAATCCCTTTGCGACACAATGTGGTTTGTGACATTACTCTGCTGCTGGTCTTACTGCAGGTTAGCCTCTTGATCCACACCTTTTATATACTGTCTGCTCACCTCCCACTCTGGAAAATTTAGTTCCTGCAGTAAACCTGATCTAAAATATATATGGACTGGTTCTCATATTTTCTTAAATAAGGAAACAACACTGCATACCGTACTCTCGATATAGACTGTACAATTATAGCAAATTGTTCCTATTTTTAAGTTCTGTTAATAAATGACAACATTCAATTTACCTTCCTAATCACTTGTTGTGCCTGCATGAACAACTTCTGATTCTTTTTTCAGGACACTAAAGACCTTAGACTTCTACATTCTCTCCCCATGTAAATAATGTGTTGCTTTTTCTATTCTTCCTGCCAAAGTGGGCAAGTTCACAATTTCCCGCATTATACTTTGGAGGAAGTCAGAAATCACACGACACCAGGTTATAATCCAACTGGTTTATTTGAAATCACAAGCTTTCCGAGCGGTGCTCCTTCATCGAGTGAAGTCATTTGTGAATGTGATTTCAAATAAATCGTTTGGTCTATAATCTGGTGTCACGTAACTTCTGACTTTATCCACACCCAAAACAACACTGGCACCTCCACATTATACTTCAGAGGCCAAGCTTTTGCCTACTCAGTTAACCTATCTATATTCTTTTGCCAACACCCTATGTCTGCTTCACAACTTAGTTTTCTGCCTGTATTTGTGTCATCAGTAAATATAACAACCGTACATTTGGTAATCTTAGTCACTAACATAGATTATAAATAGTTGAGGCCCTGGCACTGACTCCTGTGGCTGTCCTTCTGACTCGAAAATGACTCATTTTCACTAATTCCCTGTTTCCTGTTGTGTATTCGTCAATATTCAGCTTCCAGCCTTGGTCATCATGCAGCCATGTCTGTGTTGTGACTATCAGAGCAAATATATTAATTTCTGTTTCAACTGCCAATTTATCCATTTTGTGATGACTACTTTATGCACTCTGATACAGGTCCTCTTTTTACCAACTTTGCACTCTCTGGTCTTATTTTTCTCATGCATTCTTAGGATCAGCCAATGAAGTATTTTTGGAGTCTAGTCACTGTTATGATAGGAAAATAACAAATAGAATCTGGAGTAGACCATTTGGCCCTTTGAGCCTGTTCTGGTATCCCCTGGTTCTAGACAACCTGGACCTGGGGAAACATTCGTTTTGTAACCACCTTGTGGAGCTATTCTGTATGTTTGAAGAGAGCACCTCTGTTCTTCTAAACTCAAGGAATACAAACCCAGTGTCTTCAATCTTTCCTCATAGGACAATTCCACCATCCCAGGAATAAATCACAGCAGCAGATGTGTACCATTTACAAGATGCACTGGAATAACTCACCAAGGCTCCTTGAACAGCACGTTTCAGACTCATGACCACCTCCATCTAACCCTTTGTATATCCATACTTTCTAATCTCTCAACAATTTTCTCTCACCACCACCTTCTCAAGGGCAACTAGGGATGGGCTATAAATCCTGCCAGGGATGCCCACATCCCATGAATGGATAAAAACAAAGTAATTACCCCAAAACCCATGCTCCAATTTCATTTACTTACTTCTTTGTGGGACCTTATTCAATGCTTACTGAAAATCCAAATATATAACGTCCACTAGTTTCACTTTATACATTCTGTAAGTTAAATCTACATTCACTAAATTGATTTCATCGATGAGGGATCTCTCTTATCAAGAGAGATTGAGCAGCTAGGCACATACTCTCTGGAATTAAGAAGGATGAGAAGGGATTTAATTCAGGTATCTAAGATGCGAAAGGGGATTGACAACTTAGACATAGAAAGGATGTTTCCATAAGTGGGTCAAGCTGGAATGAGAGGTCATAGTTTTAGTATAAGAGGTAGCAGATTTAAAACAGAGATGAGGGCAGCACGGTGACTCACTGGTTAAAGCTGCGGCCTCACTGCGCCTGAAGCCTAGGTTCAATTCCACCCTCGGGTGACTGTCTGTGTGGAGTTTGCACATTCTCCCTGTGTCTGCATGGGTTTCCTCTGGGTGCTCCAGTTTCCTCCCACAGTCCAAAAATGTGCAGGTAAGGTGGATTGGTCATGCTAAATTGCCCATTGTGTACAGGGATGTGCGGACGATGTGAATTAGCCATGGGAAATGCAGGGTTACAGGTATAGTGTAGGGGGTGGGTGGGATTCCGTTCAGAGGGTCAGTGTGGACTTGATGGGCCACATGGCCTGCTTCTACACTGTAGGTGAAATGGTTCTGAATGTACAGAGTTAACTACCCCAGAGTGTTGTGGATGCCGCGACAATGAGTAAATGCAAGGAGGAGAGAGACAGATTTTTAATTAGTAATGAGTTGAAGGGTTATGGAGAGCAAGCAGGAAGGTGGAGTTGATGTCAAGATATATCAGCCATGATTGTATTAAATGACGGACCAGGCACGAGAGGTTGACCCACTTCTGCTTCTAGTTATTGTGTTCCTATAAATCTTTGAAATGTTGTCAGACATGATTTCTATTTTGTATATCTATGCTGACTCTGACCAACATATTATTTTGTAAATGCCAGTTATCACATCATTTATGATAGATTCCAGCATTTTCCTTGCAACTGATGTCGGTTTAACTTATCTGTACTTCCCCCTTGCTCTCTCTCTCTCGCTCCTTTTTAAATAGTGTGGTGATCAGTTTGGCACCTTCTGATTTGCAGAACTGTTCCAGAATCTGTGGAACTTCAGAAGATGACCTTCAATACATCCACTGTATCTAAAGCCACTATCTCTCAGTCCAATTAATGTCTTAATTATTACCTTCTTACAAACATTAATTGTTTTCAGATTCTTAATTTCACCAGTACCTTGCTTCTCACTTATTTCTGGGAAGCTTTTTTGTATCTAACTCCACAAAGAAAGATACAAAATGTTATTCAGTTTCTCTGCCAATTTCTTACTGGTAAATTCTTCTCTATCTGTTGTAAGGGACCTATCTCTTCTTTTCTAATGTTTCTGTCTTCATATATTCATAGAAACTTCTACTGTTGATTTCTAAGTTTCTCTCCAGTTTACTTTCACATTCTGCTTGCTGTTTCATGAAAGTAAAAATGTTAAGAACAGAGAGGTCCTTTGGTCCTCCTTTGCTGACTTTTGAAATGTTCTCAATCCTCAAGCTACTACTTTTTTTGCCGACTTAATGGCAGTTAAATCATTTTTCCTGTTGGGTATTTTTTACTCTGTATATTTGTTGTAAAGCATGTGTTAATTCTTTAAATGTTAGCAACTGCCTGGCTATTGTCAAAACTATTCATGTAGTTTCCCAATCTACTACAGCAAAAATTATCTCACATACCTTTGTAGTTGCCTTTGTTTAGGTTTAAGATCCTAGATTCAGGTTGGTCCACATCACTACCAAACTTTAATATAAAATTATTATGGCTACTCTTCTCGAACAGCTCTGTTACAGCAATATTACTAATGAGCCCTGTCTTATTCCACAGTATTAGCTGCCTAATTGGTTCCACAATATACTGTTCTGGAAAACTATCCTGAGTTCCAGGACCACATGCTCTACAACATTGGTGCTAAATAATTTGTCCAGACTATGTGTAGATTGAAGACCCCCATGATTATTGTTTTACTCTTTTAACATGCACGTCTACTTTCCTGATTAATACCATGCCACATTCCATTACTGTTTGGTGGCCTATAAAAAATTCCTATCAAAGATTGATTCTCCCTGCTGTTTCTGAACTCCAGCCAAACTGATTCTATATCTTCAGAGAGAGTGGGAACTGCCGATGCTGGAGAATCTGAGATAACAAGGTGTAGAGCTGGATGAACACAGCAGGCCAAGCAGCATCAGAGAAGCAGGAAAGCTGACATTTCGGGTCTGGATGCTTTCAGCTTTCTTGCTCCTCTGTTGCTGCTTGGCCTGATCATCCTGATTCTATATCTTGATCTTTTAATTCACAGTCCTCTCTCATTAATGTCCTGATCTTATCCTTTACAAGCAATGCTACCCCACCTCCCTTTCCGTTTTGCCTCTCCTTCCTAAATGCTCAACACCCTTGAATGTTCTGTTCCCAGTTTTGGTCACCTTGCAGCTATGTCTCCATAACTGGAATTAGATTATTCCCAGTTACCACTATTTCTACCACCAATTCACCTAACTTGTTGCGAGTATCACGTACATTCAGATAGAGTGCCCTTAATTTTTCCATTATATTTGTTTCTGTATTTTGACCCACAACAGCCAGTTTGCACACAGCAAACTCCCAAAAATAGCAATGTGATGTGATAACGATAAGCTAATGACCAGTTGATTGAAAGATAAATATTTGTTAGTGCAAAGGGATTTTTTACATCCATGATTTTTGAGTTCAAGTCCTGGGGTCTGAATCCAGGGCCTTGTGACATGAAGTTGAGAGCCACAGTTCAAAGGCAACTGAATTGAAAATAAAGGTTGGCAAAGCAAATGAATTCCCTGAGTGCTAATACAGACAAAAACCAGAATGACACGGGATTCAGGGTGGGCTGCCTAGATACAAAACTGGCTTGGTCATAGAAGACAAAGGGTTGCGGTGGAATAGTTCTTTTCACAATGGAGGTCAATAACTAGTGGTGTTCCACAGGGATCAGTTTTAGGTCCTCTGTTGTTTGTAGTATACATAAATGATCTGAAGGAAAATGTGGATGGTCTGATCAGTAAGTTTGCAGATGACACAAAGATTGGTGGAGTTGCTGATAGTGCCAATGATCGTGAAAGGATACAACAGGATATAGATAGATTGATGACTTGGGCATAGAAATGGCAGATGGAGTTTAATCCAGACAATGTGAGGTGATGCATTTTGAAGGATCAAATTCAGATGTGAATTATACTGTAAATGGCAGAACCCTTAGGAACTAATATTAACATTCAGACGGATCTGCGCGTGCAGGTCCACAGTTCCCTAAAAGTGGCAACACAGGTGGCCAAAGTGATTAAGAAGGCATATGGCATGATTGCTTTCATTGGCCGGGGCATGGAGTACAAGAGTTGACAAACCATGCTGCAGCTATATAAAACCCTTGTTAGGCCACATTTGGAGCATTGTGTTTTGATCGCCAGATTACCAGAAGGACATGGACTCTTTGGACAGAGTGCAGAGAAGGTTCACTAGGATGTAGGTCTCGAGGGCATTGGCTATGAGGAAAGGCTAAAAAGACTAGTATTCTTTTCATTGGAAAGATGGCAGCTGAGAGGAGACCTGATAGAGGTCTACAAAATTATGAGAGGCTCAGACAGGGTTTTTCCCAGGGTTGAAGTTTCAACTACAAGGGGACACAGGTTCAAGGTGAGAGGGGGAAAGTTTAAGGGAGATGTGCGAGGGAAGTTTTTCCACACAGACAGTGGTAGTAGCCTGGAATACACTATCAGAAGAGGTGGTGGAAGCGGGCACATTAAAGACATTTAAGAGACATCTGGATGGTTACAAGAATAGGAGGGAATAGAGGGATACAGACCAAATAAGGGCAGAAGTTTGTTTTTTAGATTAGTTAGGGCATGATGATTGGCACAGGCTTGGAGGGCTGAAGGGCCTGTTCCTGTGCTGTACTTCTCTTTAGTTCTTTTTGTTCTCGGACAATGTCTCTGAAGCAAAATAAAAACCAAAAGAATTGCAGATGCTACAAATCAGAAACAAAAACAGAAGTTGCTGAAAAAGCTCAGCAAGTCTGGCAGCATCTGTGAAGAGAAATCAGAGTTAACGTTTCAGGTCCGGATCTGAGGAAAGATCACCGAACCTGAAACATTAACCCTGATTTCTGTTCACAGATGCTGCCAGACCTGCTGAGCTTTTCTGGAAACTTCTGTTAATGTCTCTGAAGCCATGCACTGACGGCACCTTTGGCTGATTCTTCTTCCAAATGCATGCTTGCTCTCAGTCAGTTGAAGGAGAATCTGCTCTCCAAATTTCCTCAGACTGGTTACCACTCAAGTGAAATGTTTCTGGATCAGAATGCCACTAACATCCCAGCCACCTGAATAAGTGCTCCATTTCCTGACCCTTCCTAAGTGAGGGACAGTTCCCTTCAATCTTCTCCTCATCTTCCTCCTCTAAGGATCTGCCAGTGCATTTTCCTCTTCAGGCTGCACAGTTCTGTGAATGGCATGTTATAAAGAGAGCAGCAGACTGGAACAATGTGCGAGATGCTTAAAGGAATGGACAGGAGAGTGCTATCCTCTGGTTAAATCACCCAAAGTCTATCTTCCTGAGGCCAATATCATGCTCAGTAATTGCCTTGTTAACTCGAGGGTTTTTTTTTGTTGTGTCCCTAAGTCTCTATGATAGGGTCATAGGCTGGACTCACAAGCCATCTCCTCAGAAGATAAGCGTTATCTGTTCACAGTCAGCCACGGGTTACTAATGACTCCTTAAAGAGCAATGATTGTTGGATGATGAAGGTTTCACAGAAGCAAAGGGGAACACGTGTAAAGTGCTTGCTGTGGTCACAGAACAGCTGAAGGTTTAGAAATGGAATTTTTTGTCATTGACGAATCTCCCTGGCTGCTCAGACAGTCTGCTGATGGTCACATGGTATAATCATTGACTCCTATACCTGAGGAATTCAGTGAAAGTCACTGCCTTTTTGAGTTCCATTATCCACCTTAAATTCAATTCAATCACTGAGCACCTTGAACAGAGGACTTCTCGCCTGTGTGATACAGTGTTGCTGCTATCTGCGGGATGCCAGTGCTTTATGCAACCATTCCTTGGAAGGAACTGGATGTGGGAAGGTGCAAGGCAACCATTATAATGATGGGAAGGCCTTTTATAGTCCAGATACACAACACCTGTGGCTTCTCCTTAATCAAAATTTTATTTATGTCCTCGTAGAAAACCAATAAAACAGTCTCTACATCTTCCAGATCATCTGGAACCAAATGAATGACAGACAAGGCTCGTCAGGATGTGGAAGTCTTCAATGTGTGAATCCACACAGGAATTTCCCAGGAATCTTAAGCTTCAATCCCCCTGCTCCCCAGAAGTCAGAATCTGGATCCACAGGCAAATCCACTCCACACACCAAGCTTGTTACCCAAGAAATGCTAGTTTAAATCTGGATAACGCCAAAGCCAGTACCCACCCCCTCCAAACAAGTCTCTCAACGCACTGACTTCATCTCCAACCACCCAAATCCCCTCAACCTGAACTACTACCTTCCAAACACCCAAATACTGCACTCACCCAACCCAACTACACCATCCAGAACTGTTAATACTTGACTACCCCTGTCTGGACTCAACAATCACTTGACATGACCCAACTCAAAATATCATTTTGACTTGACCCAACAAATCCTTGACTCAACAGGATTATCTCCTGACCTGACCTAACTACTGCCTGACCCAAACTATCGCCTGACCCAACTTAACTACTGCTGAGACAACAAGGTGCAGGGCTGGGTGAACACAGCAGGCCAAGCAGCATCATAGGAGCAGAAAGGCTGACGTTTCAGGCCTAGACCCTTCATCAGAAAAGGGGGAGGGGAAGGGGGTTCCGAAATAAATAGGGAGAGTGGGAGGCAGATAGAAGAGGGATAGAGGAGAGGAAACAAATAGGTCGAAGAGGCGGGGATGGAACCAGTAAAGGTGAGTGTAGGTAGCGAGTTAGGAAGGGGATAGGTCAGTCCAGGGAGGACGGACAGGTCAAGGGGGCGGGATGAGGTTGGTCGGTGGGAGATGGAGGTGCGGCTTGAGGTGGGAGGAGGGGATACGTGGGAGGAAGAACAGGTTAGGGAGGCAGGGACGAGCTGGACTGGTTTTGGGATGTGGTAGGGGGAGGGGAGATTTTCTAAAGATTAACTACTGCTGACCTTACCTAACAATCTCATGAGCCAAGCAAATTTCCCATGAACCAACCTAACTACCTCTTTATTTGGCCTAATTACTCCCTGACACAACCTAACGGCCTATAACCTGACCAAATTACTCCCTGAACCTAACCTAACTATCCCCCATTTCAACACAACTATACCCCAACCCAATATGGCTCCTGCTCTGTCTCAACCTGACTACCTCCCACCAGTCTCAATTATCCCCCCAACCTGACCAAACTACTTCCCCCTCCCTGACCTGAATATCTCCCAGCTGAAACCAACTGCTCCCTATCCCAACTGCCTCACAACCCAGTATCCTCTCAATCAGACTTGAGTCCGTCCTGACCACTTGCCTATGCTAGTGACCTCACCCAATTACACCTAACTCAACAAGATTAGCTTCAATATGACCTTACTAACTCCCTGACTACACTTCAACCCAAGCTGACTACCCCTCCAGTCTGACCAATCTCCCAAACTGACCACCCACCAACCTTATTATCCCCACCCCCACCCAACAACTGCCCCAACAATCTATCCCCAACTACACATTTACCCACCTGACTTTACATAGCTCCACCCCCATCATTTGACTACAGCAGCAACTGAATCCGACAATCCCCTCCACCCATTTACCAACTTGCCCAATTAGCCACCAATTTGTGAGGATGGTATGGCTTTTAAGTGGTGTATTTTGTCCTTTTAGTTTTGAAGAGAGGTTTTGAGCCATAGGTGATGAGCTTGTCCAAGCCAATAAAGTTAACAGTTTGTGAGGCCTGCAGGTGTTTTTAAAAGTTGGCACAATAATAGCAACATGAATGGGTGGAATGAGGCCCCTATAGAACCAGGGTTTTAGTTTAGCTTTCAGCAATTGTTGGGGTTTTGAAGTTGGCTGTGGAAGCTGTTACATCTCTCTGCCACAGCAAACAGCTGGTGTTCTCTCTCTCTCTGCCAGAATTTTCTGTTGATGTTCTTTCCTCCTGGACTAGAGAAACATTCCACATGAGACAACCTATTTTGCTGACATTACCTTTGCCAAAGGTATGTTAATGTGATGTTACTATATTGGAACAGTTGTTGTTTAGTAGTTTTCCAATAGAGTTAATGTTACGCCAATTCTTCATTCTTTTGTTTGTGTGTTAACTGTAGAGCAAGAATAAAGTGTGTTTTGCCTACAGCCAAGTACTGTAACAAATTGAATTACATCTGGAATACAGCATCTTACATCTGCCTGTAAATAAGATACAAGTTAGGGTCTAGGCTGTCTCCCTGAATGTACTTGAAGGGTGTTTGGTGTGGCCCATAACAAATTCCCTAACCAGCTGCCACAAACAGAATAAACACCAACTTTAATACATATCTACATTTAATGACTGGTTTAAGAAGACTTAAGCAGCCTAACAAATATGTCATTAACCCCAGGATCCCCCTCTATTTACGGATTGCAACTTGTGTCTTCTACTGCGAAGGCAGAGACAGTGCACTGGATTTTCTTCTTGGAGATGGGAATCAGGAAATCTGATGTTGCTAGGACGAGAGGACACAGGTTAAAAGTAGCCAGTTTAGAGCCGCTATCATTAGGTGGCCTGACGGTGATCAGCATTGGAAAGATGAGGGATGAAATCTGGAATCAATTTAAAAACAGGGTCAAGGGGGACTTATTTGGATGGATGAATTAAGATGGTCTGATTAACGTTTTAGCAATTTTGTGAAGATGCTATACCTTCCATCAGATGGCAGCATCACACCTTGTTAAAAATAGGGCTCCTGCAGGCACAGGGCAATCAAACTGTGCCCGGGCTTTGGATGGAGGTATGATAGAGAAGAAAAAGATTAGAAATTGTAATTATATTGTAATCAGTTGATGGACATTGTGGATCCATTAATTGTTGTAAATGTATATTTACAAACAAACTACATTTTCTAATGATGTGTACAGATATTTCATAGTGGTTCTCCAAATCTGTGTGTATTGTCAGTTTGTCAGGTAAATTGAACAGATTCCACACTGTCACTGTTTGTTTACTTGTGCAATCAATCAGAATGCTGGAAAGGTTGAATCCAACCAGACATTATAATCCCAAAGATTACAATGGGATTGAACTGTCAAAAATTGGCCCGTTTATGTGAATATTTGCAATTGCATAGTTTAATGAATAAAAAGAAGCAGGACCTAAATTTTAGTCTGTCATCAGCTTTTATTAAATTTATACAAAAACAAAACATGCTGATTAATTTAGAATCATAAAATGATACATTCAGAGGAAGGACATTTAATTGTTCACGGTTTGCTAGCTCTTTGAATAAGCTTTCCAATAAATCCTAACCGCTCTGCTCTTTGCCCATGGCTCTGTAAATGTTTCCTTTTCACTTATATTTTTTCAACCTCCACTATACACTCTCTCATCAGGTGCATAGGGAAGGATAGAGAGTCATACAGCATGGAAACAGATCCTTCAGTCCAACTTGTTCATGCTAACCAAGATTCCCAAACTAACCGAGTTGCCTTTGCTTGTATTTGGCTCATACCTGTCTGAACCTTGCCTATTCATGTACCTATCCAAATGTCTTTTAAATATTGTAACTGTACCTGCATCTACAACTTCCCCTGGCAGTTCATTCCACATATGAACTACCCTCTGTGAAAATGTTGCCCCTCAGGTCCCTTTTAAAAGGCCCTACAAAGGCCTCGTGATGGCTAGCACGAGGGGACATAGCTTTAAATTGAGGGGTGATAGATATAGGACAGATGTCAGAGGTAGGTTCTTTACTCAGAGAGTAGTAAGGGTGTGGAATGCCCTGACTGCAAAAATAGTAGACTCGCCCACTTTAAGGGCATTTAAATGGTCATTGGATAAACATATGGATGATAATGGAATAGTTTAGGTTAGATGGGCTTCAGATTGGTTTCACAGGTCGGCGCAACATCGAGGGCCGAAGGGCCTGTACTGCGCTGTAATGTTCTATGTTCTATGTTCTAACTGTTTAAGCACTTCCCTTGTTTGTTTTACCAAATGCAATACCTCGCATTTATCCAAATTAGACTCCATCTGCCACTCCTCTGCCCATTGGCCCAATTGATCAGGATCCCTTTGTAATCTTAGATAAACTTCTTCACCAATTTTGGTGTCATCCGCAAACTTACTAATCATGACTCCTAAATTCTCATCCAAATCATTTGTATAAATTACAAACAAAAGTGGACCCAGTGACTGATCCCTATAGAACACTGCTGTTCATGGACATCCATTCTAAAAAAACAAGTGTCCACCACCACCCTGCCTCCTTCAATCAAGCCAATTTAGCATCCAGTTAGCGGGCTCTTCCTGAATCCCATGAGGTCTAAATTTACTAATTAGTCTACCATGCAGAACCTTGTCAGAGGCTTTACTAAAGACCATGTCTACTGCTCTGCCCTCATCAGTCTTTTTGGTTGCATCCTCCATAAACTCAACCAAGATTGTAAGAGACAACAAGGTGCAGGGCTGGATGAACACAGCAGGCCAAGCTGATGAAGGGTCTAGGCCCGAAACGTCAGCCTCTCTGCTCCTATAATGCTGCTTGGCCTGCTGTGTTCATCCAGCCCTGCACCTTGTTGTCTTGGATTCTCCAGCATCTGCAGTTCCTACTATCCAAGATTGTAAGACACAATTTCCCATGCACAAAGCCATGTTGACTATCCCTAATCAGTCCTTGCCTCTTCAAATGTATATAAATTCTGTTCCTCAGAATCCCTTCCAACAACTCACCCACCACTGATATTAAACTCGCAGGTCTATAGTTCCCAGGCTTTTCCTCACAGCTGTCTTAAACAAAGGCACAACATTAGCACAACATCCAGTCTTCCAGCACCTCACCTAGTAGCAGTAGATGATACAAATATTGTTGCTAGGTGGTGCACAATTTCTTCCCTAACTTCCCACATGGTCCTGGGATACACTTGATCAGGCCCTGGAGATTTATCCACCTTTATGTTTTTAAGACTTCCAGCACTTGCTTTTCTGTAATGTGGACTGTTTCAAGACATCAACATTTATTTCCCCGAGTTCCCTAGCCTTCATTTCTTTCTCAACAGTAAAAACTGATACGAAATATTTGTTGAGGATCTGTCCCATCTCCTGTGGTTCCACACATTGACAACCTTGTTGATCTTGAACTGGCCCTGTCCTCTCCCTAGTTGCCCTTTTGCTCTTAATGTACTTGTAGAATCTCTTTGGATTATCCTTAATCTTGTGGTTGGTTGGCTCGCCGAGCTGGTTCGCTATTCTGCAGATGTTTCATTATCCTGCTGGGTAACATCATCAGTGCAGCCTGCAATGAAGCACCATTGTGTTTTTCCGCCTGGTATTTAAACTCTGGTGTCTGTCGAGCTGGATTACCTCACTTCTTTTGCAATGGAGTGTATATGGGGTCTAGCTGCATGTGTTTATTGATGGCTTTCCTAGTGGAGTACCAGGCTTCTAGGGATTTCCGTGCTTGTCTCTGCTTTACCTGTCCCAGGATCCTGGTGTTGTCCCAGTTGAATTGGTGGTTATCCTTATCCATGTGGATGGAGATGAGTGAGTATTGGTCGTGTTTTTTTGTTGCCAATTGATGTACCCTTGTGGTTAATTTCCTTCCTGTTTGTCTAATGTAATGTTTGCCGCAGTCTTTGCAAGGAATCTTGCGAATGACACTGGTCCTGTCCATAGTGGGTAGTGGGTCTTTGGTTCGGGTTAGCAGTTGGCCTAGGGTTGATGTGGGTTTGTATGCTACTCTGATGCCCAGTGGTCGTAAGAGTCTTGTGGTCAGTTCAGATGTGTTCCTGCTGTAAGGTAGCATCTCGAGTGTGTTGGGGCGTGTAGTATGTTCCTGTTGGATATGGATAACCGCCAATTCAATTGGGATAGCACCAGGATCCTGGGGCAGGGAAAGCAGAGACAAGCACAGGAATTCCTAGAAGCCTGGTACTCCACGAAGAAAGCCATCAGTAAACACAGAGCTCGACCCTATATACACTCCACTGTGAAGGAAAACCGGAAGTGAGGTAATCCAGCTCAATGGACATCAGAGTTTAAATACCAGGTGGGAAAACAACGGTGCTTCATCAGAGGCTGCACTGATGATGTTACCCAGCAGGGTAATGATACATCTGCGGAATAACGAACCAGCTCAGCTAGTCAACCATCCACAACATCCACAACCTGAGCTACAAAACTACTCTAAAAAGCTTATCCTTAATCTTATCTGCCAAGGCTATCTCATATCCCCCTTTTTGTCCTCCTGATTTCCCTCTTAAGAATTCCCCTACACTCCTTATTGTCTTCAAGAGATTCACTTGTCTATAACTTATATATGACTCCTTCATATTCTTGACCACAGCCTCAATAACTTTATTCATCCATTGTTCCCTACTCTTACCAGCCTTACCTTTCACTCTAACAGGAACATAATGCCTCTGAACTCTCATTATTTCACTTTTGAAAGCCTCCTACTTACCAGTCATCACTTTACCTGCAAACAGTGTTCTCCAATCAACTGTTGAAGGTTCCTGTCTCACCATTAAAATTTGTCTTGCTCGAATTAAGAACTTTAACTTTTATACAAAGTCTATCCTTTTTCATAATTATTTCAAAACTAATATAATATAATCACAGACTGCACAGTAGCTCAATCATTAGTACTGCTGCCTCACAGCACCAGGGACCTGGGTTCAATTCCAACTGTCTGTGTGGAGTTTGCACGTTCTTCCTGTGTCTGTGTGGGTTTCCTCCGAGTGCTCTGGTTTCCTCCCAGGTTAGATGTCCTGGCCATGCTATATTGCCCATAGTGTCCAGGGATGTGCAGGTGATGTGGATTATTCATGAGAAATGTGGGGTTACAGGATAGGGTGGGTGTGTTTGGGATACTTTTTGGAGGGTCAGTGTAAACTTGATGGGTCGAATGGCCTGCTTCCGCACTATAGGGATTCTATTCTATGATATTATAGAGATCACCTGGGAGACAGCGTGGATCTTGTAGCTGCTGCTGGGATTGCAGGCTTACTTAAGGATTTTTTTAGTTATAGTTATTATATTTCGAGTTACAATGCTTAAAAGACTTCTGGATAGGTACATGAATAGGAAAGGTTTGGAGGGGTAGGGGCCAGGAACAGGTAGGTTGGACTGGTTTAGTTTGAGATTATGTTTGGCATGAACTGGTTGGACCAAAGGTACCTGTGTCCGTGATGTAAGGCTCTACGACTTAATGGCTGTATCACTGGTCCCAAAGTAATACCCCATTAACACTTCAATCACTTGCTGTGCCTTATTTCCCAATAGAAGGTCAAGTTTTGCTCCTTCTCTAGCAGGCATATCTACGTATTGATAAAGGAAAATTTTCTTTAACACACCTTACCAATTCCTCACCATCCAAGCCCTTAACACAGTGACAGTCTATGTTTGGAAAGTTAAAATCCCTTATTATTACAACTCTATTATCTTTGCATATATCTGAGATCTCTCTACATTTTTTGTTCCTCAAGTTCCCTCTGACTACTGGTGGTTCGTAGTACAGTCCCATCAAGGTGATCATCCCTTTTCTTATTTCTGAGTTCCACCTCAGAAATATCCTCTCTAATTACAGCAGTAATGTTTTTCGTAATCAAAAATGCCACTTCCCCTTCTCTCTTGCCTCCATTTCTCTCCTCCTTATAGCATCTAAACCCTGAAATATTGAGTTGCCAGTCCTGTCAATCCCTCAGCCATGTTTCTGTAATAGCTATGATGGCCCAATCCCATGTTCTATGATCTATGGTCCATGCACTGAGTTCATCTGCCTTACCTGGATGGTCCCTTGCACTGAAATAAATGCAGTTTCATTCATCAGAGTTACCTCATTCTCTGACTTGCTCTTGCCTGCTTTTTCTAATTAACTTGCTCTTTTTAAATTCTGAACCATCTTCAACTGTCCTTATTTCATCTCTTATTAACAGTGCTATCTCACCACCTTTTCCTTTCCTCCTGCCATTCTGAAAGGACAAATTTCCCTGAAAGTTCCCAGTTCTCCTTGTCACTATGTCTCCATAATGGCAACAAGATTATATCCATTTTCCTCAAATTGTGTTGTCAGTTCTTCTACCTTATTTGAAACATTTCAAGCATGAAGATAGAAAGCTTTTAGGTTTGCCTTTTTGCCATTTTTAATCGTCCTAACTTTTTTTTGTACTGTGGCACTATTTGTCTCTTGATTGCCCAGTCTACTGTTTTTGCATTTTAATGCTGTTTCTTTAATTACTATCCTCGTTTCTCTTTCTCTCGTCACCCTGCTCAGGTTCCACCACCCCTGCCATTCAAGTTAAAACCAGTAGTTTAAACACTCTTGCAAATACTTGCCATAGGACATCAGTCGCAGTCCTGCCCAGGTGTAACCCATCCAGTTTGTACTGGTCCCACCTCTCCCAGAATTGGTCCCAATGTCCCAGTAATCTGAAACCCTCTCCCTTGCACCATCTTCCCAGACACGTATTCGCTGATATATCCTGCTATTTCTACTGACTAGCATATACCACTGGTAGTAATGGGAGATCGCTACCTTTTGAGGTCCTACTTTTCAATATACTCCCAACTCCCTGTATTCTGCTTTTAGGACCTCATTCCTTTCTTCACCTATATCATTTGTACCATTCTGTACCAAGACCACTGACGGTTCACCTTTCTCCTCCAGGATGTCCTGTAGCCATTTTGAGACATCCTTGATCCTAGTAACAGGGAAGCAACATATCATCTTGGAGTCTTTTGTGCTGCCACAGAAACCTGTATTTATTCCCTTTACAATTGAATCTCCTATAACTATTGCATTCCCACACTTTGTCCTCCTCACCCATGCAGCAGAGCCAACTGTGGTGTAACAAATATCACTGTGCTGTTTTCCCCTGAGGTGGTCTTCCCCCAGCATGTCCCAGCATGGTGTTCTCGTCCCAGAATGGCAGTCTTGTCCCAGCTGGATCTTCAGGGTATTCCATCATTCCTTAAATCGGCTTTCCCGAGCCCAGGAGCCATTAACTGATCTGTGATGAACTTTGTCTTAATTTTACTTTTGTTTTATTATCATGTATGACTTCTGTCATTAATATAGTTGCCATGGTGTGGCAACTTATAAAACTTTACCATATTTTTCATGTAAAAGTACACATGACATTAAATTCCTATTCTGTTCTATTTCCCCACCAACAGTATCCAAAGCAGTATGTCTGTTTTCTAGGGGAATAGCCATGAGGATTTCCTGTACTGCCTGCCTTTTGATTCTTAGAGGTGGAGATGTAAGTGCTATCTACAATTTTCTCAGGTTTGCATGCTCCCACAACTCCACAGTGTTCCCAGCTGCCGCTCCAGCTCCAATACCCAAGTTCCAGAAGCTACCACTGGAGACACTTCCTGAACACATGCTGGCCTGGGGTATTAGAAATGTGCCTGGTTTCCCACATCGAGCAAGATGAGCAAACCACAGCTTTGAGGTCTCCTGCTATGGCTTACATCTTTGGACTAAACCTTTGAAGGGCTCTTAAAATCATGTAATATCAGAAAGCTGGTCATCATCAGGAGGAGATCCCTGCAGGAGAACAGCCTTAATGCCGCTGGCCCAGCCAAAATGATGCCTGCCTGTGTTAGGCCCTAGTCCGGATGATTATCAGAGTTGAATTGAGTCCAGCTCAGTTGTGTGATTTCATCTCCAAGTGTAGCTCCCGTGGAATTGCAATCTATCCTGCCCAGAGAGTACCATTTGTACAGGTAGTTGGGAGGGATGAAACAAATCTGGCTTTTCCTTCAGAACAAAGGTTTCTCAGTGAATCTACTACTACAGGAGATCATAAAATGTAGGAGCAAAGTAGGCCTCTCAGCCCTTCAACTCTTCCCCACTATTCATTGAGAACACGGCTGTTCTGACAGTCCTCAACTCCACTTTCCTGCCTTTTCCCCATCATCCTTGATTCTGTCAGCCTTGAATATACTTAATGATCCAGCCTCGACCATCTCTCCTCATTGGTGTCTTAAATGGATAACCCTTCATTTTAAGCGTATGCCTTCTGGTCCTAGATTCTACCACAAAGGAAAACAACTTTGCTGTGGATGATGGAGAGAGAGATAGTAGGAACTGCCGATGCTGGAGAATCTGAGATAACAAGGTGTAGAGCTGGATGAACACAGCAGGCCAAGCAACATCAGAGGAGCAGGAAAGCTGACGTTTTGGGTCTGGACCCTTCTTCAGAAATGGGGGAGGGCTAGGGGATTCTGAAATAAATAGAGAGAGAGGGGGAAGCGGATGGAAGATGGATAAAGGAGCAGATAGGTGGAGAGGAGATGGACAGGTCAAGGAGACGGGGATGGAGCCAGTAAAGGTGAGTGTAGGTGGGGAGTTAGGTGGGGGTTGGTAAGTCCAGGGAAGACAGACAGGTCAAGGAGGTGGGATGAGGCTGGTAGGTAGGAGGGGGGGCGTGGGGGTTGAGGTGGGAGGAGTGGATAGGTGGAAGAAAGGACGGACAGGTTAAGGAGGCGGGGACGAGCTGGGCTGGTTTTGGGATGAAGTTGGGGGCGGGGAGATTTTGAAGCTTGTGAAGTCCACATTGATACCATTGGGCTGCAGGGTTCCCAAGAGGAATATGTGGCACTGGAGGAGGCCCAGGATGGACATGTCATCCAAGGAATGGGAGGGGGAGTTAAAGTGGTTTGCGACTGGGAGGTGCAGTCATTTGCTGCAAACCGAGCATAGGTGTTCCACAAAGCGGTCTCCAAGATGATCTTTAGTGAATCAACTTATATAGGAGGGTAATTCTTCAGTGAATCTACTTATACAGGGAGATGGCCCTTTAGGATATCCACTTCTACAGGAAGATGATCCTTTACTGAATCCATTCCAATGGGATGATGATCCTTTACGGAGAGAGGGACAAATGATCACACCATCCTAATTGGTTACAGTAGTGGATGATGACAGTGCTGCCTGGTCGAATGTGTGACAAATTATAAGACCAATGAGGTTCCAATCTATAAAGGAAAGTCTCGATTGAAGCCATGCTATTCACTACCATTGCAAGTTCCAAAGAGCTTTAGAGCTAATGGAGTACTTTTGAAAGTACTGTTGAAATACAGAAAATGTGGCAGGAAAATATGTGCACAATTAATTGGTGTTCAATGAACAAAAATGTGTGCTTTGTAAAAGGGAGAAAGCAGTCAGTGAGGGAATCATTGTTTGTTAGTTAGCTCCTATCAGATAAGAACAGAAAAATAAGACTGACTGACAACCAGTAGCAAGCACTGACGGTCGGGAAGAGGAGTCAATCTAATGGTTGCTCATGTTTTGTGACAAAGTTGTGGTATGGGTGAGAGAAATGTTGAGTGTTGTGGGAAGGCTGTGTGCTGTGGCCTGGTGTGACACAGAGAAATAAAGATAAACTCTGTTCATATGTGTTGGTCTGATCAATGAGCAGCCTCTGGCATTAAATCTAATATTGAGGAATAATGTTGTACACCTTGACCCGATCTGCTATGCTGTCGGATTTGGGTATCTCCTTCTTAGAGGAGCGGGTGAGTGAGTGGAGTACCACTGGAAAGGGAGTTCAACAGTACTTAGAGGAATGAGTAAGTGGTTTCTGGGAGAGTGCTAGTTTCTGAAGAAGTGCTCGCACCTGGCAAGCACTAGCATCTAGGCAAGTGCCAGCATCTGGAGGAGCACCAGCACCTGAAAGTTGCCCTGCTTGGTTTTAAAGACTGTGAGGAGAGATTGCTTAGAAAGGAAAGTTGGCACTGTGTTTCTCCAACAGGGACCTTTTTGGTCCTGGTGGACGGGGTGGTCAGGAGGAGAGGAGCCGTCTTCCTGGAGAACTGGCAGAGGAGGCCACACTACCAGACTAGCGTGATCAGAGATCGCCACCTGGCTCAATGCTTTCTCCATGGTGAGGAGGACAAGGCTGCAGTGCACAAAGAAGGTCAATGACCTTCTCTGCTTCACCACAGTAACTCTGTGGGATCCCCTGCTATTGCACCCACCCCACCAGCAAAGCACATGCTCTGACACCTGGTCTGGTGTATGTTGCATTTTCCCTCATTCACTCTTGTTACCCCTCCATCCTCCCACACTACTAACCCTGTATGCTCTTCACATCGACTCCTTGATCCCTCAGAGACACTCGACACTAAAGGATTAGCCACGCCATCTGTTTGCATCTAACTCATTTTCATCCTTTCTGTCATTACAGGGCAGAGCAACATAGGACAGATGGTAAGTGTGTGCCTGATAATCCAGACCCTCACCCTCTACAAAGAAAGAATCCTTGCCCATGCAGGTAACAACTGGGACTGCTTCTGTGAGGATGCAAAGACATCCACATCCCATCAATGAAGTAGGTACCACACTTCATTCCACTGCAATGCTCACGTGAACCAGGCAGTCAGTGCAGTGCATCAAACACCACAACCACCCAATGACCCAGCTCCTTGACTTCTCTGGAATAACAGTGTTAAGGCAAAGCTGCCTCCTGCACCTCCAGCTATTCAGATTCTGATACCTTGATGGGGTCACTAACTAGTCAATGACCACCTAAATACCATCTCACCCATGTGCTCATTTATCTGCTCACTCAGTCATTGAGTCACTAAAATTAATATTGAACCTTTAGACTCACCATGTAGCAGTTAATTTCATAATATGGGGACATGACATCCATTCAACTCAACTCTGCTGCGCTGGAGCTTTCTCCATTTCCAGTAAAGTCAGGCATGAAGATATAGTGAAGAAGCAGAGCAGGAGACATCAATTAGCAGCATTCTGTTGATGATTGGTCTCTTCTTTGAAGATCTATACTATTATATCCAGTTTATATATTTTCTAATTAACCTGTTCAGAGATGTTATGAAATACCATGGGAATGAGTGGGACTTAGAGTCATACAGCACAGAAACACACCCTTCAGCCCAACCAGTCCACGCCGAACATAATCCCAAACTAAACTAGTCTCATCTGCCTGCACCTGACCCATATCCCATCAAACATTTATAATTCATGTACAAGAGCCCTTATTATATTTTTTTTTATATATCCAGAAGTGTTATCACACACAACTGAACACTTTTCTTCCCTCATTACCAAATCACTGTACTGCTTTGTTTTCTATCTAGTAACCACTACCAGTAAAGTCACCCGTGCTTCCAACTGCACAATTTATGTGCAAAGCCTGTTAAGGGCAATGCAAATAATCAAAGGTGAGGGAGAGGTAGGGAGTGCAGGGAAGGCTAAATCAAAATGGAATTAGAAAGGGAGCCCTGATTGTTTGCAGTTTATCAAATGATTTGCAATTTCAGCTTCAAGGGTACACAAGTCATGTTTCAAGTTGTAAAGGTTATATTGCCTACCTAGTGCCTCATCTCATCTGCAGACAACTTGAAGTAGGAGGGAAAAGATCCAGTTGTCATGGTCCATGTAGGTGCCAATGATATAGGTAGAGACAGGAAAGGGATTCTGCTAATATGAGCAGCTTGGTGCTAAGTTAAAAGGCAGAACCAATAAGGCAATAATCACTGGATTATTACCTAAGCCACAAGCTAATTGGCACAGGATGAACATAATTAGTGAGATAAATGCATGGCTCAAAGAATGATGTAGGAGAAACAGATTCAAATTCATGAGACATTGACATCAATATTGGAGAAGGAGGCAGTTGTTCCGATTGGATAGACTCTACCTGATTAATGCTGGGACCAGTGACCAGTGTCAAGTAACTACAGGTGTCAGTAAGGCTTTAAATAAAATTGTTGGGTGAATGGTTTTAGTTGCACAGAAAATTATAGAAAAGGTTAAATGGGGGTTGTGGGGAAGGCTTAGCAGAGGTTATTAAAATTTCCAGAACAAGTTACAGGACAGAGAGTATGGAAAGGGTCAGGAATCTGATTTCAGGCACAGGGATAAGGGGACAACTATGAGAAGGGGGCAGTCAATGCAGATCTGAGGGTGTTGTACTTGAAAACATGCAGTATATGAAACAAGTAAACTTGAAGTGCAGATTCAAATTGGCAGGTATGATGTTGTAGGTAACACAGAAATGGATCAGTGCTGGGAGCTAAATACCCAAGGATACACGTCCCCTTGAAAAGACAGGCAAATGGGCAGAGGGGGTGGTGTTGCCTTGTTAGTAAGAAATTAAATTAAATCAATAGCAAGAAGTGATGTAGAGTTGGAATGATACGGAGATGCTGGTGTTGGTCTGGGATTGACTATGCCTGTGTGCTTCCCTTCAGATCACCTGACAAAAGAGCAGCGCTTGTGATTTTAAATAAACCTGTTGGACTATGAGCTGGTGTTGTGAGACTTCTAACAGAGTTGGAAGGCATAGAATCTGTGTGGGTAGAGTTGAGGAAGCACAAATGAAAAAGACCCTGATGGGAGTTGTGTGCAGGCTGCCTAGCAGTAGTCAGGATTGTGGGAAGAAAATAAATTAGGAAATTAAGAAAGGCGCTATCACAACAATCATGGTGGACTTCAGTATACAGATGCACTGGGAAAATCAGTTTCGTAGTGAATCTTAAGAAAAAGAATTTTTGGAAGTCTGATATTTTTATTTTGGAGCAGTTTGTGGTGGAGCCCACTTGAGAAACAGGCAATTCTGGATTCGGTGATGTGTAATGAGGCAGATTGGATAAGGGAGCTGAAAGTGAAGGAGCCCTCAGGATGCAGTGACCATAATATGATAGAATTCACACTGTAGTTTGAGGGAAACAAGCTGGAATCAGATATCGCTGTGTTACAACTGAGTAAAGGTAACTACAAAGACATGAGGAAGGAGCTGGCCACAGTTGATTGGAAGGGGAGCCTAGCAAGGAACATGGTGGAGCAGCAATGGTAGGAGTTTCTGCAGGTAATTTGGGAGCACAGCAGAAATTCATCATGAGGAAGAAGAAGTACATTAAGAGGATGACAAAGCATCCATGGCAGACAAGGGAAGTCAGGAACAGCATACGAGCAAAAGAAAAAGCACTGAATGTAGTGAAACTTAGTGGGAAGCCAGAGGATTGGAAGCCTTTAAAACTAGCAGAGGGTAACTAAAAAAGCAATGGTGGGGAGTGGGGGATGAAATATGAGAGCAAGCTAGCTAGTTATATAAAAGAAGATTGCAAGAATTTTTTTCTCAGATATCTAAAAGATAAGAGAGAGGCAACAGTGGACTTTCCACTACTGGAAAGTGGTGCTGTAATAGGGATTAAAGAAATGGCACAGCAACTGGACCAGTAATTCCCATCAGTTTCCATAGTGAAAGAAATCAGGAGCATACCAGAACTTCAGGAAGATCGGGGCAGAGGTAAATATAGTGGCTATCACTAATGAGAAGGTGCTGGGTGTAGTGACTGTAATGAGGTCAGCCAGGTGTACCTCAAAGAATATGAGTTCCCTGATTAGGGCTGTTGCTCTGGTCCAATCTGGGAGCCCTGGCTGACAGATATAAACTGGAGTGTCAGAAGTTCTGTTCACTCTGAAAGCTGGCTCTGATGAAGCTGAATCAGTGTCAAGGACTCTCCACATGTAAATAAAGGATGAATGGTGATGGGTCACTGGCCTCTGTGGAGTTATTTGAGTGACAACAAGAGAAAAGCACACTCCTGAAGAAATTCACTCAACAGTCACCTTTGAGTTGGGCTAAACATTTCTGACATCATGCCATTATTTGAGAAGCTTGGCTCTTTCAATCTTGCTGTCAAAGACTAGGCCCAGTATGTAGAAAGAATGCATTTATTATCTGAGTAAATGACATTGGGGCAACTAAAAGCGATGAGTAGTTCTCCTGACCGCATGTGAACAAGTAGCTTTTCCAGTTATTAGGAGCCTAACTTTCCCAGATGCAGCAGATATTAAAACCTTTCAAGAGTTGATGGATTTAGTTAATGAATATAACAACCCCAAGCCGCCTCTAATTCTGAGATCCTATTGGTTTTACTTGGCATTTCAAGAACCAGTGGAATCTGTATCGAGATAACAGTGTGGAGCTGGAGGAGCACAGCAGGCCTGGCAGCATCAGAGGAGCAGGAAAGCTGACATTTCGGGTCAGGACTTGTTGGGCTGAATGGCCTGTTTCACACTGTAGGGATTCTGTGATACAACCAGAATTGCAACGATTTTGGTCCCCATATTTAAGGAAGGTGTGCTGGCATTGGAAGGCGTCCAGAAGTTTAGAAGGATGATTCTAGGGATGACAGGCTTAGTGGTTAGCTTTGATTCCAGGCTTGAGTGGAGTTTGTATGTTCTCCCCGTGTCTGCATGGGTTTCCTCCAAGGGGTCTGATTTTCTCCCACAGTTTAAAGATGTGTGGATTAGGTGAATTGGCCTGGTTAAATTGACCATAGTGCCCAGGGATGTGCAGTCTAGGTGGATTAGCCATTGGAAATGTAGGGTTATGGAGATAGGGTAAGGGGCTAGGTTAGGGTGGGATGCTGTTTGGAGGGTTAGCGCAGACTCTTTCCAGATTTCTATGATTCTGTGAAGGGTTTTGTCACTTGAGGAGTGATTGAGTACTGTGGGTCTGTACTCAATCGAGATTAGAAAAATGGGGGGATCTGATTGAAACTTACAGAATACTGAGGGGCTTGGATTGAATGGACATGGAGAAGATGTTTCCACTAGTAGGAGAGACTAGGACCTGAGGGCATCGCCTCAGAGTCAAGGGATGAACTTTTAAAACAGAGATGAGGAGTGTGTTTAATCTGTGGAACTCGCTGCCACTGAAGGCTGTGGAGGAAAATCAGAGGATATTTAAGACAGAGGTAGATAAGTTCCTGTTTAATAAGGGGATCAAGGTTTAGAGGGAGAAGGCAGGGGAATAGGGTTGAGATCAAATACTGGAGCAGACTTGATGGGCTGAATGGTTAAATCATGCTCCTATATGCTTTTATCTTTTGGTCTTATGGTTTAGGGTTCTGTTCTTGATATGACATTTTAGGGAAGATATCTTGGTACTGCTGGGTGATAATGTGGATTCACCAGTAAAATAACAGGTTAAGTTATGAAGACAGCTTATGTGAAGATGGACTGTATTGCTAGGAGTCTATTACTCTATCTCAAATCTCTCTTTCCTCTCCAAAGTCCTTAGGTATGTATCACCAATGGAAGTCCCTGCCCATCGCTCCCAGAACTCTATGTTTGACTTCCTCCAGGTAAATTTTGTTTTCTGCCAGTATAGAAACAGCTCTTAGCCAAGTCATTAAATGATATCCTGTCTGACTGTGACAAAGGTAAACATTCCCGCCTTGTTCTTCTTGATGTGTCTGTAGCCTTTGTCATGATTGACCACACCATCCTCCTCTAACTTGCTCAACTGTCATCCAGCTAGGTGGGAATGCTCTCATCTGGTTCCATTCTTATCTGTCATTGCAGCACAGAAACACTTCCAATGGCTTCTCTTCCTGCTTCTGTTACCTTTTGGTGTCCCTAAGGATCAATCCTCAGTCACCTCCTATTCCTTATTTAAATGTCATACTATGGCAATGTCATCTGAAAAGACAGTGTTCGGACCCACATGTCCATTGACCGTAACCAGTTCTATCTCAGCACCAGAAATAGTAGGAACTGCAGATGCTGGAGAATCCGAGACAACAAGGTGCAGGGCTGGATGAACACAGCAGGCCAAGCAGCATCATAGGAGCAGAGAGGCTGACGTTTTGGGCCTAGACACACTCACCTTTACTGGCCTGACCTATCCCCTTCCTAACTCCCTACCCACACTCACCTTTACTGGCTCCATCCCCGCCTCTTCGACCTATTTGTTTCCTCTATCCCTCTTCTATCCGCCTCCCACTCTCTCCCTATTTATTTCACAACCCCCTTCCCCTCCCCCTTTTCTGATGAAGGGTCTAGGCCCGAAACGTCAGCCTCTCTGCTCCTATGATGCTGCTTGGCCTGCTGTGTTCATCCAGCCCTGCACCTTGTTGTCTCTATCTCAGCACCAGGTCTCTTGACTCCTTCACTGTTGCTAAATCATCAGACTGCTTAATGTCAACCAGTTCTGGATGAGCAAAATCGTCCTCTCCAACTAAACATTGGGAAGGGTAAACTCATTGTCTCCACCTCTCCGTGTCACTTTCTTCCTCTTAAAATGCTCATTAAAACCTACATCTTTGACCAACATTTTTGTTACCTGACCTAGTATCTTCATATGCGACTTTGGATAGAAGGAGACTCCTAGCAATACAGTCCAACTTCATACAAACCGTTTTCACAACCATGCTATTTTACTGGTGAATCCACATTATCACCCTGTTGTACCAAGATATCCTCCCTAAGATGCCATATCAAGAACTGAACCCTAAACCATAAGACCAAAAGATAATAACATATGGGAGCAGAATTAAGCCATTCAGCCCTTCGAGTATCTGTGGGGAGAAAACCAAGTTAACATTTCAAATCTGGTGAGTCTTCATCAAACACTGATCTGCACTGACTGCAGCTGCCAAGTCATTTTATGACTTCTCCTTCCTTCCTTCCCAGCAAACAAAGTTTAAAAATCTATGCAGATTACCTCTTGTTTTTTTTTTCATGAACCTTACAATTCCAAAAAGAAAAGCTAACAACTTTCAAAAATAGTTCAAAAATAAATAATGAAGAAGATAAGTTTTTAACACATCTTCAAAGTGAGTTGGATGAAAGTATGTGAGTTATGAATACCACTAACACTGTAAGAGAGAAGATATTTCTGAAATGCTTTCATATTTTTCCCCATATCCAGCTTTGATTTCCTCCAGAGATATGGCTGTGGCAACAATTAGAGTACCCTACATTGCTGCATACATCGATCTGATCCTTTTTCTGTTCTTTAATGACACAGATGAGGTCATTGTGTTTTGTAGGACAGAGTCAGAATGAAAAGCCTTGGAGAACGGAAGCAGAGGGCACAAGAGGGAACAAGATTCTGCAATTAATTTTCATCCGGTAAACATCTTGGAGTGATTTAATAACCTGCTAAACAGACGGTTTGTTTTTTCAAAAATCTATCTCAGTTCTGTGGATGTTTGAAATTTGATCAGCTGAAGATAGATACTTGTTTTGTTTTTGGAAAATGGCATATTCACCTTCTTCAAAATACCATCTGAATTCGGTTTAGAACTACCTTCAGCCAGTTGGACAGCTGCTCTGACATTTGAAACTTGTAGATAATGTAATTTCAAAAATATCCTGTGAACAGTTTTTCTTAGAATTGAGGTCTCTTTCTCTCTCTGGCTGATAGCGATCGGGCCCACGGGATATTCTACTCCAATACATCATCCCATTTGACAGGCCCTGAAACACTCAGACCTGTACTGCCATCTGACTACAAGATGTGTTTTGATGAAGCAAAGAGATTTATATCTTCCACATTGAGGGTGTTCAAGGAATTACCATACAGATGGGAAATAGCAGAGCTCCTTTGGTCAAAATGTGAACGTACATTGCTTTTTCCTGGGCAATTTAGTCAAAGCCTTTTACTTAATATAACTAACTCCAAATTCCTCACTTCTTCGAAATCCCATGCAGCAATTGCAGATGCTGTAAGAGAAATGATAACACTACCAGTCGGTTTCTGATCTGGCTCAACACCAAGTGAGCTTTTCAAAGCCTCTGCAGTAATGTGCCCAATTTGCCAAATCCATCAGATCAGTACCTGCACATACGCATTCCTGCTTCCATTTGGAAGCGCTGCTCTGAGGCAGCAGAAGACTGTCTCTGGGAATACTTGAACTTGGTGGACAGGACCATGTTCATGTGTTCAGCAGAAACCCAAGACGAGTACGCCACCACCATCACAGACTTCATTAGGAAGTGCGTGGGGGACTGCGTGCCAAAGAAGTTAATCCGGGTGTTTCCCAACCGTAAACCTTGGATGAACCAGGAAATCCACTCCCTACTGAAGATCAGACGTGCAGCATTCAAGTGGGTGACCCAGGCCAATACAGAAAGTCCAGATATGAATATGACCTTCACAAAGCCATCAGGGAGGCCAAGGGGCAGTACCGGACCAAGTTAGAGACCCAAACTTACCAAACAGACTCCCAGTGTCTACGGCGAGGCCTACAACGACATTATGGGATATAAAATGAAACACTGTAAGATCGTGGACAAAGACACATCCCTCCCTGCCATGCTGAATGCTTTCTATGCTCGGTTTGAGCAGAGTACCACTGGCACGCCGACATCTGCCCCGACAGCCCCAGACACACCTGTTCCCTCTGTCACCACTTCAGAAGTTAGATCAGTCTTCCTGGGAGTCAACCCGAGGAAAGCAATGGGCCCAGACAGTGTCCCCACCCGAGCACTCAGATCCTATGTGGACCAACTGGCAGAGGTATTCACCGACATCTTCAACCTGTCCCTCCTACAAGCTAAAGTCCTCACCTGCTTCAAGAAGACCACCATCATCCCTGTACCCAAGAAACACATATAGTGCGCCTTAATAACTATCACCCAATAGTTCTGACTTCAATAATCATGAAGTGCTTCGAGAGATGGGTCATGGCCCACATTAACTCTAGTCTCCCAACCTGCCTTGATTCCCTACAGTTTGCCTACGAACATAACAGATCCACAGAGGATGCCATATCTCTAGCCCTGTGCTCATCTCTGGAACATCTGGACAAAAAATACACCTATGTCAGACTCCTGCTCATTGACTACAGCTTCCACCCTCAACTCCATTATCCCCTCCAAACTGATCTCAAAACTGCGAGACCTCGGTCTTGGCTCCGCCCTCTGCAACTGGATCCTTAGCTTTCTCACCCACAGGCCACAATCAGTGAGGATAGGCAACTGTACGTCTTCCACAATAACACTCAATACTGGAGCCTCCCCCAAGGATACATCCTCAGCCCCCTACTATACTCCCTGTACACGTACGACTGTGTTGCCAAATTCCAAAGAAACACCATCTACAGGTTCACTGACGAACCACTGTAGCGGGACAGATATCTAACAAAAACGAGTCAAAATACAGAAGGGGGGCAGAGGGCTTGGTGACATGGTGCAATGAAAACAATCTGTCTCTTAACATCAGCAAAACGAAAGAACTGATCATCGACTTCAGAAAGAAAGGAGGAGTACTTACCCGCATCTACATCAATGGAACTGAGGTTGAGAGGATGAAGAGCATCAAGTTCCTCGGAGTGACGATAACCAACGACCTGTCCTGGACTGCCCACATAAATACCTTAGTCAAGAACGCACAACAATGCCTCTTCTTCCTCAGGCGGTTCAGGAAATTTGGCATGTTCATAAGGTCCCTCACCAACTTCTACAGATGCACCATTGAAAGCAAACTGTCTGGGTGCATAATGGCCTGGTATGGTAACTGCTCTGCCCAGGACCGTAAGAAACTACAGAAGGTGCTGTGCACAGCCCAGACCATCATGGAAGCCAAGCTCCCATCCATGGACTCCATTTACTCGGCTCGCTGCTGCGGAAAGGCTGCCAACATCATCAAAGACCCATCGCACGCCGGTGATGATCTCCTACAACCTCTTCCATCAGGCAGCAGATACAGCAGCCTGAACACATGCACATACAGGTTCAGGCACAGCTTCTTTCCGGCCCTTATCAGGCTGTTGAATGGACTCTAGCCTCAAATAATATAACCTGCAATGTAACCTTAATGCCTCTAAATCTTTTTGATCTGTACATTCTTTGCTTGCTGTGATCTGCCTGTACCGCTCGAAAGGCTTTTCACTGTATTTTGGTACATGTGACAATAAAATCAATCAATCAGTTTCTGAGGAAGGGTCACCGGACCCAAAACGTTAACTCTGTTTTCTCCTCCACAGATGCTGCCAGACCTGCTGAGCTTTTCCAGCAACTTTGTTTTTGTTCCTGATTTACAGCATCCGCAGTTCTTTTGGTTTTTTTTTCAATCAGTTTCTCTTGCAGTTTGAATGTCTCCAGTCAGGTTTTGGCTTCTATTTGTACCAAAGCAGCTCTTATCGAAGTTACAAATGCCATCCTATGTGCAGCGACAAAGGTAAACTATCCCTCCTTGTCTGTGTGAAATCTTTGACAAGGTTGAATATTCCATCCTCCTCCTCTGCCACTGTCATCCTTGCAGTGGAGTGGGATTTCCCTCATGTCGTTCCACTCTTATCAAGCTAATCATACCCAGACTATCATGAACAATGGTTTTCCTTCTTGCTTCTACACTATTACTTCTGGTGTCACTCAAGGATCTCTTTGACCCCTTCCAATTTTTCAACATGAACCCCTCAGCAATATCATCCAGTCAGTATTTGTTTTGACAAAGACAGGGAATGACTCAAGGTTTGAGAATAACTTTCTTCCACTCTGGAGTTATGGGTCCTGGGGTCACAAAATGTTCCGATACTAGATCCACACACACTGTGACATGTGGTGCAGGTGTTGTTCGAAAAGACGTGGTTTGCTTGGGTTCCCACATGCTCCTCCAACAGTTTGTGCTTAACCTTCATCTGGGCCTGTCTGAGATGCTCTTTACAGATGCCTCTTCTCCACTTTGGACATTCTGGGGCTCCAATTGGTAGAGATTCAGGGAAGCTTGAGGATATCCTTGAAGTGCTTTCTCTGCTCTCTAGATATCCACTTGGTGCTATGGAGCTCAGAGAAGAGACAGTCTTGTGTCTAGCTTACAATGTGGCCCATCCAGCGCAGCTGATTAATTGTGCCCTAATGCTGGGGATGTTGGTCTGAGAAAGGACACTGATATTAGAGAGTCTATCCTGCCTGTGCATTTTGACTTTGTGAAGTATTGCTGGTGATATTTCTCAAGGGATTTGAAGTTTCTGCTGTACGTTGCCCATATCTCTGATACATACAGTAGAATGGGTAACACCAAGAGGCCATGAGCATAGCACCAGGTTTGAGGTCTTTATCATCAAACATTCTGTTTTTCAGACAGTCAAAAACTGCACTGGCTACTGGAGGTGTTGAAGTTCATCGTCAATGCCTGCCCTCACTGACAGGAGGCTCCTAATATATGGGCCACATTGTGAAGTGGCTCGCCGTGAATTTTGACAGTCAGGCAAAGACTAGCATGGCAGGTGGATGGCATGGTGGCACGGTGGTTAGCACTGCTGCCTCACAGAACCAGGGACTTGAGTTTGACTCCAGCCTCGGGTGACTGTCTGTGTGGAGTTTGCACATTCTCCCTGTGTCTGTGTGGGTTTCCTCCCATGGTCCAAAGGTGTGCAGCTTAGGTAATTGGCCATGCTAAATTGCCCTGTTTTGTTCAGAAATGTGCAGTTTGGGTGAGTTAGGTATGGTAACTGTGGGGTTATAGGGATATGGTGGGGGAGTGGGTCTGAATGGGATGCCCTTTTTCCGCACTGTAGGGATTCTATTCTATGGGATTCTGTGATTCTAAGAGTGGGCTTATAGATGACCTTCATCTTCCAGATCTTTAGCCTAAGGCCCACTCTCTGACTTGCCTCTGTGAACGCAGCAATGGATCCTCCATAATCCCCCCCACTTGACACTTGAGATCAACAAAGGCCACACATAGAAGTTGCTGCTGCTGCCTTCATTTTATATACATTGATGACACTCACTGTGACCTCACCCACACTTATTTTTACATTCTTTCATCGGATGTTAGCTCAGCAGCAAAGCCAGGATATGTTGCCCATCCCTAATCGCCTTTGATTACTTGCACTTATGATGGTGTAGATGCACTCACAGTGCTGATAGGAAGGGAGTACCAGGATTTTGATTCAATGATACTGAAGCAACAGTGATTACAATTCCATCTGCAATGATATATTGGGCTTCCTCCTCATAGAGGGTGTGGGTAGAGTATTCTCCTCTAGTGAGTTGTTAAATTATCCAATTCATGACTGGATGAGGCAGAACTGCAGGGTTTTGATCCGATCCATTGGTTGTAGGATAGCTTAGTTTGGTATTTTGTGTGCTGTTTAGGATGGATGGACTTCTTTCTAAGTGTGAAACTGATTGTCCAACATCCTGCACTGGAACAAAATGTTGGGAAGATTGAAGCCATTATTTTTGATTCCTGCTAGGATCTTGGTTCCGTCTTCCCATACTACTGCAATTAACCCTATTAGCATCTCCATTTGTTCCTTTCTTCCTCAGGTGCTTGCCAAGCTTCCCCTCAATAATCCATGTGTTTGTGTGTTTCACATTTTGCCTCACCTTTTGAGGGGTTCTGTTCAGCTCAGTTGGTTGGCTTTTAAGGTATTAAAATTACTAAAATCAGTAAGGATCTTGGTTGAGTCAGACAGACACATTAGCTGTCTAAACTGAGGCTCTGGTTAGGTTAATGAACATAGAACATAGAACATTACAGCGCAGTACAGGCCCTTCGGCCCTCGATGTTGTGCCGACCTGTGAAACCAATCTGAAGCCCATCTAACCTAAACTATTCCATTATCATCCATATGTTTATCCAATGACCATTTAAATGCCCTTAAAGTTGGCGAGTCTACTATTTTTGCAGGTACGGCATTCCACACCCTTACTACTCTCTGAGTAAAGAACCCACCTCTGACATCTGTCCTATATCTATCACCCTTCAATTTAAAGCTATGTCCCCTCGTGCTAACCATCACCATCCGAGGAAAAAGGCTCTCGCTGTCC
>NC_063344.1:72287436-72309631 GCF_021869965.1 Rhincodon typus | reverse complement strand
TCTGAAGAAGGGTCTAGGCCCGAAACATCAGCCTTCCTGCTCCTCTGATGCTGCTTGGCTTGCTGTGTTCATCCAGACACCTGTGGCCTCTTGGATTAAGGATAGCACACAAACCAACAGCCATACCTTGCCAGTTACTCTCAAAGATGAAAGATCCCATACCCACAATGAGCAGGATAAATGCAATATATAAAATACCATGCAGCAACTGTGATAAACACCACATAGATCAGATGGGCGGGAAACTCACCACCAGGATACATGGATACCAACTCGCAGCAAAACGGCACGACCAACTCTCCTGTGTTTCAATACATTCCAACACAGAAGGACATCAATTTGACCAGGACATAGTTACAATACTAGGACAAGTGAGACAAGGACAACCACGAGAATTCCTGGAAGCCTGGTTTTCAATCACCGATACAATTAACAAACATGTTGAAATAGATGCTATTTACATACCACTATGGAACAAAACTAAAAACAAGACTGCCCACCATGACATACCGGACCATATAAATTCAGAGCGGGACAGAACAACGGCGCTTCAACAGAGGCTATACAGCACTGACGATGTCACCTAGAAGGGAGACGAAACATTTGCATGAAAACTAGTCAGCTTGGCGAACCAACCAACAACTTTGTTTAGGATATCTGATTGGCATGGATGATTTGGACTGAAGGGTCTATTTCCATGCAGTATATCTCTATGACTATATGACTCTAAGTGAAATAGCAAGAATTATAAAAAAAATGATTGTGAAGGTTTCTACAAGCAAAAAGGAACTAGAGTGGCTGAAATAAACATTGAACCTTGAGAAACTTAGACTGGAGAAATTATAATGCAGTAAATGATGGAATGACAGGAAACATTAAGATGTTATTTTTATCTATTATCACAGTAAAAAGGCACAGGCAAACAACATTCAGAATAGGGGAAATCAAGGATCTAATGAGAGTGAGGAACTTAAAATAATTAGTATTGATAAAAGAAATAGTCAAACAAAAACTAGAGAATTTAATAGTACTAAAAGTTGACAAATCTCCAGGACATGGTAGGATATATCTTTGGGCATTGAAAAAGATAATAGATGCAGAAATCATTAGTAATGTATTAGTAATAATCGTCCAAATTTTCTTAGGTGCTGGAATGGTCCTGGATTAGAAGTTACCAAATGTAACCCTGTAAAAATGTAATGCATGAAAGGAGGAATAAAGAAAACAGAACCACAGTTAGTCTAACATCAGTTATCAGGAAAGTGCTGCAATCCATTATTAAGCAACTGGATTACAAAATAACACAGTCTATGAAAATGATTACAGATGGAATGTATAGTGAACAGAGTGTAAAAGTCAAGAATCTGGTGTCAGAGGGAATTTGATGCAGAGGAGAAAATGATTATTTTGGCTTCCATACTTAGTGATTCATGTACTTTTAGTTATACTTAAATAGTAATTGAAATGTTATAGAGTGTTTTAGCATTTATTGCCAGCGAGTATGCTTCACTATCCTTAGAGATTAGGAGACTTGACCTCTTGCCTGAGTAGAAGTTTACTTCTGTTGGTTGCACCCATTAGGAACCCATTAATCATGACATTTGGATTGAAATGCAATCATATAGAAAAGTCTGGCTAGATTGCAAAATCATGGGCCTCTACCATGAGGGTCACACCTGTAGGCAGACATCTTAGACTTCACTTCAATAAAATCCCCGAGTTGAACACACTCGAAACACAGTGTCTGTGGAGGTACTGGGTTATGTGTCCAGGGCTGAAATAAACAGCGCACCTAGAGAGCTGTGAAAAAGAGATGAAATGAAAATCACTGTGAAAACTCTGCTTAAAGGGATATCATAGAACCATAGAATCCCAACAGTGTAGAGGCAGGCCATTCGACTCATCAAGTCCACACCAACTCTCCGAAGGCTATCCCACCCCGACCCGCCCCCCCACCCTATCCCTGTAACACTATATTTTCAATGGCTCAACCACCCAGCCAGCACATCCCTGGACACTAGGGGCAATTTAGCAAGACTAATCCACCTAACCTGCTCATCTTTGGACTGTGGGAGAAAACCAAAGCACTCAGAGGAAACCCATGCAGACACGGGGAGAATGTGCAAACTCCACACAGACAGTCACCCAAGCCTGGAATCGAACCGGGGTTCCTGGCGCTGTGATGCAGCAGTGTCACCTCTACTGAAATGGCTGCAGCTTTTCCCCTACCACCTTCTCTTCAAATTTCTGGGATATGAGACAGAACTGGAAACGCTTCCATGATCAGTGGCAGAATTATACAATAACTACAGACTTGTTGAGCAAACCAGAACAAGTACAAATCACTAGACATTTCTTGCTGTTGGGAATAGATTGCGTTAAAATATATTTCACCCTAAACCTTTCTGAAGAGCAAGTGAAAAAAAACACATGACATTCCCAGACACTCACAGAAACTGACTGACTTGTCGGGGTGAGAATAATATTATTATGCCTACTGGGAAATGGACCATTTGATGACAACCATTGAGACTGATAAATACCTAAGTGTGCATTTCAGCCATTATGACATTCCAGTCTTCGTCATAGCTTTCATTTCATAAGTGAAGACTTCTGTCATTTCATGAATTTTAGAAAATTGAACACCACACATGATTCCCAGTAAAGTGGAAAGTCTGAGGCAATAGTGAAAATACCAAATGAATCATAAAGAAATTGAGCAAATTCCACACAGATACATGCAAAACAAACCTCAAGTGGAGAAACACAAATACCGAAGGTATGGAGTGTAGTCTAGTATGAATAATGATGTCACACTGTACATACAATACCCCTGCAATAGTAAAAGAGCTACTGAAGTCAGAAATAGTATGAGATGCGAGTGAATAAAAATCAAGGTGAAATGGCAGAAAGCCAAATTTCATTTCAACATGATTGCTAAACCATTGCCAGAGTTCAGTGTTGGAGAGCCAGTTGAGGTACAAGCATTGATTGATATCAACAAACACGAGCCCCAGTGAAAACTTGGGACTTGTGTGGGAGCCACTGTCGTGTCAGTTATATGCAGAGAAAGTGAATGATCAGATATACCATAGGCATATACAAAACAGAAAGGCTGTTCCTTAGCTGATCAGAAAGAGATAAACACACCATCTACATACATCAGCCATCTGACCTAGAGGCCTACAGCATCCCAACAACAGAAATAGAACAACAAATGATACAGATTGACACTCTCTGGTGAAACAACATCACCCAGATTAACAGCCAACAACAACAACACACATGCCATTAAGAGACTGGCATGATTTGAGGACAATGTATGCAATACATATGCAGAGACTGATGGAATTAATAAACAAACAGCTAAGACAAAGAACAGTGATTATATGCAGTTGGTAGCTTGGGTAACTAAAAGTTTACCTGATAATACGTGCCTTCATATGTGTCGAAAGGAGATTTTTTGAATTGAAATCTAATAGATACAGATATCAGTCCGAGTCTGCTGTAATTATGTGACCTCTACCATGAGGCACACTCCTTTTAGCTAGACATCTTAAACTTCCCTTCAGTAAAGTCCCTATGTTGAACACACCGCTGTGTCGTGCACTCAACAAATGGTAAAACAAGGACAACTCGTGGTTGATAACTGGGGGGACAAATGAGTTGTTTCTATGTTGTAATTTCTATGTACAGAACAATGCAAAGATAAACACTCCATTCTATCTGATTTTGTCTACGATGTAAGTCTGGCTGCAGGAGAAAAATTATGAAGGCACTTGTTCGACAGCACAAACTGATTTTGTGTCCAAGTTGAAGGAGAATTATTGCATCAGTGCAGTCCTCAAAAGGAAATAAGAAAAGAGAAAAATCTGAGTGATGAGCAAGAACATTCTGCCTCGGTGCAGAATTTTCATGCCAAGAATTAGTGCACAGAGTACTTGGAGCACAGAATTGTTTACAATTATATTCCCATCTCTATGAAAAGAATAGAATGATGAGCTCAGCCTGGACAAAGCCAAACCTACAGTAGGTCAACATTAAATTTGGTTGACAAGGAAGTTATAAATAAATGTCAATGTTTTTAATGCTGCAGTGATTTATCGTCTTGGTTTTCTCCTCTTTAATCCATGCAAATTCTGGTCAATCCTGGAAGGGTTGGCTACTCTGCTTGCAACTAGGTTTTGCCAAAGGATTTTTTTCTATTTACAGAAGCAAAGTTAATGAAAACGCCAAAAGGGATAAAAAAGAAATGGATGCTGGCAAACTGAAATAAAAGCAGAAATTGCTGGAAGTACTCAGCAGGTCTGACAGGCCTGTGCAGAGAGAAAGAGTTAATGGTTCAGGTTCAGAAAATTAGTGATAATATCATTCCTATATGGAAAATCAACAGAAAGCAGAAACAGCAAGAAAAAATCTTGTGTTCCTGCAACCTTTTTTAGAACCTCAGAATGTCCCAAACTGTAACGTTATAATCACTGAAGTTCAATTGAAATGTAGTTCCTGCTTCTCATATTTGTTCATGGGATGTGTGCATCATTAGCATCCCTAATTGTCCTGGAAAACGTGATGGTGAGCTATTTCTTTTGTTTTCTGCAGCTCTTGAGGTATGGGAACAGCCATAATGCAGTCAGGGAGAGTTCCAAGACTAGCATAGGGACCCAGGAACGATTCTAGCCTTTGGCGACTGTCTGTGTGGTGTTTTCACCTTCTCCCTGTGTCTGCATGGCTTTTCTCCAGGTGGTTCAGTTTCTTCCCACAGTCCAAAGCTGTACAGGGTGGGTGGATTGGTCTAAATTGCCCACAGTGTCCAGTGATATGCCACCTACGTGGATTAGCTTTCTTCAGAGGGTAAGCGTGGAATTGATGGACTGAGCGTCCTGCTTCCAAATTTAAATAGGGATTCTATGATTCTATGAATACTGATGGAAGAGCAAAGTATTTCCAAGTTAGAATGGTGGTTGGTTTAGAGAGGAACTTGCACATGGTGGTGTTCCCATGTCTGCATGTTCCATGTGTTGCCCTTATCCTTCTAGATGGTAGTAGTTGTGAGTTGGAAGGTGCTGTCTGGTGAGCCTTGTTGGAATGAATTAATGTTGAATGTAATAGAAGGGGTGCCATCAAAACTGGCCAGTTTAACCTGGCTGGTATTGAGTTTTCTTCAGTGTTGTTGGAGCTGCACTCATCCAGGTAAGAGGGCGGTACTCCATCATACTCCTGACTTTTGGACAGCTTTGCGAGATGGGAGGTGAGTTACTTGCTGCACTACTCCTAGCCACTGACTTGGTCTTTACTTGCAGTGGTTAAGACTGCAGCCTCAATTTGCTGCCTCTCCTGCAGATTTGAGCTCTCTCCTCCTCCAGTGAGAGGTGTAAATACAGTGAGATAAGTTGGCAAGGCATGAGAGTATATGTAGAGTGAGATTTGGCTGGCAACATAAGCTGATTAGTTTGTACAGTCATGTCTATTTATTGATGGCAAATATCATCAGCTTGATCAGCACTTTCGATTTCTGGATGCTTGCAAATTAGTACCTGGACCTTTACAAATCCAAATTATTATTAAAATAATTATCCACTGCCTTCTTGAATGCCTCAATTGAAGCTACTTTGCCCACACTTCCAGGCAGTACTTTCCATGCCCTAATTATTCACTGTGTAAAGACATTTTTCCTCACTTTGCCCTTGCTTCATTTGCAGATCACTTTAAATCTCTGCCGTCTTGTTCTTATTCCTTTTACAAGCAGGAACAGTTTCTCTGTATCTACTCGATCAAGATAACTCATGATTTTGAAAAGTCTATTATGTTTCCACCCAGTTTTCCTCTTTCTAGAGAGATCAGTCCCAACTTTATCAATCTATTCTCATAATTGAAGTTCCTCATCCCTGGAAACACTCTTGTAAAACACTTCTGCACTCTCTCCAATGCATTCACATCCTTCCCATAACGTAGCACCCACAACTGTACACAATGTCTTGTGTTAATGCTGTGTAGTGAAACTGAAGATTCTCTGTAGGATACAAGCTTGGGCCAGATTTAAGGAAACTTGGTTATCCAAGCATGAGAAACTTCTCTTGACTTCCCAGACTGCATCAAACGGAATTGAAACTATTATGGTTGACATTGACGTGCTTATAAGAGTTGTGAGAGAGAACATATTTAGACATCAGTCTGCCTGTGGGCTCCACTGCAGATCTTTTGTTGGGGCTTACTCCTCCAGCCTTAAATTCTCTCATAGTAACCACAACACAATTGAGCTCTTCCTTTCTACTGCGTGTTCAGTTGATGAGTGACAGTGTGTGTCCACATCTCAGTGGACCTGCACCCTATATGTCAGGGTGGTGGAGGAGCCCAATCTCGTCTGAGTGTCTCTGAAGCTTTAACCTGGAGCCATGAGGAGGCACAGAGGGGGAATGAGTTGACAGAGAGTTTGTATACTGACAGGGGAGACAACGGCCCAGACTTTTTCATGTCAGCCAGCCATACCGTTGTAGTGAAATATTGGAAAAGTTGAGAAACTCGAGTCCTACTCCTTAACTTGGCCATTCTTATTTTTTGAAGTGGTGGAATTGGGGGTAGGCCATATTTGTGTGTACACAGTTCCTAGAGGAAACTGGCCATAGAGTCATAGATTCATATATATGGAAACTGACCCTTCAGTCCAACTTGTCCTTGCTAGCCAAATATCCTAATCTGACCTAGTCCCAATTGCCAGCATTTGACCCATATCCTTCTAAACACGTCCTATTTATACACCCATCCAGATGCCTTTTAAATGGTGTAATTGTACCCAGCTCCATCACTTCCTCTGTTAGCTTGTTCTATACCCGCACCACCTTCTACGTGAAAATTTAACCCCTCAGGTCCTTTTTAAATTTTTCCCCTTTCACCTTAAGCCTATGCCCTCTAGTTTTGGACTCCTCAACCCTAGGAAAAAAGACGTTGGTTATTCACCCTGTCCATGCCCCTCCTGATTTTATAAACCTCTGTGAGGTTACCCCTCAGCCTCCGATGCTCCAGGGAATAAAGGGCCCAGCCGATTCAATCTCTCCCTATAACTCAAACCCTTCAGGCCCGGCAACACCCTTGTAAATATTTTCTGCACCCTCTGAACTTTAACAACGTCCTTCCTATAGAAGAGCAACCAGAATTGTACATGGTATTCTTAAAAATTAATTTATGGTCACAACATGACATCTCAATTCCTATATTCAGTGTTCTGACCAATGGAGGCAAGCATACCAAATGCCTTCCTCATCACTCTCGTCTACCTGTGACTAAACTTCCAAGGAACTATGTACCTGCACCCCTAGGTCTCTGTTCAGCAATACTCCTCAGCATGCCACCATTATCTGTATAAGTCCTGCCCTGGTTTGCCTTATCAAAATGCAACACCTAGCATTTATCTAAACTAAACTCCATCTGCCACTACTCGGTCCATTGGCCCATCTGATCAAGATCCCATTGTATTCTGAGATAATCTTCTTTGCGTCAACTGCACCACCTGGTTTGGTGTCATCTGCAAACTTTACTAAACCTGCCTCCTATGTTCACATCCAAAACATTTATATAAATGACGAAAAACAGTGGACCCAGCACCGATCCTTGTGGCTCACCACTGTCATAGGCTTCCAGTTCAAAAAGCAACCCTCTATTGTCACTCCCACTTCCTACAGACAAAAGGAGTGGCCATGGGTACCCGCATGGGCCCAAGCTATGCCTGCCTCTTCGTACGATACGTGGAACAGATCCTCTTCCACAGCTACACTGGCCCTATCCCCCACCCCTTCCTCTGTTACATCGATGACAGTATCGGCACCGCCTTGTGCTCCCACGAGGAGCTCGAACAGTTCATTGACTTCACTAACACCTTCCACCCCAACCTCAAGTTCACCTGGACTATCACTGATACCTCCCACTTCTCCCTGGACCTCTCTGTCTCCATCTCTGGTAACCACCTGGAAATGATATCTATTTCAAGCCCACCGACTGCCACAGCTACCTAGACTACACCTCCTCTCACCCACCTTCCTGCAAGAATGCAATCCCCTATTCCCAATTCCTCCGCCTCCACCGCATCAGCTCCCAATATGAGACGTTCCAATCCTGGACATCCCAGATGTCCTCGTTTTTCAAGGACCGCAATTTCCAAACCCCAACAGAGGTTGAAAGCGCCCTCGACCGCATCCTTTGCATTTCCTGCACCTCAGCCCTCACACCCCTCCCCGCAATAAAAACAGACAGAATTCCCCTTGTCCTCATGTATCGCCCCATTAACCTCCGGATTCAACACATCATTCTCCGCCACTTCTGCCACCTGCAATCTGACCCCACTACGAAGGATATATTTCCCTCCTCACCCTTATCTACCTTCCGGAGGGACCACTTTCTCTGCGACTCCCTCATCCACTCCACACTCCCCACCAGCCCCACCACCCTCGGCACTTTTCCTTGCAGCCGCAGGAGGTGCTACACCTGCCCCTACACCTCCCCCGTCACCTCTATCCCAGGCTCCAAAAAAACCTTCCACATTAAACAGATGTTGACCTGCACATCCGCTAATGTGGTCTATTGTATCCGCTGTTCCCGATATGGCCTCCTCTACATCGGGGAGACCAAGCGGAGACTTGGAGGCCACTTTGTGGAGCATCTATGCTTGGTTCACGACAAATGACAACATCTCCCAGTCGCGAACCACTTCAACTTCCCCTCCCACTCCCTGGGCGACATGTCCATCCTGGGCCTCCTCCAGTGTCACAATGATGCCACCCGGCAACTGGAGGAACAGCACCTCATATTCCGCCTTGGAAGCCTACAACCCAGTGGTCTCAATGTGGACTTTACTAGCTTCAAAATCTCCCCACTCCTGACCTCATCCCAAGACAGCACCCCCCTCATCCCCGCCTCCTAGATCCGTTCATCTTCTCTCCCACCCATCTGCTCCACTATCCACCTTCTATCACTGTCCCCCTCTCTATTTATTTCAGGGCCACCTTCCCCTTCCCCATTTCTGAAGAAGGGTCCAGACCCGAAACGTCAGCTTTCCTGCTCCTCTGATGCTGCCTGGCCTGCTGTGTTCCTCCAGCTCCACACCTTGTTATCTGAGACTCCAGCATCGGCAGTTCTTACTACCTCTATCATCACCCTCTGTCTCCAACCTTCAAGTCAATTTTGTATCCAATTGGCTAGCACCCCCTGGATTCCATGTGACCAGTGTATTTGGAGCCCCGAATGTTTGGAACCAGGTGCGTGGAGATTAGACCAAGTTAGAGCAGGTCTGTTCACAGGACATTTCATTTAGATAGACAGGGCACCCCTATGTAGAGCAAGGCACTCCTATGGATATGATAGTAGATGCAATGGGGTCGGGTTCAGGAATCCTTTTTGGGAAAGCGGGTGGTACACTGGGTTTCCTTCACAGATAGAGATGAGGAATCCTTTGGGAACTTGGTCAGATGCCTTTTGGACCTTAACTATATAAATTATTGTGTGTAAAGTTGCATGAACATTTGGAACTGTCTAACTTGTCCAGAATTATTGAGGTGGCAAAATGTATTTTTTTTTGTGAATGAGGTGCTTATTTTTCAACAGAGTGTGTAGAATTTTAAATGATAAAACTATTCTTTTCCTTCTATGTGCATGAATACTCAATGAGATGGCCTGGCAGGTGAAGGGGGACTGTGGTAGCCGGAATTTGGAATTAACTTGGCATTGAGGCACGAAGGTCATGGAAATGGGTATGGATAGGGGAAATGAAGGTCTTTGCAGAGTGTAAAGGTATACGATTGCAAGAGTGGGTATGTGTAGGCATGGATAGGTGTATAGGGATCGGGGATATGGAGTGTGTTTGGAGGGTTGAGGACTGGAGATGCTCCTCAAACATTTTCTGCAGATATATTTGTCCTCAAGCATTTCAGCGTCCAGGAGCTCCCATATGCACAGCTGTGATACATTACCCAGATAACAAGGTGTAGAGCTGGATGAATACAGCAGGCCAGGCAGCATCAGAGGAGCAGGAAAGCTGATGTTTTGGGGCTGGACCCTTCTTCACTCAGACTCTAGCATCAGCAGTTCCTACTGTCTCTGTGATATATTACCTGTTGTGCCATTCTTAATCAGGAACAAAAACGAAGTTGCTGGAAAAGCTCAGCAGGTCTGGCAGCATCTGTGGAGGAGAAAACAGAATTAACGTTTCAGGTCCAGTGACCCTCCCTCAGAACTGATGGTGGCTGGGAAAACGTCAGTTTATATGCAGAAAATAGGGAGGTGGGTCGGGTAGGGAGTAAACAATAGCATAGAGCCCAAAGAGAGAGAAAGACAGTTGGACAGAAAAAGGAGTTGCTAATGATCAGAATGGGAGGGTGAATAGTTGTTAATGGGGACTGTTAGTGACTAACAACAGGGGGTGTGTGATGGCAGGCTATGTGGTAACAAGGCCTGGTGTGTGGGGTGAGGGGCTGGGACATGGGAGAGTTTAGGCCCTAAAATTATTGAACTCAATATTGAGTCCGGAGGGCTGTAGGGTCCCCAAGTGGAAAATGCGGGGTTGTTCCTTCAGCTTGCGTTGGGCTTCACTGGAACACTGCAGCAAGCCAGAGACAGAGATGTTGCCCAGGGAGCAGGGCGGTGCATTGAAGTGGCAGGCAACAGGTAGTTCAGTGTCTTTTTTGCAAGCAGAACGTAGATGTTCTGCGAAGCGGTCGCCAAGTCTATGCTTCGTTTCCCCAAAGTAGAGGAGACCACATTGTGAGCAGCGAATGCAGTAGACTAGATTCTGGGAAGTGCAGGTGAAGTGTTGCTTCACCTGGAAAGTATGTTTGGGCCCTTGGATAGTGGGGAGGGAGGAGGTAAATGGGCAGGTGTTGCACCTTCGCTGGTTACAGGGGAAGGTGCCGTAGGGCTGTGGGAAGGTGTTGGGGGTGAAGAAAGTGTGGACCAGGGTTTCCCGGACAGAACAGTCCCTGCGGAAGGCGGACAAGGGAGGGGAGGGGAATGTGTGTCTGGTGGTGGCATCTTGCTGGACGTGGAGGAAATGATGTCTGATGATCTTCTGAATGTGGATGCTGGTGGGATGGTAGGTAAGGACAAGGGGAATCCTATCGCTGTTGTGGGAGGGAAGAGAAGGGGTGAGGGCGGAAGTGCAGGAGATGGGTCGGACCTGGTTGAGGGCCCTGTCGACAACGGAGCTGGGGAATCCTCGGTTGAGGAAGAAGGTGGACATTTCGGAGGCTCCCTTGTCAAAGTTGGCCTCATCTGAACATATGCGACGGAGACGAAGGAACTGAGAGAATGGGATCAGAGATAGTAGGAACTGCAGATGCTGGAGAATCCGAGACGACAAGGTGCAGGGCTGGATGAACACAGCAGGCCAAGCAGCATCATAGGAGCAGAAAGGCTGACGTTTCAGGCCTAGACTTTGAGGGCAGGCTTCAGACTAGGCAGTTTACATCCTTCTGGACTTAATATTGACTTCAGCACCTTCAGATTACATAGAAGATAGAACAGTACAGCACATTACAGGCCCTTCGGCCCACGATGTTGTGCCGACCTATTATCCTACTAAGATCAATCTACCCTGCATACCCTACATTTTACTATCCTCCATGTGCCTATCCAAGAGTCGTTTAAAAGTCTCTAAAGTATCTGACTCCACTACCACTGCCGACAGCGCATTCCACACGCCCACCACGCTCTGTGTGAAGAACCTACTTCTGACATCTCCCCTATACCTTCCTCCAATCACCTTAAAATTATGCCCCCTCGTAATAGTCATTTCCACCCTGGGAAGAAATCTCTGACTATCCACTCTATCTTTGCCTCTCATCATCTTGTAAACCTCTATCAAGTGACCTCTCATCCTTCTTCGCTCTCTCAACCTTTCCTCATAAGACCTGCCGTCCAGTCCAGGCAGCATCCTGGTAAATCTCCTCTGCACCCTCTCTAAAGATTCCACATCTTTCCTGTAATGAGATGACCAGAACTGAACACAATATTCCAAATGTAGTCTAACCAAAATTTTATAGAGCTGTAGCATTACCTCACGGCTCTTAAACTCAATTCCCCTGCCAATGAAAGCCAATGCACCATACACCTTCTTAACAACCCTATCAACTTGGGTAGCAACTTTGAGGGATCTATGGACATGGACCCCAAGATCCCTCTGTTCCTCCACACTGCCAAGAATCCTGCCATTAACCCTGTATTCTGCATTCAAATTTGAACTTCCAAAATGAATTACTTAACGCTTTTCTGAGTTGAATTCCATCTGTCACTTCTTTGTCCAGCTCTGCATCCTGTCAATGTCCCGTTGCAACCTACAACAGCCCTCCATGCTGTCCACAATTCCACCAACATTCATGTCATCGGCAAACTTACTAACCCACCCTTCCACTTTCTCATCCAAGTTATTTATAAAGATCACAAAGAGCAGAAGTCCCAGAACAGATCCCTGTGGAACACCACTGGCCACTGAACTCCAGGCTGAATACTTTCCTTCTACTACCACCCTCTGTCTTCTATTGGACAGCCAATTCTGTATCCAGACAGCGAAATGTCCCTGAATCCCATGCCTCCTTACTTTCTGAATGAGCCTACCATGTGGAACCTTATCAAATGCCTTGCTAAAATCCATATACACCACATCCACTGCTCTTACTTCGTCAATGTGTTTTGTCACATCCTCAAAGAATTCAATAAGGCTTGTGAGGCATGACCTGCCCCTCACAAAGCCTTGCTGGCTATTTCTAATCAAACTGTGCTTTTCTAAATAATTTTCTAAATACTATCTTTCAGAATCCTCTCCAATATCTTGCCCACCACAGAAGAAAGACTGACTGGTCTGTAATTTCCAGGATTATCCCTATTCTCTGTGAACCCACTTCCCCTCCTTCCCTTTCTTTTGGCTTTACTTGCTGCATTCTTTGTCACAGGGGGAGATGATGGCCTGGTGGTTTTAACACTGGACTGTTAATCCAGAGACGCAGATAACATTCTGGAGGACCTGGGTTCAAATCCCGCCGTGATGGAATTTGAATTCACTAAATATCTGGAATTAGGAATCTAATAATGACCGTGAATCCATTGTCCATTGTTGGAAAAACCCATTTGGTTCATTAATGTCCTTTAGGGGAAGGAAACTGCCATCCTTACCTGATGTGGCCTACAGGTGACTCCAGACCACAGCAATGTGGTTGACTCCTAGCTGCCCTCCAGACAATTCAGGATGGGCAATAAATGGTCCCTAGCCAGTGATGCCCTCATTCGTGAATGAATAAAGATTTTAAAAAATCACCATGTCTTCTTTCCACTCCCCCACTCCAGTAGCACTTTCTGTTCTTTCCTGTTTGGCAATTAGATATACCATTGTTCTGCCATTCTCACATTCCGATCGCTTAATTTACACTATCAGCAGCCTCTCTCCCCCAGCACTCTAATCCTGCCCTCCCCCCCGCTATTGCATTAATACACCCCTCTCCACACTTCACGTCAGCTCTGATGAAGAGTCATCTAGACTCGAAACGTTAGCTTGCTCTCTCCCCATGGATACTGCCTGAACCTGTGATTTCCAGCTTAAAGAAACAGCCCCAGCTTCACTCCATATCAAACTGTCCCGGTTTGTATTTAATTATTCGACAGCCCCTCGTGCAACTACAGGGATTGCTCTAGCAGAGTTGCAAACAGGGGAGAAGACTCTGCACCCGCTTAAATCTGATCTTGCTGGACCTGTGGGAGAGGGTGGAATGGCATCAAGAATGCCAAAGCCGGACACAAGACTCCTCAAAGCAAGGGAGACAGTTTACCTCAGGGGATGAAGTTTAGTGCCAAAGGAACGGAAATGGCCCTGCATGGGTTAGAGGCATGGTTGACACAAGGTCAGGTCCCGTGACGTACAAAGTAGGTGAGGCAGTCCTGAACAAGCACATGGACCACATGAAATCTGCAAACTCACAAACGGGACAGCAGCAATACATATCCAGCCCCTCAGAGCAGCTGTCAGAACTGAGGGTTCTCCCTCTCCAACTCGTGTTGAAGAAACTCAGAGTCTGGGATGGACAGGGCGGTAAATGCCTTTACCGAATGAAGAAGAGAATGCATTTCTTCTGAGATGCTCTGGGCTGGCTATGGCTTGGTACATGCCGTCTGTATCCAAGACTGAGTCAGAGGAATCAGACCAGTTGCAAAATCCCCAAATTAGAGGGGAGCGGATGTAATGATTGCAATTAGGTCACCTAGGTGGTCCTCATCGAATATGAGTTCCCTGATTGGGGCTGTTAACCTGGTCCAATCAGGGAGCTCTGGGTGAAAGATATAAACACGAGTGTCAAAGGTTCTGCTCAGTCTGACAGCTGGCTCTGAGGAAGCCGGCCAAGTGTCAAGTATTATGCACATGTAAATAAAAGGTGACTTGGTGATGGGATACTGGCGTTTGTGGAGTTCTTTCAGTTTCTGAGATAAGGAATATCTCAAACGCAGGAGGACAGCCAAAGCTGAAATAAGGAAGGCTAACAGGAAGCATGAGAAAAGGATGGCAGTCTGTGCTAAAACAAGCAGTAAAATGTTCTTCAAACATAATGATCATAAAAGAACCCATAAGGATCAAGCAGGGTGAACTATTCACTGAAGCGGACGATATGGCGGAGGTACTAAGAGAATACTTTGACTTCTTCTTTACCAAATTAGAAGATGGTGACAATGGCCAGGTTGAAAATGTGGGTGTTGAGCAATTGAGCAGTCCAGTGATAGAAAAAGAAGAGGTCCTAAAAAGGCTGGCAACAGTCCAGATAAAGAAGTTTGAGGCCCAGATGGGAGGCACCCTAGAGAGAGATAAAGGACCAAATTCCAAAGCTGTTGACAGAAATTTTCCAAACCCACCAATATGACACCTTTTGATTATGAAAGACGCAAAGGATAACCCAGGAAACTGAGACTGTCAGTTTGACATCAATAGTGGGAAATCTGATTGGAGGCCATACAATGGGATAAGATAAATATAGACTTAGAGGAAAAATAAGTTAATACTAGACAGTCAACTCAACTTTGTCAAGGTCATGTCTGACAATTTTAATAGAGTTGTTTGACAAGGTGACAGGCAGTGCATGAGGGTAGCGCTATGGATGATATATTTGGACTTACTGAAAGAATTTGGTATTGTGCCACATGGCAGGTTGCTTAGCTAATTAGAAATATCTGGGATTTATGGATCCCTGGCACCATAAATTAGAAATTGGCTGCTCAAAGATTTAAAAAAACTGAGGGTAGCTGTAGATGGGCATTTCTCAGATTGCAGATGAATTGAAAGTGGTGTTCCCTAGGGATCAGTATTGGGACCCTTGCTTTTTCTGATTTATATAAACAATTTGGAGATTGGTGTTGAGAGCAAAATCTCTAAATTTGCAGATGATACTAAGCTATGTAGAATAATGAATTGTAAGGATGATGCTGAGTGACTTCAGAGGGACATCGACAGTTATCCAAATGGGCAGACGCCTGGCAGATGAATTTCACTGTAGAGAAACGATGTAATGCTTTTTGGTAGGAGAAACATGGAGAGGCAAGGCAGGCTCAATGGTACAACTTTGAGGGGAGTACAAGAGCAGAGGGACCTAGGAATTCGTGTGTCTGATTCTCTAAAGGTGACCAGGCAAGTTGAAACAGTTGTTAAGAAGGCTTATAGGATTCTGAGTATATATAAACAGAGGCACAGTGCATAAAAACAAGGAAGTGATGCTACACCTCTACAAATCATTGATCAGACTACATTTGGAGTATTGTGTTCAGTTCTAGGCATCTTATTTAAGGAAGGATGTGAGAGCCTTGGAGAGAGTTTGAAGGAGCTTTCTTAGAATGATATCAGGAATGAGAGATTTTAAATACATGGAAAGATTAGAGAAATTGGGTTCATTCACATTGGAGCAGAGACAATTGAGAGCTGACCTTGTTAAAGTTCAAAATTATGAACAATTTTGACAGGGTAAAGAAGGATATTCTGTTTCCTCTAGTTAATATGTCAGTAACCAGGGGGTCACAATTTTAAGATTGTCAGCAAGAGAGCTAGGAGTCAGATGTCAGAGAGTTATTAGGATTTGAAATGCACTGCCTGGCAGAGTGTTAGAGGTAGATCCATAGGAGGCTTCAATAGAGAACTGGACATTTATTTGAAAGTTATGAATTTAGAGAGCTATAGGGCTGGTGAATGGAACCAGCTGGGTGAGTGGCCTTCTTCTGTACTGTAAAATTCTATGATTCTGTGATAAGGAATATTCAGTTATAACTGGTGTATGTGATTTCTGAGAGAGAAAGCTTTCAGTGTCTATGAACCCACAGCAGAGCTGAAGAAATTGGAAATTCAGGAAAAAAAATCTGCTTTAAGATGAAGAATTTGGTTATTATGGATAATAAAAATGGCAATACTGAAAGCAAATATGATGCAAAGAAATCTCTGTTTTCATTGCTGTGCTGTGGGGCATATAAAGGCAAGTTGCTGGAAGCTTAAAGGAAACCTAATTGCAGAAGTAAAACTATTTAACAATTCTTCAGAAAATGACCGTAACAGCTAAAGGCAGGTGTAAGACAGCCAGAGCAATCGTACAGTTGCCAAGCATTACCTCAGAATTCACTGCAGTGGTGAATGTATTTGTGCAGTATAGAAAGGAGAATTTCCTTAGGTATTGAGGAACCCAGTCAGCTTACTGAAAATTATAAAAGGTTTTCCTTCTAAGGGAGATGTATTCTTTTACTCCTTGAATGAAATGAGTAAATAAATTTTGGGAACTACTGAAGCAGGTCAGTCATTGAAGTTGGCTGATAGAATCATACTAAACAGGAGCAGGAGTAGGCCATTTGGCTCTTCAAGGCTGGTTCACTGTTCGATTTCATCATGGCTGATCATCCAATTCTGCATCTGTTACTGCTTTCTCCCCACATGTCTTAATCTTTTAACCCTAAGAACAATATCTAACTCCAAAAAAATTCAATGTTTTGGCCTCAGTTGTTCTCTGTGGAAATTTTTACAGCTTCACCACACTGGGTGCAGACATTTCTCCATCTCTCAGTCTTAAATGGCCTACCTGTATCCTCAGACTGTAACCCTTGATTCTGGACTCTCAGTCATCAGGAACATCCTTCACGCATTTACCTTATTTAGTGATTTGTTTTTCAGAAAGTCTGATGAAAATAAATGCGCAACTCATGCTCCTCCTGACTCCACAAGAAGGTTTCAAAGGTGCTTATACATTTTTTAAGACAAAAACTTGAACTTTCTTTGCCAATAAGAGGGATTCAGAAATATCCTGAGGTAGATGGAGAAGGGTGACTGCAGATAGGAAGCCTGCTCACTTGTCCAATGTTTTTTTTTCCCAGGGAAATGATTTAGCAATTGCTTAGCTATTAAGGAAGATGTCCAAGGGTCCTACAGCCTGTTTTGGGTGGTCACCAACAACCTGTAACAAATTGGAGAAAAAGTATGGCTGTGGCCTGAATGGAATGGAGACTGGGAATGTTCTATTGCACAATAGGCCATCATTGTACCTGATCTAAAGATACAAAATTCTACTTCTCAAAGTAGAAGCCACTCTGGATAGGGCAGCAGAACCAGAGGGAGAGTTCAAGACTTCCTGTTAAGAACTATTTTTCACTTTACTGCTGGCTTACTGTGGAGAATTACCGTGCAGATTAATGGACATTTCATCTTGTCTCTTTGACACAAAACTATTAGAGAAACTGGGTGATTCTCAAACACCCCCCAAATCAATCCAAAGAATAATCTATAATCATCCTGTGACAATCAGCTAAGTGGCAGACTGTAATCGTCCTGCGAGGATCTGGCAGGTGGCACAATATGATGATGACAACAATAATACTTTGATAATATTGTGACCAGTGAGGTTCTGAAGAAGGGTCACCAACTCAAAATGTTCACACTGTTTTCTCTTCATTGATGCTGCCAGACCTGCTGAGTTTCTTCAGCAGTTTCTGTTTATCTTTGTTGAGGCAAAACCGTGCCTTTAACAAATTCAACATAACCTCCTTTCTCTTGTACTCTATGCCCCTGTATTAACAGCTCTCTCTACCTTTAATAACTTATGTGCATAAACACCCAGTTTCCTCTGCTCTTCACATCTTTTAGGGTTGTAGCCTTTAGTATGCTCTTCCTACCAAAATTTCTTATCTCACCTCTACATTGCAAGTCAGGTGCCTCCTACCCGCCCACTCCTCCAACTTGTTTATGTCGTGTTGTAGTTCTTGTTGTCTCGCTTACGGTGCGCAACTTTTCCAAGTTTCACATGATCAGCAAATTTTGAAACTGTCCCTGTGCATCAAGGCAAGGATCATAAGTATCTATCTGGAAAAGCAAGGGTCCCAACATTGACCCCTTTGGAACTCCACTACAAGCCTTCCCCAGCTAAAAAATACTCATGAAGTATTTCTCTCTGTTCCCTACCGCTCAATCAATTTTGCTACTGCCACTGTCACTTTTATTTCTGAGCTTAAACTTTGTTCACAAGTCTGTTGTGTGGTAATACAATAATAGTTATGGGTGACTTTAATCTACATGTTGATTTGGTTAATCAAATTGGAAAGGGTAGCAATGACAACAAATTCATAGTGCATTAAGGTTAGTTTCCTAAAGCAATATGTCATGGACCCAACCAGGGAGCAGGCTATCTTTGCAGGATTTGGTTATGTGTAATGAGGCACATTTAATACATGACATTAGAGTAAAAGATCCTCGGGGAAGTAGTGATCATAACATGATAGAATTTAATAGTTAGTTTGAGAGTGAGAAACTCAGTTCGGAAGGAATTACAATGAAATGAAGATGGAGTTAGCTGAAGTGAACAGAGCAGAAAAATTAGCACGAATAGCATTAACAAGCAGTGGCAGATATTTGAGAAGGAACTTCATGATTCTCAGCAAAAGAAAATCCCAAATAAGCAGGAAAGATTCTGGGAGGGATAAACAAACCAAGAAAGTTAAGGAGCATATTAATTTGAAAGAAAAAGCATGTAGGAAGGCAAAAGTCGGCAATAGCCCCAAAGACCATGATAAATTCAGAATCCAGCAAAGAATTACTAAAAAGATAATAAAGACAGAAAATAAACTGCAAAAGCAAACTAGTAAGGAATAAAAAACTGACAATAAAAGCTTCTTTAAACATATAAAAAGGAAGAACGAGGTCAAAGTGAACATAGGCCCCTGAGAAAGTGAATCTGCAGAGTCTGATTTTGAGGAATAAGATATTTTATGTTGGTGTTTACTGTGGAAGATACTTTGAACATTTTGTTAATATTAAGAATACTGGGGAGGAATTCAGTACCATCATAATCAGTAGAAAAGTAGTATTAGACAAACTAATGGAGCAAAAAGCAGATACGTCTCCTGGCCCTAATTGTATGCATTCTAGGATCCTAAAAGAGGTAGCTGCAGAAATAATGGATGCATTCGCTATAATTTTCCAAAGGTGAGGGAGGCATAAAACAGATAATGATAGACTGATAAGCTTAACACCTATTGTTAAGTATTTGAATCAATTACTATGGAAATAATAGCGAAACTTTTGGAAAATCATAATCTAATCCAGCAGGGTCAGCAAAGCTTTGTGAAAAAGAAATCACGTCTGACTACTTTATTACTGTTCTTCAAGGTAGCCTTGGTGAAAGTGGATGGAGGGGAGCCAATAGATGTTTAGAGTTCCTGAAGACATTTGACAAGGTATGTCACAAAATGTTAAGTCACAAGATAAGAGCTTATGGTTTTGGTGGTAGTATATTGGCATGGATAGAGAATTGGTTCATGACCAGTAAACAGCAAATGGAATAAGGGACCCTTTTTTCAGGTTGACCACCTGTAATCAGCGGGGTTCCACAGGGGTCAGTGCTCGGACCACAACTATTTGGAGTAAAGATGTGAAGGTACTGTAAATAATTTGCAGACAATACAAAAATAGGTGGAAAGGCAGGTTGTGAGAGAGGTTCAAACAGTTTACAGAGAGATGTTGATAAGTTAAGTAAGTTGGCTATAAGTCGGCAAATGGACTATGATGTAGAAAAAAATATGAAGTTGCTCACTTTGGAAGGGAAAGCAAAAGGACAATATTATGTAAATGGAGAAAATCTGCAAGAAGTTGCAACACAAAGGGACTTGGGGAACTTGTGCACGAAATATAGAAAGCTAGCACATGGGTGCAACAGGTAATCAGGGAGGCTAATGGAATGCTGGCCCTTATTTCAAGGGGTTTGGAATATAAGAGTAGGGAAGTCTTATTGCAACTGTACAAGGTGCAGGTGAGACCATATCTGGAGCACTGTGAGCAGTTTGGTCCCCGTATTGAAGGAAAGATATCATTTCAGTGGAGACAGTTCAGAGAAGGCTCACTAGGATAATCCCTGATATGGAGGGATTGTCTTATGAACAATGGCTGAACAATTTGGGACTCTACTGACTGGAGTTTAGAAGAATGAGATGATCTCATTGAAACATATTGGATTCTTAAGGGGCTTGACAGGGCAAATGCTGAGACGATGTTTGCCTCATGGGAGAGCTTAAGACCAGAGGGCATAGTCTTGGAGTAAAAGGGCACCAGTTTAAGACTGAGATGGGGAGTTTCTTCTCAGAAGGTTGTGAGTCTTTGGAACTCCTCACCACAGAGAGCTTTTGGGTCTCAGTCTTTATGTATATTTAAGTCTGTGATAGATTCTTGATCAGTAGGGTAATCAAGGGTGACTGGAAAAATGCAGGAAAGTGGACATAAGGTATGTCAGATCAGCCAGGATCCTAATGAATGTCGAAACAGGTTCAATGGGACAAATGGCCCACTCCTATTTCTTATGGTCTTTGGTGTAATGGCTAATGTATCAATCATCTTTTGTAAATCAATGTATACATTAGCAACAGCATTACCCTTTTCAACTCTCCTGTTACTTCTTCAAAAAGCTCCGAAAATTAGTTAAACATGGTTTTCCCTTACAAAATCTGTGCTGGCTGCCCTCAATTAATTTACGTTTATCCATGACATTCTTAATTTTGTCCTGAATTATTGTTTTGAGAAGTTTCCCAACCACTAAAGTTGAACTGACTGATCTTAGTCATTTGGGTTATTCTTATACCCAGTTTCTAACAATTTTGTCATTCTTCGGTTCTCCAGTCCACTCGCACCACCCCTGAGTCTAAGGAAGACAATTATTGTCAGTGCCAACTTCCCTCAATATCCCTGAATGCCTCACTTTCAGTCCCAGTGCAGTGTTAACTTAAGGTCCAAACAGTATTTCGAATACTTCCCTCCTAATAATTTTAAATCTTCTAGCAACTGAATGTCCTCCTCTGTCACTGTGTTCTGGGCAGCATCTTCATTTTTAGGAAACATAGTTGTAAAATATTTTTAATACCTCAGCCATGCTCTCTGCCTCATTGTATAAATCCCCGTTTGTCTCGAATCCGTCCACAATCAATTTACTATGTTATATGCCTACAGAAGACCTTGGAATTCTCTTTTATATTGGCTCCCAGTCTCTTTTCAACTCGCCTCTTTGCTTCTCTTATTTGCATTTTCACCTCCCCTCTGAAGCTTCTATATCAAAGCCAGCTCTCAATTGTATTTCCTACCTGATATCTGTAATAAGTACTCTTTTTCCTTTTTATCTTATTTATTTTGTCATCCAGAGACCTCTGGATTTTTTTGCCCTACCTTCCCTTTCAAGGGGAAGTACCTTGATTATTCGGCAGTCATTTTCCTTACTAATATTTGACCCCAAATCATTCTGCCCAGATCCACTCTTACCCAGTTGAAGTTGGGTAACTTACCCATGTCTTGGGTAATCCCTCAATTAAGTATTCTTCCCCTGGTTTTTCTTTGTCCTTTTCCATAGTCACCATAATCATTGCCTCCTAAATCCACTTGGTCCACATCATTCCAAGAACCAGGCTGAGCTTCGCCTCCTTTTCCTTTGGACTGGAAACATGGTGCTGCAGGAAATTCTTCTGAACGCATTCTAGGTACACTTACCTCTCTCTGCACTTGACACTATTACTATCCTAGTGTACATTGGTATTTTAAAATCTTCCATTATAACCACACTGTAATATTTGCAGGTCTCTGTAATTTCGTTGCAAATTTGTTCCTCTACATTTTTCCTACTATTTGGTGGTCTATAGATTGCCCAAAGTAATGTGATTGCAAGACAACAAGGTGCAGGGCTGG
>NC_063344.1:72209162-72277436 GCF_021869965.1 Rhincodon typus | reverse complement strand
GGACAGCGAGAGCCTTTTTCCTCGGATGGTGATGGTTAGCACGAGGGAACATAGCTTTAAATTGAAGGGTGATAGATATAGGACAGATGTCAGAGGTGGGTTCTTTACTCAGAGAGTAGTAAGGGAGTGGAATGCCCTGCCTGCAATAGTAGTAGACTCGCCAACTTTAAGGGGATTTAAATGGTCATTGGATAAACATATGGATGATAATGGAATAGTGTAAGTTAGATGGGCTTCAGATTGGTTTCACAGGTCGGCACAACATCGAGGGCTGAAGGGCCTGTACTGCGCTGTAATGTTCTATGCAAAAAAATAAGAATCCCTATAGTGTGGAAACAGGCCATTCAGCTTAATAAGTCCAAACCCACCCTCTGAAGAGCACCCCACCCACACTCAAACCCCTAGCCTATCCCTGACCCACACATCCCTGGGCACTATTGCATGGCCAACCTAATCTGCACATCTTTGGACAGTGGGAGTAAACTGGAGCACCTGGAGGAAACCCTCACAGGCACAGGGAGAATGTGTGAACTCCACACAGAAAGTCACCTGTGGCTGGAATTGAACCTGGGTCCCTGGTGCTGTGAGGCAGCAGTGCTAACCACTGAACCATGGTGCTGCCCTAAAAGGAAGTGTCAGGTGGTCAGAAGAACATTGAACAATAAGGTAAAATAGAGAGTACAATTATAAAGTGGATGAAGGAGCAGAGGAACTGGGTGTGTACGTGCATGGATCATTAAAGGTGGCAGGACAGGTGGAGAGAGCAGTTAATAAAACATAGTGTTTCATTCATAGGGTACAAGAGCAAGGAGGTGATGTAGAGCTTAAACAAGACACTGGTTAGGCTTAAGCTGGAGTGTTGTGTATCGTTGCAGAATCCACATTTTGGGAAAGATGTGACTGTGTTAGAAAGTGCAGAAACAATTTACTAAAATGGTTCCAGAAATGAGAAATCTCAGCAATGAAGATTGAAGAAATTGGGACTGTTCTCATTAGAGTGAAGAGGGCTGAAAGGAGATCTGATTGAGGTTTTCAAAGTCATGAGTGGGCAGAACAGAGTAGGTAGGGTGAAGTTGTTCAGGTTTGTAAACAAAACAAGAACGAGCAGGCATGGATTTAAAGTGATGTGCAAACGAATCAAAGGTAATGTGAGAAAAACTTCTTCACACAGCAAATCGTTAAAGTATGAAAGCACTGTTTGGAAATGTGGTGGAGGTAGGTTTGTTTGAGGCATTCGAGGGGGCATTGGATGGTTATTTGGCTTGTAATGTGTGCAGAGATATGGGGCAAAGTTAGGAGATTCATAACAAATAATAGAGCTAATGCAGGCACAATAGGCTGAATGGCCTCTTTCCGCATCGTCACAATTCTGTGAAGACCATTCATTACCAGATCTGGCTGGACCATATTGATTCCTACTCTCATCTGTTAAAACTGATCACCATTTGAGGATTATCCTGAAATGCAAAGATAACTTCCAGCTTTTGTTCTCAATTGCAAAAAGTCTTTATAAATACAAACAGAAATTGCTGGGAAAACTCAGCAGGTCTGGCAGCCTCTGTGAAGCAAAAGCAGAGTTAACATTTCAGGTCTGGTGACTGTGTTCTGAAGAGGGGTCACTGAACTCTCTCTGCCCTAGTCCTGAACTTGTATTTTTGTATCCTGTTTGTTTCACATCTTCCCTCAAGTTCTCTTGGAGTTCATCTTACCCATGAGATCCACCGCCTGTTCCCTCAATTTTAATCCCACTGAACAGCTGACCCAAATTCAGGTGTTGTCCATTTTTCCTTTAAATCTGCAGTTATCATCAGTCTCCACAAAAAAAACTAACCACTGACATCACCATCCTGGGAAACTGTCCCATCTCCAGATTCCCTTTCCTCATCACCATCCTTGAATGTATTTTTGCCTGTGAAATCTATTCCCATCTTTCCTGGAACTCCATGGTTGAGTCACTCCACTCATGAGTTCTCAGACCAAAACGGCTCTTATCAAAATGACCAATGACATCCTATGTGACTGTGACTAAGGTAGACATTACCTTCTTAACCTGTCTGCATTCATAGACAACCTCTCTCTCCTGTCCTTAGGCTAGGCACCCACCTGCTTCCATTCTTATCTACCTTATCATAGCCAGAGGAGCACCTTCAATGGCTTCTCTTCCTTCTCCTGCACTGTGGCCTTGGTGACCCAAAAGATTAATCCTTTACTTGCTCCTTTTTCTCATCTGAAACTCTTCATCTGCATTCCTCTCCTCGCTGATGAAGTGAACTTAATCCTGGTGTTATGCTCATATTCATGCAATCACTTGAAATGCCTACTTCCACCTCTGTGACATTGCACAACTCAGCCCCTGTCTCAGTTCATCAGTTTCTGGAACTTTCATCTTTTTTACTTCTAGACTGAACAATTCCAACCATCTCTCCCACAATCTATCTTTCATAAACTTGAGGTCATAAAAATCTTGATGCTCATGTCTTAACTCGCACCAAGCCCCTGGCCCTCCTTCTTCCTGTTCTCACTCACATACACTGGTTCCTGTTAGGTCATGGCTCAACTTTAAAATTCTCATCTGTCTCCAACTCCCTACCAGTCTGTATCCTCCCTCCCTGTCTGTAACCTCTTCCAATTCACATCCCACTGATATTGTGACACTTCTCAAATTCTGGACTCTTGAGCAACACCAATTTTAATAGCTTCATTATACATTCAGTTACCTTAGCCCACAACTCTTGAAACCCTTCCCTCACCTCACTACCTCACAAGCTCACTCTCCTGTCAAATACTCCTTAAAATCTGCTCTTTGACCAAGCCTTAGTCATCTGACCAAATACCTCTTTGTGTGGCCTGGTACCATACTTTGCGTATAATGCTGCTATGAAGTGCCTTGGGGCATTTTATTTTGAAAAAGGCACCATACGAGCAGAAGTTGTATTGTAGCATGCCAGTATGTCATGAGCTCCATTGAATTTTCCTGCCTCTGGGACAGAGCTTGCCACGGGGTTTCTGATGGCGATGTCTAGGACATTGTGATTGTGACTATTATCAGGTGAGTGCTTGACCAGTCTGTAAGTCAGCATTCCGGTTTTGGCTCAAGCCCCCACATGTCAGTGAGGAAGACAGCTAGATGTAGCTTTGTCATTTCTGGTGCCTACTTTGATTTTGGATGACCTATCCAAGTTTATTGTTATCACACTTTTTCAATATGGTTTGAACTGAATGGCATGCTGGGTCATTTCAGAGGGCAGTTAAGAGTCAACCACGTTGCTCTGGGTCGGAATCAATGTGGAGGTCAGACCAGGTAAGGGTGGCAAGATTTCCTTCCTTAGAGAATCAGATGGGTATTTAATGATAATCTGGTAGTTTCAGGATCATTATCAATGAGAATAGCATTTAAATCCAGATTGACTTTATTAATCGAATTTAAATTCTAATGCTGCCCCATGAATGGATCACACATGTTGAGATTATTTGTCTAAGATTACAAATATAAAATTTAATTGAAACTGCTGCAAATACTCAGAAAGTCAGGAGATATCATGGAGAGAAGGAACACAGAAACATAGAAACTAAGAGCAGGAGAAGGTCTTTCAGCTCTTTGAGCATACTCCACCATGGCTAATCCTTTATCTCAATCCCATATTCCCCATTACCCAGATACCTTGACACCTATAAAATCTAAAAATGTATCTACCTTTTTCTTGAATATGTTCAGTGATTTGACCTCACAGCCATCTGTGGTAGTGGATTCCACAGGTTCACTAGTCTCAGGTCCATTACTTTTTAAGTAAAGATATGTTTTTCTATCTCAGCCCTAAATGTGAGACAGTGTTCCCCAGTTCTAAACTCCCCATCCAGGGAAAACATCCTCTCTGCCTCTAGTTCGTCCAGCCCTGTTAGAATTATATACCGTTCAATGAAATAACCTATCATCCTTCTAAACTCATGTGAATAAAGGCCCAGTCGAACCAATCTTTCCTCATAAGATAGTGCTGACATCCCTGGTATCAGCCGAGTGAACCACACCTCTATACCAGATATCCTCTGTTAGATAGGGAGATCAAAACTCCATGCAATACTCCAGCTGTGGACTCATCAAACTCCTGTATAATTGCAATAGATATCCCTACATTTGAATTTAAAAAAAGCTCAAATCTTCTTGCAACAAAGGTCACTATACTATTTGCCTTCCTAATCATTTGCTGCACCTGCCTGTTTACTTTCATTTAGTGGTGTTCAAGGACACCTACATCCCTTTGTGCATCCACACTTTCCAATATATCACCATTTAAATACTACTCTGCCTCTCTGTTTTTCACACCAAAGTGTATAACTTCACATTTAGCCATGTTATCTACCATTTGTCTGCCCACTCACCCAACATGTCTAATTCAGCTTGATGGCTAACGCAACACCCTTGTTTTAGAAGGGAAGGAGGCAGAAGACAGGAAACTATAGGCTGGTTATCCTGACCTCATCTTTGGTGAGATTTTACAGTCTATTGTTGGGGATGAGATTGTGGAATACTTGGAAGTATGTGGTAAGATAGAGTTGAGTCAGCATGGCTTTGTCAAGGGGAAAACATGCCTGACAAATCTGATTAAATTCTTTAAGGAGGTAACGAGAAGGTTAGACACAGGAGAGCCAGTGGATGTATTCAATTTGCATTTCCAGAAGGCCTTTGACAAGGTGCTGCATAGGAGGCTGCTAAATAAGTTAAGAGCCCATGGTGTTAGAGGCAAAGTACTGGCATAGATTGAGAATTGGTTGAGTGGCAGAAGGCAGAGAATGGGGATAAAGGTGTCTTTTTCTGGACGGCAGCCAGCAACTATTGGAGTTCTGCAAGGGTTCTTGTTGGGACCACGGCTATACACATTACATATTAATGAACTGGACAAAAGAACTAAAGGTATTATTACTAAGTTTGCAGATGACACAAAGATAACTGGACGGGCAGGTACTGCTAAGGAAGTGGGAAGGCTACAGAAGGACTTGGACAGGCTAGGAAAGTGGGCAAAGAAATTGCAGATGGAATACGGTATGGGAAAGTGTAGGGTTTTGCACCTTCATAGGAGGAATAGAAGCATAGACTATTTTCTAAATGGGGAAAGGCTTCATAAATCTGAAGTACAAAGGGACTTGGGAGTCCTTGTCACTATTCTCTTAAGGTTATCATGCAGGTTCAGTCGGCAGTTAGGAAGGCAAGTGCAATGTTAACATTCATTTCGAGAGGGTTAGAATACAAGAGCACAGATGTACTGCCAAGGCTGTGGTCAGATCACATTGGGAATAATCTGAGCAGTTTTGGTCTTGTATCTAAGGAAGGATATGTTGGTATTGGAAGGGTCCAGAGAGGTTTACAGGAATGATCCCAGAGATCAAAGGCTTGTCATATGAGGAACAGTTGAGGACTCTGGGTCTCTATTCAATGGAGTTTAGAAGAGTGAGGAGGGCTCATTGAAACTTACAGAATACTGAGAGGATTGGATAGAGTGGATGTGGAGAAGATGTTTCCACGAGTAGGAGAGACTAGGACCCGAGGGAACAGCCTCAGAGTGAAGGGACAACCCTTTAGAACAGAAATGAGGATGAATTTGTCCAGCCAGAAGGTGATTAATCTGTAGAACTCACTGCTGAAGAAGGCTGTCGAGGCCAAGTCATTGAGTGTATTTAAGACAGAGATAGATAGGTTCCTGTTTTGTAAGGTGATCAGGGGTTACAGGGGTAAGGCAGGAGAATGGAGTTGAGAAGTATATCAACTATGATTGAATGGTGGGCTGAATGGCCTATTTCTGCTCCTTTATCTTACGGCCCAACCCACCCCCAACCTATTTACTTTTTCCACGAACCTCTTAGAAAGGACCTTCTTAAAACTTTCTGAAAAACCAAAAACCACATCAACTGATTTCCCCTTATCTATTCTAATGGTTATAGCCTCAAAAAACTCTAGTAGATTTGTTAACTTAATTTTCCTTTCATAAACCCATGCTGGCTTTGTCTAATCCTCTTAGTACTTTCCAAATGTTCTGTTATCACCTCTTTTAGAGTAGACTCTAGCATTTTCTTCATTAGTCATGTTTGACTAACTGGTTTCTAATTCTGTTTTTTTTCTCTTCCTTCTTTTCTAAATACTGGGATTGCATTTGCCAACCTCCAATCTGAAGGATTTGCTCCAGGGTGTTTACAGTTTTGGAAGATGACCACCAACGTATCCAATATTTCCAGGACCAATTCCTTTAGTGTTCTGGAATATGGATTATCCAGCTTTGATGATTTGTCAGCCTCTAACTCCATTAATTTCCCCATCACCATCTTCTTACTAATACCGATTTCCTTCAATTCTGTCCTCTTGGTTCCCTAACGTTTGTGAAGTCAGAACCAAAATATGGGTTCAACTCTTCTGCTGTTTGTTTGTTCCCCGTTATCATTTCCCAGCTTCTGATTGTAGGAGATCTACATTTTTCTTTACTAATCTTTTCCTCTTCTCATATTTATGTAAATGTTTATGGTCAGTTTCTATGTTTCCTGTAGTTTTACTCTGTATTCTATTTCCCCCCTTTTGATCAAATCTTTTGTTCTTTTTTGCTGAATTCAAAAATGTTCCCAACCTTCATCATTGCTACTTTTACTAGCGATATTATATGTTTCCTCTCTGGATCTAATACTTTCCCCAGTTTCTTTTTTAAGTCATAGTTGAGCCACCTTTATGGTTTATTTTTGCACCAGACAGCAATGAATGCTTGCCATAGTTCATACACATATTCATTAAATATTCACCGGCAGCCTTTTTAGTAAGGTTCCACAATCCATCTTGCCAATTCATGCATTATACCATTATTGTTCCCTTTATTTAGACCCTAGTCTGAAATTCAACTACTTCACTCTCCATCTTAATCGTGAATTCTATCTCAGCCTGGTCAGTTGTCCTGAAGGGACCCCACAAAATAAGATTGCTAGTTAATCCTTTCTCAATGCACAGGACCCAGTCTGTTCTCAAGTTGGCCCCTCAATGTATTGGTGTAAAAATCCATCACATACTCACAGCAGGAAATCCTCCTCCAAAGTATGAATGCTAGTTTGGTTTGTCCAATTCTATATGTAGATTAAAGTCACCCATGATTACAGTTATATCCTTGTTGCATGTTTAAACTCCTGTTTAATGCCTTCCCTCACATTTCCACCACAGTGTGCAGGCCTACAGACAACCCCCAACAATGTTTTATATCCCTTGCTGTTTCTTATCTCTGCCAATATGGATTCCACATCAGTATCCTTCCTCACTATTGCTTTGATCTATTCTTTACTAACAGTGCTATCCACCTCCTTTTTTGTTTATTCTTCCTAAATGATGATCAGTTCCCATCCTTTGTCATCCTGCAACCATGTCTCTATAATTGAACTATATAATAACTGTTTATACCTATTTATGCTGATAATTCATTTAACTCATTATGAATGCAAATGTGCATTAAGACACAAAACCTTTAGATTTGACTTTTTAACCTTGTTAATCATTTTTGCTTATTTTGCACTATGGCTCCATATGTGTTGCTCCCAATTTTTTCTGCTTTCCACTTTTGTATCTAACCCTTCTTTCTTTTGTTGCTATCCTTGTTTTCTGCTCCTAATCCATAAAATCCCTACAGTGTGGAAACAAGCCCTTCAGCCCAACAAGTCCACACCGAACCTCAGAGCATCCCACCTAGACCCATTCCCGGACCTATGGGCAATTTAGCATGGCCAATTCACCTAACCTGCACATCTTTGGACTGTGGGAGGAAACCCATGCTGACACAGGGAGAATGTGCAAACTCCACACGGATAGTCACCCGAGGGTGGAATCAAACCCGGGTTCCTAGTGCTGTGAGGCAGCAGTGCTAACCACTGAGCCACTGTGCCTTCTCTGTCTCCTTGCTCAGATTCCCATCCCCCTTTCTTTATAGTTTAAATCCTCCTCAACAACACTAACAAACAGCAACATCTGCCTCTCTCCCACCATCATGGACATTGTTCCCTATCCTGCTAAGGTGCAACCTGTCCTGCTTGAATCAGAATCCCTTCTTCCTACGCTATTTCTCCAATCGTATATTGATCTCGTATGTCCTGTTATTTACATTCTTGCTAGCATGTGAACATGGTAGTAATTCCATTAACATTTAGGCCAATGATTATTTGTTTGGATTTAAAGTCCAATAACATAACCTGACTTGATCATTTAAAGTTTTAGCAAAGATCTGTAGCTCGGGTTGTGGGTGAGGTGACTTGCTCGCCGAGCTGGCTTGTTTTCGTTCAGATGTTTCATCACCATGCTAGGTAACATCATCAGCGAGGCCTCTGATGAAGCAATATTGTTCTACTCTGCTTGGAATTTATACTGTCTGGTCCGTTATGGTGAGTAGTGTCATTTGTTTTGTTCTGTATGGGTTTGTATACGAGGTCCAATTCTATGTGTTTGTTAATTGCATTACGGGTGGAGAACCATGCTTCTAGGAATACCCGTGCGTGTCTATGTTTGACTTGGGCTGCTATGGTTACCTTGTCCCAGTTAAACTGATGGCCTTCATTGTCCGAGTGTACTGATATCAAGGAAAGTTTGTTGTGCCGCTTTGCTGCTAACTGATGTTCATGTATTCTGATGGCTAGTTTCCTTCCTGTATGTCAGATGTAATGTTTGTGGCAGTCATTGTATGATATTTTGTAAACCACATTGGTTCTGCATATTGTGGGAATGGAGTCTTTAATCCTTGTGAATGTTTGTCATAGAATGGCTGTGAGTTTGTGGGCTACCATGGACTCCTAGTGGTCTTAGGAGTCTTGTCAGTTCTGACATGTTCTTGATGTAGGGCAGTGTGTTAGGGTGTTCTGTGCCCTTCTGTTGTTGTCTGTTTATTAACTTTCATCTGCGGATGAAGTTGCGGGGATTTCTGTTTATAGCGAAGATTGAGTCGTGGTCCATTTAAATAGTGTCCTAATGCAGCTTTGTTTGTGGATGTTGGGGTGGTTACTGTGGAAGTTGAGGATTTGATCAGTGTGTGTTCCTTTTCTGTATACTGTATTCTGCATTGGAACTCCCCATTGGTCATATACTCAACTGTCCAGAAAAGGAAGCTGAGTGTTGTTTCCTTCTTCTCTCGTGAATTTAATCCCTGCGAATATGTTGTTAATAAGTGGTGGGTTTCTTCTAATTTGTTGCTTTTAATAATGACAAATGAGTCGTCTATGGACCAGATCCAGTTTAGTTTGAATGCGGGGAGGGTGGTGTGCTCTAGTCTTTGCATGACTGCTTCTGCGATGAGTCCTGAGATGGGTGACCCCATGGGTGTACCGTTGATCTGTTTGTATACTTGACCATTAAAGAGTGTGTGGTGAGGCACAGGTCTAGTAGTTTAAGTATGTTGTCATTGCTGATGGAGCTGCTGGTCTGCGTTGCTGCTTCCTCTAGCAATGTGATCACTGTTTGTTTGGCTAGTGGGATGTCAATTGATGTGAGTAATGCTGTGATGTCAAAGGATACCATAATCTCGTCGTCACTGATTTTTATGTTCTTGAGGGTATCGAGGAATTCTTGGGTTGAGTGGATGGAATGGGGTGATCCGTCGACTAGGTGTTTCAATCTCTGTTGTAGGTCCTTGGCCAGTTTGTGTGAAGGTGTGCCTGGTAGCGAGACAATGGGTCTGAGGGGGATGTCTGGTTTCTGTACTTTAGGCAGTCCATAGAAGCGGGAGGGGTGTGGTGTTTGTGCCTTCTGGTTTCATTCTCCTGTAGTCCGTCTTGGTTATGCCTGCATCCTTTAGTCTCTTCAGTGTCTGAGTGATCCTGTTACCTAGCTGCGGTGTTGGGTCTATCGCCACCTGTTAGTAAGTAGTTGTATCTGCGAGCAATGCCTGTGCTTTCTTAACGTAGCCAGTTTTGGTCTTAATGACGGTCATGCGCCCTTTGTCTGCTGGTAGGATTATGAAATTCTTGTCTTTCTTGAGTTTATCTACTGCTTTTCTCTCTGACGTGTTCAGGGTATCCCATTTGTTCCTTCTGTGTAATGTGGGGAATATAGTTTGTTGGATGGCTTGTTGTGTTTTGTCCGTGCGTCTGTTGTCTTTTAATGTAGTCTCCAGGGCAGCCATGAAGTCTGTTCTGTTCCCATCTTTGTGGTTATAGTTCAGTCCATGTAATAGGACAGCTTTTTCAGTTTCTGTGAGTTGTCTGCTGGATAGGTTCCTTATCCATGTATCCGGTTTATTATTGTTCTTGTCTTTGTGGTGGATCAGTTTGGTGTGTTTCTCCTGTAGGTTGTGTCCCTTCTTAGTTTTGGTTTTGTGTTGATTGTTGGTTCTAGAGTTGTAGTTCACTGCTGGTCCATAGTGTTTAGATACTGTGATTTTTGGCATGAAATTTCCCGTTTGTACCTGTGGAATCAGTTATGGGCATCATTAATCATTGCTCATAATATTCTGCGTTCGTTCTGTTCAACTATTTTATTTTGCCATCAACAATCATATAGAATTGGATCCCATATACAAACCCATACAGATCAAAACCGGAAATGACACTTCTCGCCACAACAGACCAGACTGTAAAAATACCAAGCGGAGTAGAACAACATTGGTTCATCGGAGGCCTCACTGATGATGTTACCTAGCATGGTGATGAAATGTCTGAATGAGAACAAGCCAGCTCAGCGAGCAAGTCAACAACCTTACTTGATCATATCCTACCAAGTCACTTCCAATCTAGTATTTGTAGATTGTTAAACCATCAGCTTTCAACAGAGAAAGGCCTTGGCCTGTCAAGCAGCGATGACTTTTTGTCTATCTGTTGAGGACCTGGAGTTCCAGGATAACCAAATGTTAATTCTGGATATCCTTCATTCTTCAGATAAGTTCAATTTGCTTTTGTCAAGATTGATCCTGAAGACTGACTCACTGGAGGCTTGCTGTCTCCCTCTCAACTGATCCCAAATTTCTCTTTTCAAGCTGTAATCAATTAGCTCACGTTAAGATTAATAGAACATCCCTGACTTAGATGTAAGCTGGAAGTAGTCTGGGACCTATCAGTAAAGTTTTATTTCAGAAAGGAGGAATGCCTTTGGGGGCAGTATTAGACGAGTATAATGCTGATGGGAGTAACTAGACAATGGGAAACGCACAAGTGTGTATAGATGACTTGTTCTCTTGTGCCGTCCTCCCACTTAATAACAGTGCTGCAGAGATCAGGAGCTCTGTAGGGAGGAATGATATGGTGCTAATCAAAGCCTTTGTGCTGTGTAGTATCGCAACACAGGATTTAACACTTTAACACTTTTCACTTTAACACAGGTCTTTTGAAGGTCAGTATTTACTGTTTCCTCTCCCAGTTTCATCAGTTTTATGAACCCCATCAATAATTCCTGATATCAGAAGCATTTTTTTATGGTCTGTTCTTTCATGGGATGTGGCGATCAATGGCAAGGCCACTCTTTGTTGTCTATCCCTACTTGCCTTTGAACTGAGAACAGATAATTGTCAACTACATTGCTGTGGGTCCAGAATCACGTATAAGTCAGACCGGGTAAAGTTTCTCTCCCTAAATGGACTTAGTGAACACAGAAAGTTGGTATCCAGGTACAGCAAACAATATAAACGCTACTGGGATGGAAGCCTTTATTACAAGAGAAATTGAACGTAAAATAAAGAGTGTTATTTTTAAGTTGTACAGGGCATTGGTGAGACTTCATCTTCTACCCTGTGCAGTTTTTGTCTCCTTATTAAGGAAGGATGAAATTGCAGACAGTTGAGAGGAAGTTTCCCAGATTGATACCTGGAATGAGAGGGTTGCTGTTTGAGAATAAGTGAGACAGGCTGGGAAATTCACTCCATAACTCATTCAGAAAAATAGTTGGCTGTTACTTGGGACTGCAGCCTGGATTTATACAACACCTTGAAGTAAGAAAACTATCAAAAGCTGATTGATGAAATATAAAGGACAAAGTATAGAGAGAAAGGATAGAGAAGTAGGGTAGGTGGCTGATAAATTGGCTGTCTGTATAATGGGAAAAATTGTGGAATAAAGTCATACCCAAGGAGTAGAATACAGGTTGAAAGGCAGCAAGAAACTGTGAGGGAGCAGGAAGTGTACTTGGGGCGAGGAGAGTTGTTGCAGGTGCTATTCAGGGAGTCAGAGTTCATGGTCAGGGAGATAGAGATTGTGAGGCTGAGGGTGAGAAATTTGTATTGGACCATGGTTAGCAGTCAGTGGTTAGGCCTCAAAGTGGAGAGTAGGTAGAGGTATGATACATTGGTGATTGCAAGGAATTTACATGGTAGCTTTTTCTTTACGATATATGCCTAATTGTCCTGGAATAGGTGCTGGTGAGCTGCCTTCTTCAATTGCTTTAGTCCATATGGTGTGGGGTACTCACAATCCTGTTAGGGAAAGAGTTCCAAGACTTTGACCCAGTGAAACTGAAGGAATGGCAATATATTTCCAAATGATGATGAATGGCTTGGTGGGGAACTTGTATCTGGTGGTATTCCCTTAAAAAGTCTCACAAAGCCTCTCATACTTTGAGGAAACAATCCTTCTTACTCCTTTTTACTGATGTAGATTCTGAAGGCAATGGGGAACCTAGCTGAAATGAGTTAAAAATATAAAAAAACCTCTTAAAACAGAGGTCCATGGCCTCTTTAGAATATTTTACTGTCTGGCCCCTTCCCAAATTCTAAGTTCCTGAAAGCAGTTTGGCTGCCTCATTGCAGAGTCCTGGGAGGGACTGGCTATTACACACCCTCAAAATCCTAGGAGGGGATTGGCTGTCACACACCCAGAATCCTGGGAATGGATTACTTGACATTCCTCTCTGATTGGTCTGCATTAAAATGAGAAGTGAAAGGTTCATGGCAGGTTTGAAATGTTAAAATGCTAAATTTTCACCCAGGCAAATCCATTCGGTCTGGAGGTTAACATTTCCCCAGACTGTTTAATGATTTATTATTTATACTTTAGATTAAACACACCTCAGAATTACCTTGTTGGTGCCAAAACTGGTAGACTATCTGAATCTTCCAAAATGCCTTTTAAACCTTTAATTTGAATGGAATGAAATTGATTGCATTCTGTAATAAATGATTGATTGACAGTTTCACACCAATGTCGCATTGCTCCCCTGACGTTAGGCTGTTAGAGTGACACCATATCAACATGCAACAGCTCGACAAGTTCTTTCTCTCTCTCTGAAGATAGTCAATACCTGATATTTGTGGCTGTCTGTTTGTCACCATGAGGCAGACTGACTGCAGTCTGTAGTGGATGGTGAATGAGGGAACTCGAGTTCAGTCAGTGTATTCAAGGTTACTGCGTTAGGGAAAATGGTCAAGAATTGAGAAAACTTGAATTGAATGGATGCTGTCAGAGTTTCCAGGAGCAGGGGAATTAGATTGCAGCAAGCATCAATTTAGAGGTTCTGCAAGGTCCTGATGTTTAACCCCCATCTATTTGCAGAAACAATTATCTGGCCATTATTATTATGACAATGGTCACAATTAGGCTAGATTTAATTCCAAGTGCTTTTGAATTTAAATTTTACTATCTGCCATGGTGGGATTTTGAACCCACAATTCCAGCCCATTAGCCTGGCATTCTGGGTTTCTAGTCCAGTGGCATCACCACCACAGTCATAGAAAATAGGTGTAGGAGTAGGCCATTCAGCCTTTTGAACCTGTATCACTATTCAATATTATCACGGTGGATCATGCAATCTCAGTATCCCATTCCTGCCCTCTCCCTATACCCCTCGATCCCTATAGCCACAAGCTCCATGTCCAGCTCACTCATGAATATATCTCATGAACTGGCCCCAACAGCTTTCTGTAGTAGAGAGTTCCACAGGTTCACAAGTCTCTGAGTGATGAGATTCTTCCTCATCTCAGTTCTGAATGGTTTACCCCTTATTCTTAGACGTCACCCCTAGTTCTGAACTTCCCTAACGTCCGGAACATTCTTCCTGCATCCATCCTGACCAGTCCCATCAGGATTTTACATGTTTCTATGAGATCCCCCCTCATTCTTCTAAATTCCAGTGAGTACAAGACCATTATATCCAGACTTTCTTCATATGTCAGTCCTGCCATCCCAGGAATCAGCCTGGTTAATCTTCGCTGGACTCCCTCAATAACAAAAATGCCCTTCCCCAGACTAGGAGACCAAAACTGCACACAATTCGCAAGATGTGGCCTCACCAAATCCCTATAAAACTGCAGCAGGACATCCCTACTCCTATATTCGAATCCTCTTAATATGAAGGCCACCATGCCTTTCCAAACGTCAGTCAATCACCCAACTTTCGGATGGTTATCCTCCTGATGTATCTGTCCACTGATGTTCATATCCCTGTTCGTTAGTGAGTCAACAATTCTCAGTGTCAGATGCAGTAATAAATGCCTGAAGCAATGTGGGCTGACTCACACTCTCCTTTAGTTGATAATGTAACTCAGTGATTAATCATGGCACAACATTGTGGATCAACATGGCAAACCTCCCCTATTGTTCCAGTCTGAACAATTACAGCAAAGTGCACATTATTCATTCTCAGGATGTTAGGTCAGTGTTTATTATTATTACTTTACCCTGAAGAAGGTGGTTATTATGGGTTGTGTTCTTGAACTGCTGCATTCCATGGGATGTGGGTTCTGTTACAGAGAGAGTTCCAGGAACTTGATTCAGAGATGATGAACACAATTAGTGAAACAGGGTGCACCAAGTAGTTCAAGAGGACTCTTGCATCCTTCAACACTCATTGCAGAGATACAGGGCAGGGTGAAAGCTCTAATACAACCTCAAGTGGAGCTCAAACCTAGGCAATGAGCAGGTGCACTGAGTCTGCTGATTCAATGTGGTTTGATGTAAATGTGTATTTTGGTCAGCCCTCACATCTGCTCCTGCCCAGGTACCCCAAACCATTCCTCAACTTGAAACATTTGGATCAGTGACTAGATCTTAAGGCATGAAGTTTTCAACAATGATCAAAGCATTCTAGCTCAAAATGAAGACTGCTGGGGATAAATTGGAATCTAAAACTCAATTTCTGCAGTCAAGTAGAACAGGAAGCTGTTCTGAGGAATAATTTATTAGATAGCGTTTCTGATAAAAAGCAGTGTTCAGAGCCTCCTTCTCTTGCTGAATACTGCCAGGGTGCTTGGATTAGGATAGCACTGTACCACAACTGGTTGAGTGGGAAACTTGGTGACATGCATCCTATAAACTCACACGTAGCAAAGCTATGTTTGCTTATCTGTAAATACAAGTCAGAGTCAATGTTTCATGTAGAGAGGGAGGAAATATTTGATAAGAATTATAGTAGGAATTTTTATGAGCTGGTGTGACATGAGTTAACGGTGATATTTCAAATATTCCCCAAGGGCAGACAATGGCCTCTGTTAAAGATGATTATCAGTGAAAGCAGGAGATTTGTTGTCTTCTAAAGTGATGGTGACAAGCTTTGCAACCTTGTAATGTCCCAGTATCAGTGCTGTGCAGGTTTGGCAGCTGCAAGCCAAGGTCATTCTTACAAGGAATTTTTGGAAGGGGTTTTGGGCAAATATCCAAGGACAAATATTTGGAATTTCATTCAATGTTAATGATGACTTTTCTGTTTGTCAGCTCCACGGAATTTCAGGGGATGTTCCCATTACACATGGCCTCCTCTGACCTGGAGAACAAGTACAATTCTTCAATTTCCCACCCCTGATAGGAGGGACACACACTGTGACAGACAGGAACGTGTAAATGTGTGTGTACCTATGCCAAGGGTATGTGTTTGTGTGTTCGCACGTACAGAGATATATATGTTTGGGCAGATGTTTGTGTGTGTGTGTCTACCTGTGTACAGTAACTTGCACACACACAGAAAACAGACACACCAATGTGCTGTTATTCATGTAACCTGTGCACACACAGGCACCAGCACACACATACGCACATATAAACATATGCACATCCACACACACACACACCCTCACACACATATAACAAACACATACATATGCACACACAAACACACATGTAAACACATACAGACACCAACACACACATGCACACACACAAACACACACACAATGAGCACATTCATCAGTGAGCTTCTTCAACATTGAGGATATTTTGTTTCCATTCTGAATGAATGGGTTCTGAGACAGCTGCTAAGTCCAAATGCATGTTCTCTAAACTCTGGCAGTTGCAGAGCATGTACTGCTTGGAAGTTTGTTTCCATGAGTTTTTGAGGTTTGAATGTGCTATCTGATGCCTCAACTTCACCTCCCATATATTCCTGTCAAACTCTTCCTGTGTTTGGAATCAACCTCCCTGAATCACTATCTGTTCTCTACTTTGGTCAGTCGCGTGGACCCTGTGAGTTAACTGGATGTTTTATATTGATGTCTCTAGGGATGCTTCTGTTGAGTGTTTGTGATCTGGGTCTCTTCAGCCTCCCAAAGTAATGTTACAGGACTCCATGGAACTTTCTGCTGGAACTCTTTACTTACTGCTTTGTCATATGTGCTGCAAAACATGTTAATGATGATGGTAGAGTACCATCACTGTATCTCCTTCCTATATTGGCTCAACGGGCCTATTTGGTCATCAGTGCTAGAGGATGAAATATCAATGAGCCTTAATAAGAAGAGGGACTTGTCTTAACAATAAGATCCAGTTTAATGCATCATAACAATAGGTAAAAAATACATTGATTAATTAGATGTAATAATTAAAACCAACAGGAGACATTGATGGCATATCTGTCTCTGTCAAGACCTCTAGCTAGACTTCTCTTTCCCCCCAAGACTGGCATTATCCGATATGTGAAACTTATTGCACTCTCCAACATTAACCCTTTCAGAACTATTGCCTTAGAAGCCAAGATTGACCTTCATACAACTTCTCTTACTAGTTGGAGTTTCTGCTATCTTCCTGTTATTTGTACTTAACCACATCACTATGTCATCATCGTCAATGTTATCTATGCATCTCATGTTAATTCTATTATATTACATCTCCCCTCCAAGTCTTTATCCCCATCATATTCATATTGCAAATATCTCCCCAAACAGTCTCAGTCTCAGAGTTAAGCTCTGTGATGCTTCCACAATCTCGCTTTCAGTCTGAGGTCCAAGATGCTCTTCACCTTTCCTTCTTGAGAGTGTTCCTCTCCCAGGTGGTTGTAGATCTTGCTGCTTTGATTTTTTCTGTGAGATAGTTCTGGCGAGTCTTCAAAAGGTTTCCATTGTTCTTCATGAAGGGTTTACTTCAGATGCTGACTTTGATGCTTCCTTTTGCCCTTCCTGCTGCCACCATGTTTTGTTGCCCGTTTGGGATGTATCTCTGTCTAGTCTCTCAGAGGAATGTTGCTGGAGCACATGGAACTTTCCAGAAGAATGTTTTCTTTACAGATTGATTCATACACACACTCTTTCAGTGGTTGTTTAGAGTTTCTTCTCTCTTCCAGTTCTCTCATCCACACCTGTGAATTTTGACATCAATATCATTATCACCTTCTTTATATTTTTGATTTGATTTATTATTGTCACCTGTATCTATGTACAGTGAAAAGTTTTGTTTTACGTGCAATACAAGCAGATCATAACAAACAAGGACATACAGATCATAGGGTGATTGAACAGAGCAAGGCATAAAAAGTTATGACTGCACAGAACGTGTACAAAAAGCAAGATCAATATTAGATTTGAAATTAGAGAGGTCCATTCATCAGTCTAATAACAGTGGGGAAGAAGCTGTTCTTGAACCTGTTGGTATGTGTGTTTAAGCTTTTGTATCTTCTGCCTGACTGAAGAGATTGGACAAGATTATAACTGGGGTGAGAGGGTCCTTCGATAATATTGGCTGCCTTTCCGCAGCAGCAAGAAGTGTAGATGGTGTCAACGTATGGAAGGTTGGCTTCCATGATGGTCTGGGCTATGTTCACAACTTTCTTTGTTTTCTTATGGTGCTAGGCAGAACAGTTGCTGTACCAGGCCATGATGTATCCAATACAACATTTTCTATGGTGCATCTATAAAAGTTGGTGAGGATCCTTATGGACATGCCGAATTTCCTTAGCCTCCTGTCTTCTTCTGGTGGTAAGCTTATTGCCGTACAGCTTCAACTATATCTGCCAATCTCTCCACGGTCCTGTTGTGAATTTCCTGTTCTGACTGGGTTCCAAGTTGATCAGTCACTTCGAGAGTCAGGTGTCAAGCACAAGATTGACATATCCTGTCCAGCGGGAGTGGAGTTTGAGTGTGTCACAGTTGGATCTCATTGAGGGCTGTTAACCTGGGCCAATCAGGATCCCCTGGCTGATAGACAAAAACAGGAGTCTCAGAGATTCTCCTCACTTTAGGGACAGGCTCTGAGCTAGCTGGTCAGAGTCTAGGTACTGTGCGCGTGTAAATAAAGGGTGACTTGGTGATGGAATACCAGCTTCTGCAGAGTTATTTTGGAATGATTTGTGCCTTGATATGGGCAAGCTGGCTTGAGAGTAAATGTTGCAGACTGTCCAATTTTCTTCCCACTGAGGCTGTTCTGAAGGCTTCACTACTGGCATTTCTCCAGTGGCTGCTATTGATTGTGCAACTTCATATCGGCTGCACTTGGAATATTGTGTACAGTTCTGCTTGCCTCATTACCAGAAGGATGTGGAGGCTTTGGAGAGGCGCACAAAAGGTTTAATAGGATGTTGCCTGGTTTGGAGAGTATTAGCTATGTGGAAAGTTTGGACAAACTTGGTTTGTTTTCATTTGATTGTTGAAGGATGAGGAGCAACCTGATAGAAGTTTACAAAATTGTGAGAGGCATGTATAGAATGGCTAGTCTGACTCGTTTTTTTTTCCCCAGATGGAAATGTCAATTACCATGAGAAAACAGATATGAGGTAAAAGGGGTTAAGGTTAAAGGAGATGCGAGAGTCAGGTTTTTTTACACTGAGGCTGGTAAGTGCTTCAGATGTGCTGCCAGAGGAGGTGGTAGAAGCATTTGCAATGTTTAAGAGACATCTCGACAGATACAGGAATAGAAGATACACACTGCACAGAAGCAAAGGGTTTTTAGTTTGCAAAGGCATCCTGTGTCGGTGCAGTCTTGGTTGACCGAAGGGCCTGTTATTTGTTCTTTGTCCAAATTTCCAAAGCTTTTAAGGGTGTGAGGATTGATGCTGCCTAATAAGCAACCATATTCGTTTAGGTTGAAGATCCTTGACCTCAGATCCTCTCTTCTCAATTGGTTGAATGCTGAGCTGGCATGTTGAAGGTGGTGATGAATTTTGTTGCCATCTTTGTCTTGTTGAGAAGAAGAAGCTTAGAAAAGGATAACTGTTTATATTACCGACGATCTCATCAGTGGCCTTAATCAATAGGGTGTTGGTGATGGGCTGTTGGAAGAAGGCCTTATATGTGCAAGTGTTGAGTAAATGTCTCATTTTCTTGTCAGCTTTGGACAAGTGTCAACAGCAACACAGACTCATTTCCAGACCCCTGGCTAATTTGCTGGAGGTAATGTGCAGTGAGGAAAATGGAACAGAGCATTGGTGCAATGGCATAGGCTACTTGAGCACAGTCTTTACTAAAGTTGTGGTTCTATCACAGCATGGAGATAATGTCGTTGGGCAGCCAATCTCGAGGAAGATACTCTGTAAACCCTTAATGGCTGATAGATAAATATTTTCATATGTATGCATGCAGACTACATATTTATATATACATGCATATTGACACATACATGTACATGCAACAATGTGCTCACGCGTTTGTGCGTATAAGTATGCAGACTCAAAAACACTGTGCTCACATGCTTATCCACATGTGCACAGAGACATAATTCGCTCTTAGATTTGCACACATGCTCATGTACACATGCTCATACTCTTCACTCACACAGCTGTGCATAAGTGGATACGCACACACAAACTGCTTGCACAATTGTATGTATGTGGGTACACATAATTGCATACACTGCTTACACCTTCATGCACATGTGCACACAGACGCCACACAAGCATCATATTCATACACTATTACACGAGTATAGACACACATGCTGCTCACGTGCTTATGTACATGTATCATACGCACAGTGTGATCACACAGTCATACATAGGTACATGCAGACACTTTCACACAATATGCTCATACACATTTGTATGCACACACTCACAGACACATGAACACACACTCATGCAAATTGCACACATGATTCTCCTTTACTCTAAATTTTTCAAGCGATAGATCAGAAAACAATGGAATTAAACATTGCAAAGGATGACAACAAAACTTTATGATTAGTTTGACACTATTAACCTTCCTTTGTGAATATGCTAAAATGATGACCCTATTTTATCTTTATGATGTGCTAGTTGTGTTGTTGTAATTGCACACCAGGAAGTATTAACTGCTCAGTGTAACAGTTGGACACCATGTGTCAGGCAGGCACAGTTTGTTGTTTTTGGAACTGAAAAACTAGAGGTTTTGGCAGACTTCATTTGGAAAGGGAAAACACTGAAGAGTAGCAGGCATTGCTAGTGAAATCCAACGGTGTGTGGTAAATCAGACCAGGTTTGCTTCTCTGATGAGTGGTATATCAGACAGCGTATGTCTCCTTTTGCGCCATAACATCCTGTGATCACTGTCATCAGGCATGGCTGAGTGGGGCATGCTTGAGGCAGAGGAATGTGGATTTGCTATCATTCCAAGAATTGAGCTTGTAACCCACGCTGACCTCGCAGTACTGAGGGAGTGCTGCGTCGTTGAAAATGCAGTCATTTGAATGAGACATTATGCTGAGTCTGGGCCTGCCTGCTCAGATGGCTATAAAATCTCTCAGCAATCTTCTTTCACAAAGCACAGGGCAATTCTCTTTGGTGTTCAGGTCAACATTTATTTCCCAGTCGACCAGCAAGTCATCCGGCCATTATCAAATTGTTGCTTACGGGATCTTCCTGTGCCCCAATTAGCTGCAGTGTTTCCAACTTTACAACAGTAACACTAGGGAAAGTTACTCATTTTGTTATCAACCATTTGGAATGTACTGAGACATTAAGAAACGTGATACAAATGTGAAACTTTCTGCATTATCTGGTAAGTATCAATGAAATACAAAAACAAGCACACACATAACATCGGTGAAATTCCTCATGTGGGATTAAGTTGTCTGGAGGCAACAAAATGTGCCAGGATGACACAATGTTATGGTGCAAGAGGAGGCCTCTCGGCCCATTAGTTCAGTCTGATTGAAACTGTATTGTATGTACAAATACTGAACTTCTGGCAGCAAAAAGGTTTGCCATAAGCCAATAGTCTGCAGGGATTATTAAAATCCTTCCTCCAATGATTCGTTTTCACTAAAAGCCCTCATGTTAGTTCGGCAATGGAAGCACAGGGGCTCAGAAACTTTAGATGTGTACTGTTGAGGAGCGGGGGACGTGGGAAGGAGTGGTGAATCCTCTTGCCTTAGAGTCATGGAGTCGTAGAGCATAGAAATAGGTCCTTTGGCCACAATGTCTATGCCAAGCAACAAGCACCAAGCTACACTGACCCCATTTACCTTTGCTTGGTCCAGAGCTTAATATGCCCTGGCATTTTAACTGCTCATCCAGATGCTGCTTAAATGTTGCAAAAATATCTGCCACTCCCAACCTCCCAGGCAGCATGTTCCATATTTCTACACCCTCTGGGTGTAGATATTTTACATATCTCCTCGAAACCACTTGCTCCTCACCTTAAACTTTTGTGCTCGGGTCATGGTCAAATTTACCCTCTACAGAAAAGACCATTACTGACTCATAATGAGTAGCTCAAAGTCTTTGCCTTCATCATGTTGTGAGACATTCAGCCAATGGCTGCAGATTCCACCCTTCCCCACCCCGTCTTCACGTATAAACACAAGCAGACAGCAATGCCTGGGTCCCTGATACACTCCGTATTGTTCACCCATCTCTTCAATCCCTGTCAGGCCTGAAATAGCAGTAGAAATAAACCAGAATGGAGGAGTGGAGCCTCAACAGGTCTCCTCATCTGCAAAGTGCCTTACTGAATGAATGTCTCTATGTGGGACCTGTTGAATTTTCAAAATCATTGAAACCAGATTTGAAGTCTGGATACTCAGGTTGTTGACAGGCATTTGGTGTCTACCCCAGGCATCAACGATTCAACGGCACAGTGAGCATATGGAGTAGTAAGTGGTGAGAATACAGAAACAGGAGGAGGTCATTCAGCCCATTGACTCTTCACTATTTAGTTAGACCACAGCAAATCTGTACCTCAATATTATATTCCTGACTTCTCTTCATATTCCTGGTAGTCTTCACAATAATAATGTATCCATCTCATTTTGAATTTTGCAATTGATTCCAGTCTTCTCAGCCTTTGTTCGGTGCAGCTCAAATTCTTCTTCTTCCTCTCCCTCACCCCTCATACCTTCCAATGACAGTGCTCTTGGCTCCCTAACTTTCAAGTCTGATAATGGCCAACATGTTGCCAAATCTTTTATTTGTTGTTGTATCTCCTATTTGTTCACCCTCTGACCCCAAATGTTCCAAGCTACTGTTAGATGTTCTAGTTTTTCTCTCCTAATTTATCATCTGAAGTCACGATCTAACAAGTATGATTGTCCACTGAGGAAATTCGTTGTCATTGGTCATGGCTTCTGTGGGTCCTTGTGTGACTGATGAGCCTGACCCTAGAGCCACATCTCCCCACCACACATTTGGCAGGCATTTTGAGAGGAGGAAGTGGTCCTTGGCCTTCAGATCCTTAGCATTCCATTCTCTATTTCCTTTTCCATAGCTCCTCTTGCCGCCGGGTATTGTCAAAGAATTGTTTCCCTTAATATAGGAGTTTCCTCCCCAAGTAAGTTTCTTCTGAATGGACATTGACATTTAAGTTTTTTTTTGAGGAAAGCGTTCTAGGAGTTTTAGAGATGTTTCCTTTGTCCTCTTCTCATTTGAGTGCCTTCCTTGAGCTGGGCAACGAAGATTTGCTTTGGTAGTAGGAAATCAGGCATTCTAAGCACGTGCTGGCCCAATGGAGTTAGCGTTGGATGACCACAGCCTCGATGTTGTGCTATTGGCTGTTTCAAAGAAGCTGATGTTAATACATTGTCCTCCCAGCTGATGTGGTGAATCTGTCTCAGATTGATAGTACCTCTTAAGGGTCTTGAGATGGCATCTATACATAGTCCAAGTTTCGGAGCAATATGGAAGATTTGGAGGGATGACTGCCTTTTACACAAGGTTCTTAGTATTAGCACGGATGTCATGGTCATTGAAATCTCTCATCCTTAGGCACCCCAAAGGTCGTGCTTGCACATTGTATGAATTGTACGATTGTTGAACCTCTGCATTGATCTCAGCGTTAGATAAGAGATATCTTCCCAGGTAGGGGAAATGTTCCACATTTGGGTGTATTTCTCCATTGATCTTAATGGAGAACTGGACCGGAACTTGACCTGGAATGGGTTGGTAAAGGATATGAGTCTTCTTGACATTGAAACTGAGACCAATATTTCAGTATGCTTCTGCGAAGACGTTAAATGAGGTTTGAAGATTCCCTTCCAAGAGAGCAGAGATAACATTGTCATCCACATTCTGATGTTCCACAAGTGAGGTCTGTGTCATTTTCTTTTTGGATTTCAACCTGTTGAGGTTAAAAAAAATTTCCATCCATCCTGTAGAAAATGTTTGTATCATTGGGAAGCTTGTTCTTGACAAGAAGAATGGTAGTGAAGAAGACAGAGAAAAGTGTGGGGGGTGATGGCACATTCCTGCTTGACTCCTATCAGGACCTCAAAGGATTTTGTCTCTTTACTGTCAGTGAGGACCATCTCTGACATCTTATCTAATTAATTAATTAAGTAACTATTGTGTCTAAATCTCTCCTAATTATGTGCCCAAGGGATTGTAGTTATTCTCAATGATCATCTGCAATAGTTCTTCTTTTGTTCTGGTTTTCCTCAAAACTTCTGCATGGGGGTGCCCAACTAATCCTCATCACATGTTTCAGAAACTGCTTCTCTGCTGCCTTGAATTATCTTCCATTGTTTTGTTCATGCTCCAACATTTGCCTCTGTATAGTGCATAAAACAATAAGACATAGGAGCAGAAATTAGGCCATTCAGCCCATTGACTCTGCTTCGCCATTCAATCATGGCTGATAATTTAATGTTTTGGGTCTGGTGACCCTTCCTCAGAACAGTCACCGGACCCGAAAGTTAACTCTGTTTTTTCCCTTTTTTTCCTTCACGGATGCTGCCAGACCTGCTGAGCTTTTCCAGAAACTTCTGTTTTTGTTCCTGATTTACAGCATCCGCAGTTCTTTTGTTTTTTATTATGGCTGATAAGTTTCTCAACACCATTCTCCCGCTTTCTCTCCGTAACCCTTTATCTCCTTGACAATCAAGAATCTACCTATCTCCGTCTTAAATATGCTCAATGACCTGGCCTCCTGTGGCAGTGAATTCCATAGATTCACCACTCTCTGGCTGAAGAGGTTTCTCTTTATCTCTGTTCTAAAAGATCTTCCCCTTATTCTAAAGCTGTGCCCTCGAGTCCCAGTCTCTGCTACCAATGGAAACGTCTTCCCAACATCCACTCTGTCCAGGCCATTCAGTTTTCTGTAAGTTTCCATTAGATCCCCCCTCATCCTTCTAAACTCCAATGAGTATCGTCCCAGAGTCCTCAAACATTCCTCATATGTTAATCTTTCCATTCCTGGGACCATTCTCGTGAACCTCCTCTGAACCCGCTCCAGGGCCAGTACATCTTTCCTGAGATATGAGGCCCAAAACTGCGCACAATACTCCAAATGTGGCCTGACCAGAGCCTAATAGAGCCTCAGAAGTACATCCCTGCTTTTATATTCAAGTCGTCTGAAAATAAGTGCCAACATTGCATTTGCCTTCCTAACTACTGACTCAACCTGCAAGTTTACCTTGAGAGAATCCTGGACTAAAACTCCCAAGTCTCTTTGCACTTCAGAGTTCTGAATTTTCTCCCCATTTAGAAAGTAGTCCATGCTTCCGTTCTTCTAATCAAAGTGCATGACCTCACACTTACCCATGTTGTATTGCATCTGCCACTACTTTACCCACTCTCCTCATCTGTCCAAATCCTTCTGCAGCCTCCCCACATCCTCAATACTACTTGTCCCTCTACCTATCTTTGTATTGTCTGCAAATGTGGCCAGAATGCCCTCAGTTCCTTCATCTAGATCATTAATGTATAAAGTGAAAAGTTGTGGCCCCAACACTGATCCTTGTGGAAGATTGCTAGTCACTGGCTGCCATCGTGAGAAAGACCCTTTTATCCCCACTCTCTGCTTTCAGCCAGAGAGCCAATCTTTTATCCATGCTAGTACCTTGCTTCTAACACCATGGGCCCTTATCTTACTCAGCAGCTTCCTGTGCGGCACCTTGTCAAAGGCCTTCTTGAAGTCCAGGTAGATAACATCCACTGGTTGTCTTTGGTCTAACCTGCTCGTTATTTCCTCAAAGAATTCTAACGGATTTGTCAGGCATGACCTCCTCTTGATGAAACCATGATGACTTTGCCCTATTTTACCATGCACTTTCAAGTATTCAGAAATCTCATCCTTCACAATGGACTCCAAATTCTTACCCACAACCAGGTTAGACTCATTGACCTGTAATTTTCAGTCTTTTGCCTTACTCCCTTTTTAAACAGGGGTGTCACGTTAGCGATTTTCCAGTCCTCTGGAACCATTCCTGACTCTAACGATTCCTGAAAGACCACCTCTAACGCCTCCACTATCTCTTCAGCTATCATTTTAAGAATGTGTAGTCCATCTGGTCCTGGTGATTTATCCACCTTCAGGCCATTCAGTTTTTCTAGCACCTTCTCCTTGGTATTGGCCACTATATTCAGCCCTGATTCTCTTGAATTTTTGAGATATTACTCATGTCTTCCACTGTGAAGACTGATGCAAAGTAATTATGCAGTTCCTCAGCCATTTCCTCACTACTATCTCTCCGGCATCATTTTCCAGTGGTCCAATGCCCACTTTTGCCTCTCTTTTGCCCTTTATATATCTAAAGAAACTCCTACAGTCCTCCTTTATATTACTGGCTAGCTTACTTTCATATTTAATCTTCTCCCTCCTTATTTTTTTTTTATTGCCCTCTGTTGGTCTTTGTAAGCTTCCCAATCCCCTGGTTTCCCACTGCCCTTTGCCACATTCTATGCCTTCTCTTTTGCTTTTATACTATCCCTGACTTCCCTAGTCAGCCATGGTTGCCTCATTGTACCATGCTTCTTTTTCCTAGGGGTGAATTTTTGCTGTGTCTCCTGAATTACTCCTAGAAACCCCTGCCATTGCTGTTCCACTGTCTTTCCTGCTGGGCTTCTCTCCCAGTCAATTCTGCCCAGCTCCTCCCTCATGCCTCTGTAGTCGCCTTTATTCAGCTGTAATACCATTACCTCTGATCCTATCTTTTCCCTCTCAAATGGCAGAGTAAATTCAATCATATTATGATCACTGCCTCCTGTGGGTTCCTTCACCTTAAGCTCCCTTATCAATTCTGCCTCATTGCACAACGCTAAATTCAGTATTGCCTGTTCCCTAGTGGGCTCTGAAAAGCCATCTTGTGGACGTTCCATAAATCCCTTTTCTTGCAATCCACTACCAACCTGATTTTCCCAGTGCACTTACATATTGAAATCCCCCATGATCACTGTAACTTTACCTTTCTCACACAACTTTTCTATCACCTGGTGTATCTTGCGCCTCAGCTCATGAGTGCTGTTTGGAGGTCTGTACATAAATCCAACTATGGTTTTTGACCTTTGCGGTTCCTCAGCTCTATGCACACAGATTCTACACCATCTGAACCTACTTCATTTCTTACTATTGATTTAATTTCATTTCTTACTAATAAGGCAACCCCACCCCCTCTGCCCACCTGCCTACCTTTTCGATAGGATGTAAATCCTTGGATATTCAGCTCCCAATCCTGATCCCTTTGCTGCCATGTCTCTGTGATGTCTTATACAGCATGCATTCAGATATAACACCTTCAGTCCTGTATTAACCATCCTTCTTCTCATTGTCACTCATTTATCCAGTGTGCTTGAAGTTTGATTCCTAACCCTTTCCAAACTGTCCCATTTGTGTCTGTGCTGGAGACTTTAATAACCTCTCCTGAGTTCTCCTTTCCTGTCATTTTTTTCATATTTTTCCATGCAGCGGAATCCACCCCTACAAATGTGACCCTGTTGCTCTGTTCCCCACTGAGGGAAGTTTTACCCTTCCCTTCCCCCCACTTTCTAGTTTAAAGTCCTGTAGACCAGCCTATTTACCCTTTTCACTGGAACATTGGTCCCAGCTCGTTTCAGGTGGAGTCTGTCCCAGTGGTACAGATCCTTCCTGTTCCAATGTTGATGTCAGTGCCCCATAACAAGGAACCCCTCTTTAGCCACGTGTTTACTTCCCTTATTCTTGTGTCCCTCTGCCCATTTGCACGTGGCTCAGGCAGTAATCTGGAGATTTTAACCCTTGAGCACCTGCTCTTTAACTCCATTCCTAGTTCCTGATAATCCCTGAACAGGTCCTCTTCCCTAGTCTTGCCTATTATTGTTTGTTCCGGCATGGACCACAACAACTGGATCGTCCCCTTCCTCTCCAATACCCTTTCAGGCCGGACAGAGATATCCCTTACCCTAGCACTGGGCAGGTAACACACCATGCGGGACTTTCGATCCTGCTTACAAAGGATACTGTCTATTCCCCTGATTATAGAATCCCCTACAACTACCACTTGTCTTTTTCCTCCCCCCTCTTGAATGGCCTCCTGTACCACGGTGCAGTGGTCAGTTGGCTCATCCTCTCTGCAGCCCTTTTCCTCATCCTCACAGGGCGCAAGTACCTCGTACCTGTTGGACAAGGCCAAGAGCTGAGGCTCCTCTGTTCCTGACTGCAGGATCCCTCGACCTGCCTCGCTTACAGTCACCTCCTGCTGTTCCTGGTCACTGACTAAATTTGAAGTACTTAATCTACCAGGTGTGACTGCCTCCTGAAACACAGCGTTCAGGTACCGCTCCCCCTCCCGGATGTGCCGCAGTGTTTGAAGCTCAGATTCCAGCTCATCAGCTCTGAGCTGAAGTTCCTGGAGCAACCAACACTTGCTGCAGATGTGGTCACCACCATTTGCAATGGGATCAGCCAGCTCCCACATTATACAGTGACAGCACATCACCTGTCCAGCCATCTCTACTCAGTTAATTACTTTATTGAGTTAATCAAATTTTTTTTGATATTGCGGTGTTCTTTTTCAAATTTAGTGCAGATTTCTTACCAGCCAGTCAGGTCACAGTACAAATCACAAGTGGCTAGATGGGCATTCTGGTAATTTCATTCTGCTTTCCATACAAATGGCCTTATTTCTGAAGCAGCATTAAATTTTTATGAAGGGCTTTTTATTTGCAATGTTATGTACTTCCTCATATCCTGATTACTTTGCTCATCAAATGTTACTTAGCTACCCACATATAAGAGAATGATTCTAATGGTTTTGGTACTTTTGATTCACTTGTTATTTTACTTCGAGGTTTAATCATTGTCTTTCATTTTGCCATATGTAGCTTTTTTTGCTGTAAGTGTTTTAAATCAATCTGTTCAGAGATGCTGTAAACACCTCTGGAGTAGGTGGATCTTGAACATGGGCTGCCCAGCTCAAAGATAGGGACACTACCACTGTGCCAAAATAGCCCTCTGTGTTGTGTAAGATAATGTCTCTGGAAGAGTTAATGTATGAGATTGTATTTGGCTACATCCAATCTGATGGTATTGCACAGTTTTGAGTAGAGATTTGGAAAGTCCAGCTCTAGATCCTGATACTGTCAAACATGTTATTCCTGGCATCTGATGATATCTGCAATTATACCAAACCAGCCCAAGTAAACGTGTATCTATTGCTGTCATGCAGTAAACTGCATTTTGTTCTTAAATCAAGTATCTCTTTTTGTTAAGACTCACAACTCATTCATCCTTACCACTGTTAACCAAACAGGCACTTAAAGCCGGGATAGCAAAGAGGAGTGTTGGCAGCTTTCTCCCCTGCCATTAGCTGGAAGTAGTTAGTTCCCCTGCGTTTTTAATGATAATCATATCTTTCGAAATTTATTGAAGGTATATCCAGGAATCCTTTTAGATTTTCTGTTGTATTTGTCATGATTATAGTGTTATCCACATATTTTGGATTATTTACATTCTGCCCACTTACAAAATTCTTGATAACTATGATGGGTTCTTGTAATCATTATCACTGTACAGATTGAAATTGTCTGGAGACCTCTTCATACTCCTCCGCTTCCTATTCATATTGTTTGTTCTGACTGTTTAGTATCAGTTCTGGAGAAGTCTTTCGTCTTTCCCTTCTACGTCCAAATAACATTTTAAACCACTGTCTATGTTTCACCCTGTCAAGTGCCTTGGTGTAATCTATAGAGCATACATTTACATTTTTCTGGAGTTAGGTTCTCTCCATTCTAATTTTAACACAAATATTGGATTTCATTTTCCTTTTCCTCCACCTTACCCTGTTCCACATTTCCTCTACCCAGATCTCACCTGTTTCTGAATGAAGCTTTCTTTTAAACCCGCCCCTTTCCCAAATTTAATGCTGCATCTTGGTACCTCTCTCACTGCCTAATTATTTTGTAACCCTTTACAACGCTAGCTCATCTTTCTACACAGACATTAATCACAACTCAGTTAAAGTGTGACAAACAGGAAGCTGGAAGGACACAGCAAGCCGGGCAGCATCTGGAGGAAAGGAGAAGTCAACATTTTGGGTATTAGAGATAGTAGGAACTGCAGATGCTGGAAAATCTGAGATAACAAGGTGTAGAGCTAGATGAACACAGCAGGCCAAGCAGCATCATAGGAGCAGGAAGGCTGACGTTTGGGGCCTAGACCCTTCATCTGATGAAGGGTCTAGGCCCGAAACGTCAGCCTTCCTGCTCCTATGATGCTATTTTGGGTATTAGCCTTCTTTAGCAGTCTGTCCTCCTATCTCATCTGTCCCAGGTCCTGGGAATCTGATCTCCTGAAACATTTCTCTAGCCATATATTAATCTGCTTTTTATTGAACTACATTGAATTTACACAGGGCAAACAACTGGTATTTAGGCTACAATGGATTCTTCTCCCGCCCCAAAACCATCTCAGCCTATATGCATGTACCTTTCTTTATCTGTCACTCAAGTGTTTGTCATGCCAATTTCACATTTGCAAACAAAAAAGAAAAATTGCTGGAAAAACTGAGCAGGTCCGGTAGCTACTGTGGAGAGAAATTGGAGCTAACATTTCGAGTCCAGTGACCCTTCCTCAGAACTGAACAAACCTGAACTGTTAGATAGAACTGCAGATGCTGGACTCAGAGACAACACAGATTAGAGCTGGAGGAGCACAGCAGGTCAAGGATCAGAGGAGCAGGAAAGTCGATGTTTCACATCGGGACCCTTTTTCATACCTGGGGAGGGGGAAGGGAGCTGGGGAAGAAATAGAGGGAGGAGGGGTGGGGCTGGAGAAAGGTAGGTGGGATGGTGATAGCTGGATGCAGGTAGGGGGTGGTCGAGGTTGGTCAGTGGGAAGGATGAGGTGGGTAGGTGGAAGAGGAGATGGACAGGTTGTGTCAAGCCAAGGAGGCAGGGATGAGAGGGAGGTTTGGACATGGGATGAGGCCGGGGGTGGGGAGATTTTGAAACTGGTGAATTCTATGTTCAGGCCACTGGACTGTAGATTCCCGAGGAGGAATACAAGGTGTTGCTCCTCCAGTTTGCGGGTGGTGTCGATGTGACACTGGCCCAGGATGGACATGTCACCCAGGGAGGGGGAGGGGGAGGGGGAGTTGAAGTGGTTCACGACTGGGAGGTGTTGTTGATTATTGCGTACAGAGCGCAGATACTCCACAAAACGATCACTGAGTCTGCGCTCAGTCTCACCAATGTAGAGGAGGCCACATCGGGAGCAATAGATACAGCAGACCAAGTTGGAGGATGTATAGGTGAACCCCTGTCGGATATGGAAAGTTTGTCTAGGGCCTTGAATGGAAGTGAAGGGGGAGGTGTAGGGGCAGGTGTAGCAATTCCTGCAGTTGCAGGGAAAGGTGCCGGGGGTGGTGGGGCTAGTTGGGAGTGTGGAGTAGATGAGGGAGTCCCAGAGCGAGCAGTCCCTAGGAAATGCCGATGGGGTGGGGAGGGAAATATCTCCGGTGGTGGAGTTGGATTGTAGGTAGCGGAAGTGGCGCAGGATCATGTGCTGGATGCAGAGGTTGGTGGGGTGATATGTGAGAGCAAGGGGGTCTCTGACGTTACTTTTGTCGTGGGGTGGGGGTTTGAGGGAAGAAGTGCAGGAAATGCAAGAAATGCAGTTTAGGGCATTTTTGTTCACTGGAGGGGAGAGACTTGTGGTACTTGAAATAGGAGGACATCTAGGATGTGCAGGAGTGGAATGCCCCATCTCAGGAGCAGATGCGGCGGAGGCAGAGGAGTTGGGAGTAAGGGATTGCATTCTTACAGGACGGTAGGTGAGAAGAGGTGTAGTCTAGGTAGCTAAGGGAGTCGGTGGGTTTGAAATAGATGTTGGTGTTAAAGCGGTTACCAGAGATGGAGATGGAGAGGTCCAGGAAGGAGAGGGAAGTATTAGAGATGGTCCAGGTGAACTTGAGGTTGGTATGAAAGGTGTTAGTAAAGTTGATGAATTGTTCAAGTTCCTCGTGGAAGCACAAGGCAGCACCAATACAGTCATCGATGTACCGGAGGAAGAGGTGTGGGATAGTGCCAGAGTAGCAATGGAAGAGGGACTGTTCCACATATCCTACAAAGAGGCAGGCATGGCTTGGGCTCATCTGGGTATGCATAACCACCCCCTTCTTCTGTGGAAAGTGGGAGGAGTTGAAGGAGAAGTGGTTAAGGGTAAGGATGATTTCGGTTAAGTGGATAAGGGTGTTGGTGAAGGGGGACTGGTTGGGCCTGCAGGGGATGATAAAGCGGAGGGCTTTTAGGCCATCCTCGTGGGAGATACAGGTGTACAGGGATTGGACATCCATAGTGAAGATGAGGTGTTGGGGGCCAGGGAATTGGAAGTCTTGGAGGAAGTGGAGGGTGTGGGTGGTGTCCCGGACGTAGGTGGGGAGCTCCTGGACTGGGGGGAGCAAACAGAGTCAAGGTAAGTGGAGATAAGTTCAGTGGGGCCAGGACAATGGGTCAGCTGGGGCAGTCAGGTTTGTGGATTTTGGGAAGGAGATAGAAACGTGTGGTGCGGGGTTGGGGAATGATGAGGTTGGAGGCTGTGGGTGGGAGATCACCTGAGGTGATGAGGTTATGGGTGGTGTGGAAGATGATGTTTCGGTGGTCAGGGGTGGAGTCATGGTCGAGGGGGTGGTAGAAGGAGATGCTAGAGAGTTGGTGCCTGGCCTCGGCGATGTAAAGGTCAGGGTGCCATGCCACCACTGTGCCTCCCTTGTCCGCGGGTTTGATGGTGAGGTTAGGGTTGGAGCGGAGGGCTGCACGTTCTGTGGGGGAGAGGTTGGAGTGAGTGAGAGGGGTGGAGAGGTTGAGGCGATCGATGTTGGGACAGCAGTTGGAAATGAAGAATTTGAGGGAGGGTAGGAGACCGTGGGTGGTGTCCAGGAGGATGGAGTGTGTTGGAGGTGGGAGAAGGGTTCTGTTAGGAGGGTGGATTAGGCTCGTAGTTAAAGAAATAGGCACGGAGGGGGAGGCGGCGGAAAAATTGTTCGACGTCCAATTGTGAGCGGTATTCATTGATGTGTGGGCGGAGGGGAATGAAGGTGAGTCCTTTACTGAGGGACTGACCGTTCATCCTCAGTGAGGGGGAGGTCAGGGGTGGGGGCGGTGGGGGGAAGGGGATGGTGAAGACCCGGCAGGCTTTGGGGCTGGGGTTGAGTGTAGAGCTGGTGGCTGGGAGTTGGGTTGGAGACTGTCTCAGGAGTAGGGTGTGTGTATGAGGATGTTCACGTAAATGGAAGCAAAAGTGACATGTGTGGCAGAAGTGACATCATTGGCATCAGTGGTGGAAGTGACGGTGATGGTGTCACCGGTGGTGGCAGCGGCGGAAGTGACATAGTTAGCGGGAGAGGCCAAGGCAACTGTATGGTTAATGGCTCCAGGCAAACTGAAAGGGAGGTCCTGGATAGAGTTAAGTTCTGGGGTAGTGGAGAAGGCCTGGGTTTAGTGATACTTTGTTGTACTTATGGTCCTTGATGTCAGATAGAGTGGAGAAAAAGTGTAGGTTGAAGGTGTGGACCCTGTGCAGAATGAGAAACAGTAGAGGTCCCTTGCAGGTCCGGGAGAGAGAGGGTCTGAGCTGGAGTAGGGGTGACTGTAGTGCAAGGAAATGCCGGCACATGGCTGCGAGCTTGGAGCTGAGGATCTGCAGAGAAAACCAATGCTGGAGGCTCTGGATGTTCTGTAGGTAGTGGTTGTCATGGTTTAGGCCAAATTGGGATGCTCGGAGTTCACTGGGAATGATCCAGCTTAGAAAGGAGATGTGACTCTATTAATGGGTTTGTTTCAGTATGTGGTCGAAGAGCTTCAGGGCAGAGGAGATCGCCAGTGGGTTGCAGTGGGAGATAGATCCACTGAGGTCTTTCCAGAGGGAGGAGGATAACTTCTTCAAGGTGGGCATCCTTGGGAGAGGCTTTGCAGTGGCGATATAACTCACTGGGATAGCAAGAACTGCAGATGCTGGAGTCAGAAACAGCACAGTGCGGAGCTGGAGGAACACAGCAGGCCAGGCAGCATCAGAGGAGCAGGAAAGTTGACGTTTCGGGTCGGGACCCTTCTTCAGAAACATTGACTTTCCTACTCCTCTGATGCTGCCTAACCTGCTGTGTTCCTCCAGCTCCACCCTGTGTTGTCTTAAACCTGAACTATTAAGTCTGATTTCTCTCCACAGATGCTGCCAGACTTGCTGAGCTTTTCCAGCAATTTCTGTTTTTGTTTCTGATTTTGAGCATCTGCAGTTCTTTTGTTTTTTATTCACTTTTCTAAATCCTTGGTTTCCCAACCTCCCCTCTTCTCAAGGATCTAAATCCTTAGCTTCCAATTCCTGATGTTCCATTTCCTAAGCTGTTGATTCCCAGCACCCTGATTCCTAATCCTTTCATTTCCAAGGTGCTTCATGCCCCCATCCCATTATTTATGATCATCTTCCAATCCATGAACTCCTGGAGTTTTGGCATCATTCCCTCCTACAAGCTTTCTCATTTCCTAAACAGGACATGGTGACATGTAAATAGTGGGAGCAGGAACTGAATGAAGCATGAAGTCTCACTGGCAGGTTTGGAGGCAGTGCTGGGGAAACAGGAAGGACTAGTGCTGATGCCGTCACCAATAGCAGCACTGACACCATTGAAGGTGATTCAGTAAAGGTGCTATGTCAGTGCAAATTGTTGTTATTGCTGTGCAAATTCTGTTATGTTTGACTCGGAGCTGTTCAAGTGGGAATGCTTAGACACGTTGCTACAACATAGTGCTATCCATCTCCACTCCACCCCACTGCTGCCAATTAAGAACAAAGAACAAAGAAAATTACAGCACAGGAACAGGCCCTTCGGCCCTCCAAGCCTGCACCGATCCATATCCTTGATCTAAACCTGTTGCCTATTTTCCAAGGATCTGTATCCCTCTGCTCCCTGCCCATTCATGTATCAGTCTAGATACATCTTAAATGACGCTATCATGCCCACCTCTACCACCTCCGCCGGCAACGCGTTCCAGGCACACACCACCCTCTGTGTAAAGAACTTTCCACGCATATCTCCCTTAAACGTTTCCCCTCTCACCTTGAAATCGTGACCCCTAGTAATTGAGTCCCCCACTCTGGGAAAAAGCTTCTTGCTATCCACCCTGTCTATACCTCTCATGATTTTGTAGACCTCAATCAGGTCCCCCCTCAACCTCCGTCTTTCTATGTAAATAATCCTAATCTACTCAACCTCTGTTCATAGCTAGCGCCCTCCATACCAGGCAACATCCTGGTGAATCTCCTCTGCACTCTCCAAAGCATCCACATCTTTTTGGTAATATGGCGACCAGAACTGTACGCAGCATTCCAAATGTGGTCGAACCACAGTCCTATACAACTGTAACATGACCTGCCAACTCTTGTACTCAATATCCTGTCCGATGAATGAAAGCATGCCGTATGCCTTCTTGACCACTCTATCGACCTGCGTTGCCACCTTCAGGATACAATGGACCTGAACACCCAGATCTCTCTGTGTATCAATTTTCCCCAGGGCTTTTCCATTTACCATATAGTTCGCTCTTGAATTGGATCTTCCAAAATGCATCATCTCGCATTTACCTGGATTGAACTCCATCTGCCATTTCTCCACCCAACTCGCCAATCTATCTACATTCTGCTGCATTCTCCGATAGTCCCCTTCACTATCTGCTACTCCACCAATCTTAGTGTCATCTGCAAACTTGCTAATCAGACCATCTATACCTTCCTCAAGATCATTTATGTATATCACAAACAACAGTGGTCCCGACATAGATCCCTGTGGAACACCACTGGTCACAGTTCTCCATTTTGAGAAACTCCCTTCCACTACAACTCTCTGTCTCCTGTTGCCCAGCCAGTTCTCTATCCATCTAGCTAGTACACCCCGGACCCCATGCGACTTCACTTTCTCCATCAGTAATTAGTAATTACAATTAGTTTGTAAATGGACTCAGTGCATGAATCTACAACAGAGTCAAGGATTATGTGAGGCAGGCAGGAAACTGGAGTTAAAGGTACCACCAGATGACATCTTTGGAGCTCTGTTAGATTTCTGAGCTACAGTTTTGAAAAAGTGTCATATTGGACTCAAAACGTTAACTCTGTTTCTCTCCACATGCTGCCAGAGCTGCTGATTTTCTCCAGCATTCCCTGTGTTTGTACCAGATCACATATAATTGAATGGCAGTGTAGGTTCAGGGACCAAATGGCCTCCTCCTGTTCCTAATGTTTATGATTTTACACATCCATCTACAACTGGAAAAGGCTCAAATTGAGTCTTCTGGCTTTCACCTCATCAGTATCATAACTCCTCTTGGTCTGGGCTGAATTATTGAGCAGCCCTGATTTGAAGCATGAATACGCAGATGGCCCATTGCTGTAGAAATGTGGTCTTAGACAGTGCCGATGCACAGATTCTAACTGCAGGCTCTTGAGGATGGGGCAGTCCCACTTGAGGGACAGTAATGTGCCATTGCTGAAAAGTGCTACAAACCCTCTACAAGCAGCTCAATGTCCTGAAGGGAGGAGATGTGTCCAACATTCAGCTGTTCGTCATCGATCCTTGGCACCAGGAGAACACCTCCACCAATTGGCAAACCCAGCAGCAGGAATGTCACATGCATCCCAGCACCTGCAGCCGTCCCCTGGAGCTGGCTTGAAGTTTGCCAATGACTGCCAGAGTCAGAGCGATTTTGGGCAGATCCAGAGAGAGGGCAGGGCATAGATCATACAATGAGTAAATGAACTAGCCATGCAGTTTCTGACAGCTGCTCTTAATGACTTTTGGCATGAAAGAGCTTACTTCTGTCAGGGTTACAGCATTTGCTCATTACATACATTCCACACAAGAAACATAGTGATTAAAATGTCAACATAAGAGCTGGAGTATGGAAGTAATGACAGTGCTGAACTTTTAGGCTCACTTTCTGAGTTCAAATAAACTCTTTACATCTCAAATCAGCGTCTGATGCATCTATTTTTAGCAAACTACCCCAGAATAAAAGACCTGCTAATATTTTCCAGCCTGCTCAAACCAAAAAGTTGATTCAAAGGAACAGGAGCAGGAGAGAAGCAGCGAATCATTGTTTTAATGACTGACTGGTTGTTAGGAATATGATTCATGCCACTTGTTGATTTTATTCCCTGATCTGACTTTCTGCCATATGCGCACATGCTCACATGGTGAAGCAGCTTCTGTCATGTCATGTCTCATGGACAGTATGTCAGTGTAACTTTAAGAGGCATTGCATCATCGCTTTTTCACAAGTGTGGCAAAGTGATAGTAGCCCTACCTTTGTACCAGGAGGCCCAAGTTCACCAACCACCTTCTCCAGAGGTGTGTAATAGCATCCCTGAACAGGTTGATAGAAAGTATCGACACAAATGATAAGTAAATGGGATTGTTTGAATGTAAAATGATATTGTTGACAAAAGGGTTGAATCTTCATTTCTTACAAAGGGCATCAAATGATTATGTGGATAGAAGTGATATGCAGGGATAGGGTGAAAATGGAAAGGGATTAGGTAATGGAACCAGTGCAGGCATGATGGGCCAAATGGCCTCCTGTGCCAGTGTGTGTCTGTGATTGTGCGTTTGTTCTAAGGGTATAGCGATCTCATTTAACTTTGAATCACTTGAAGCATGACACTGCTGAAGGCATGCTGTCTGTTGTAAGGTAACAGTTGAATATTAACCATAGAAAATAAGAGCAGGAATTTGGCCATTTGAGCCTACTCCACTATTCAATATAATCATGGCTGATCATCCAACTCAGTACCTTGTTCCTGTTTTCCATCATACCCTTTGATCCCTTTAACCCTAAAAACTCTGTATAACTCAGGACATTCAATGTTTTGGCCTCAACTGTTTTCTGTGGCAGAGAATTCCACAGGTTTGCTGCTGTCTAGATGGAAATTTCTCCTTATCTCAGTCCTAAATGGTCAACATTGTACACTCAGACTCTAACCCCTATTTCTGGGCTCCCCAGTCATTGGGAACATTCTTCTGGCATTTACCCTGTTGAGTTCTGTTAGAATTCGACGGGTTTCTATGAGATACCCCCAGTGCTTCTACACTCCAGTGAATATAATCCTAACAACCCAGTCTGTTTTCATGTGTCAGTCTTCCCATCCCAGGAATCAGTCTCGTTGCACTCCCTCCTTGGCTAGAACATTCTTCCCGAGATAAAGAAACTAAAGCTAGACATAATACTCCAGGTCTGGCCTCCTGAAGGCCCTAGACCCTTACTGGTCTTTAAGAGCAAGTGGTTATCCTTGGAGATGGAGCGGTGGCTCAGTGGTTGGCACTGCTGCCTCATAGTGCCAGGGACCTGGGTTAGATTCCACCCTTGGGCAACTGTCTGTGTGGAATTTGCAAATCCTCCCCCTGTCTGCGTGGGTTTACTCCATGTGCTCCAGTTTCCTCCCACAGTCCAAAGATGTGCAAATTAGGTTTTATTCTTTCTTTATTCATTCACAGGATGAGGGTGTCACTGGCCACGCCTGCATTTATTACACATCCCTAAACACGCACAGGGCAGTTAAGAGTCAACCGCATTGCTGTGGGTCTGGAGTCACATGTAGGCCAGGCCAGGTAAGGATGGCAGCTTCCTTCTCTAAAGGACATTAGTGAACCCCCCAGATGGGTTTTTCCCAACAATCGACAATGGATTCATGATCATCATTAAACACTTAATTCCAGATTCTTTTTATCGAATTAAAATTCCAAAATCTGCCATGGCAAAATTAAACCCAAGTCCCCAGAACATTATCTGGGTCTCTGGATTAACAGTTCAGCGATAATGCCATTACCTTCCCATCAGGTGAATTGGCCTTGTTAAATTTCCCATAATGTCCAGGGATGTGCTGGGGGTGGGTCTGGCTGGGGTGCTCTTTGGAGGGTCGGAGTGGACTCAATGGGCCGAATGGCGTGTTTTCACACTGTAGGGATTCTATGATTCTATGTCCTAGTGTTGCAGATTACACATTCCAAGGTCCAGTATTATGTGCTGAGAGATACATTAAAGCTTGGATTATTAGCTGCAGAGGTGTAATGAGGAAAGGTCATTGTCTCAGACCTTTCAGCCATAGTCTATCAAGGGGCTGGGAACTGTGGAACCAATCAGGTTGTGTGCCTTACAAAGAACATACATTGTGCACCAAGGGTGTTGAGAATGTACTGAGGCATGTCAGAGTGGAGTTTGGCCATAGAGGAAATGTCATTTCTGTTTCACCTTCTGCAATTTCTAACTTGAAATGATTTTGCCCTTGGACTGGAAACTTGACATGGATTTTTTAAAATAAATATTATGACTGTTGCAATTATGTTGAGTGGAATATGCTGTAAGGGTCCAAGTTGAATTTTGTTGCACAGTCTGTAATATTGTGAATAACGTATACTTTTGGGGGATGGAAGGGATCCCAGATATAATTATTGCTTTTGTGCAGAATTAGCAAACTTCAGTTTAGGGTAACACCTGTCTGGTCTATATAAAGATTCAGTGTGCCATCATTCTCCTTGCCTTGGTTTTGAGACCCTCGCTATGTATTTGTGGTCAGGATCAGAGAGGATACGTTTTCAGTCTGATGTTCTCCACAGTTGGACTACCATTCATCTCCCTCACTCTCAAACTTAGTCAACAATTTGAAGGTGGAAAACTGGAGAAAACTCATTTTAAACTCAGTTTAAGTGAGGAAATGGAGTGTGAACTTTGAGCCTGTCATATTAGAAAAACCAGTTGTTCAAGTGACCTTTTCACCCCTATCCAATTATCTTAGGTCTCTATACTACCATGTTTTTTTAGCTATTTTGGGACAGGATCCTCACTAACCACTCCTTTGCTCATAGATAGTGTTATCACAGCAGAGAGCAAAGAATGCAAGTAACAATCTCACCATAAAACATAGTTCTGCTATATATTGAGTCCACATCACAGAAATAGACCATTTAAACTAAGCTGGTCAATATTGGTGTATATGCTCCCCTCAGTCTCCTCTTGCCTGACTTCATCTCAAACAATAAGGCTATTGCTACAGTCCTTTTTCCCTGAAGTAGCTTCCTCAAAACTGTTCCAATTCTATTACATTCTTCTCGTTAATTATGTGAGTAATTGTATTTTGTTTTTCAACTTTCTTTAGGTATTCTGCATAAGTGTCCAGATAAAAGACAATTCTCCTCTAACCTATTTATTTCAGAACCCCCTTCCCCTCCCTCATTTCTGATGAAGGGTCTAGGCCCGAAACGTCAGCCTTCCTGCTCCTATGATGCTGCTTGGCCTGCTGTGTTCATCCAGCTCTACACCTTGTTATCTCAGATTTTCCAGCATCTGCAGTTCCTACTAACTATCCTCTAACAATGCTGCTTTCTAAGCAATGGGATGTTTGTTGTTAACCTATCTGTATCTTTTTGATAGTTTTCTCCTGCCTGTACCAGACATCATTTGGATGTCAGTTTTGGTAACGCATTTGAGAGTTCAGTCACCAGACGGCTAATTAAAATGCTAGAAGTTGTGCCATTAGGTGTTGAGCAACAAGAACTTTCTTCAGGAAGTGGATGTGAATGCTGTTGGCAAGGCCAACATTTGGTAGCCATCCCTAACTGCCCTCCAGAAGCTGGTGGTTGTAGACTGGTGAAAGCATCACAGATGTCATCTCTATGAATCAGAAATGTAGTTGAAGATTTGGGGAGAGATGTAGTTATAAATAAGGAGATGGTTGTCTCGAGCAGTCTTGTGGCAAAGCTGAGGTTGTGGCCTATAGGTACTTAGTGTTTACCATGTTGAATTAAAAAGACAATTCTACATCAAAAGATTCCTACAATATTTACCAACATTTCTCCCAGACCTAAGCATAGTACAGTGGTGAGTCACATACTTGAATCACTGCAATCCACATGCACATGTTCAAGGATTTTGATCTAGCAATAATAAAAGATCAATGATTTCCAAATCAGGATGGTGTGTGACTTGGAGAGGAACTTGCAATGGTTAGATTGGTTTCTGTCTTGCTGGAGATGATCATTGCTGAGCATTTGTGTCATAAAAGGCCGTTCAAGTCAAGCTGCACATGGACATGGACTTCTTCAATATTTGAGGAGTTGCAAACATGTAGAAGGAATGAGAGGTTGATAGTTTGCAAACACTTATGAATAGCTCAACTTCAGAATTTATGATTGAGCGTAGGTCATTAATGAAGTAGTTGATGAGCCTCCATATCCTGAGAAATACCTGTTCTGAGATGCTGGTACCGGATTTTAAACAACAATAACCATTTTCTTCTGCACTAAGTAAGATGGTATGACCAGCTGAAGTGTCTAGAAGTGGCAACACCGAACTCTAACCCAACTCTACAACACACAACTCTACTCTACAACACATAACTGATTCTAATCTAACCCAACTCTACCTTATAACACTGAACTCTACTCTATAACACCCAACTGTAACCCAACTCTACAAGACAAAACTCTAGTCTCACCAACTCTACAGTATAACAAGCTACTAACTGTACTCTAACCCAACTCTACAACACCCAGATCTGTTGTAACCCAACTCTACAACACCCAAGTCAGATCTCTTTTAAATTTTTCCACTCTCTCCTTAAACCTAAGCCCTCTAGTTTTGGACACCCCTATGCTGGGAAAAGACTTTGGCTATTCACCGTAACTATGCTCTCATGATTTTATAAATCTCTATAAGGTCACCCCTCAGCTTCCTACTCACCAGGGACAAAATATCCCAGCCTATCCAACCTCTCCTTATAAGTCAAACCTTCCAGTTACGGTAACATTCTTGTAAATCGTTTTTGCACCCTTCCCAGTTTAATAACATCCTTCCTAAAGCAGGGCAACCAGAATTATATCCAGTACTCAAAATGTGGCCTTACCAAAGTCCTGTACAGTCATAACGTGATGACCCAACTTCTGTACTCAATGCTCTGAACTCTCTGGGTCACTGTGAGACTGCTACACTACTGAGAGATGGCCACCGCCACGTCAGGCCAATAGATCCCCCTGCCAGGCCACCAAGAGGTCATGTGGAACAGTAGACTGCCACATAGGGCCAGGAGACAACCATGCCTCACCGTGAGGCTGCCACGAGAGGATGAGATATCGCCATACCAGGCTGAGAGCCTGAGCCCATGCTAAGGCTGGGAGCTCAGGACATCGCCGAGAAGAAAGAAGAAAATGAAACATAAAGACGTTGAAAAGAAAAAAATAGAAAAGGAAAGGACAGAGTGGATGAGGCTGAGGAGTCCTACTGCGCTGCCATCTTGGTTCTGTAAGGCAGATGAACTCAGGGCATGGTTGGGGTCATGACACTGGGATATCATAGCCATTACAGAAATGTGACTCATGGAGAGGCAGGACTGGCAGCTTAATGTTTGAAGGAATAGGTGCTATAAGAAGTATAGAAAAGGGGTGAAGAGAAGAGGGGGAGTGGCGTTTTTGGTTAAGGTTAATGTTACGGCTGTACTTAGGGAGGATATTCTTGGTAAAATGTTTAGGTTATCTCAGAGTACAACAACACCTCGAACAGATGGGCCAATGGGCTGAGGAGTGGCTGATAGAGCTTAATTTGGATAAATGTGAGGTGCTGCATTTTGGTAAGGCAAATTAGGCAGGACATATACACTTCATGGTAGGGTCCTGGGAAGAGTTGCTGAACAAAGAGTCCTTGGAGTGCAGGTTCATAGTTCATTGAAGGTGGAGTCACAGGTAGACAGGGTAGTGAAGAAAGCGTTTGGTACATTTGCCTTTATTGGTCAGTGCATTGTATAGGAGTTGGGACGTCATGTTGTGGCTATACAGGACACTGGTTAGGCCACTTATGGGATACTGCATTCAATTCTGGTTTCCCTGTGATAGGAACAATGTTGTGAAACTTGAAAGAGTTCAGAAAAGCTGTACAAGGATGTTGCTGGGATTGGAGGATTAAAGGTTTTATGGGTAGAACTGAGAAATAAGAAAAGAATGATGACATTATGGGGATTGTACTATAGAGGGTTTGAGCTATAGGGAGAGGCTTGAATAGGCTAGGGCTTTTTTCCCTGGAACACTGGAGGCTGAGGGGTGACCTTACAGAAGTCATAAAATCATGAGGGGCATGGATAGAGTGAATAGACAAGTTCTTTTTTCCCAGGATACAGGAGTCCAAAATGAGAAGACATAAGTTTAAGGTGAGAGGGGAAAGATGTAAAAGGGACCTGGAGGGCAATTTTTCATGCAGAGGGTGATGCATGTATGGAGCAAGCTGCCCGAGAGACTGGTGGAGGCTGGTACAATTATGACATTTAAAAAGCATCTGGATGGGTACATGAACAGGAAGGGTTTAGAGGGATAGTGGCCAAATGCTGGCAAATGGGACTAGATTAATTTAGGATATCTGGTCGGCATAGGCGAGTTGGACTGAAGTGTCTGTTTCCATGCTGTATAATGGAATTTTAAGTAATCCGAATGGTAACCAGGTAACCATTGTCACTTGTTGTAAAAAGCCACCTGGTTCACAAATGCCCTTAAGGGAAGGAAATCTGCCATTCTCACGTGGTCTGGTCTATATTGACTCTAGGCCCAGAAGAATGCAATTGATTCTGAACAATTAGGGTTGGGCGATAAATCCTATGAGCAAATTAAAAGAAAATGATTGTGATGTGCCTGAGCAGTGAGTTGTACATTTGAAGGGGAATGCTAGTCTGGTCTATGTAATCCCATCACGTAATGCTTTTAGCTCCAGTATCATTCTACTTGAATTTGCATTTCACCTCTTCACAACAACAGCATAATCATCTGGAGAACTCAACCCAGTTTCCCAAACTCAGTGTAACCACAGCTTTTATAACTGGGCCATAACCTCCAGCCTTTGTATAGCCAGCCCTCACTGGGGTATCATGTGAAGTGGACAGAATTGATGTGGTGTCACCGTTTTATTTCTCCTAATTTCTATGTTCTTCTGGTGTCAAGTAATGAGTAGCATAAATATTTACAATCTGAGGTTACTTCTGTTGTATACAATGTCAAGGAGAGTAAAAGTCAATGTTTTAACACAATCTCTTACAACAGCGCAATTCCCTCAGAGCGTGAAAACAGAACACTGTTAGATGGTAAGCATTTCATGCACTTACCACTTTCATTGCTTATCTTATTTCAAGAACTGTGCTCTTCTCCCCAGACACAAACATAATATATTGACGTGTAAGTAAAAATGAAGCAGTCAGTAAATTCTCCCCCTATAATCCCATTCCAAAATACTTCACATTTCTATTTGATTTGCTAAGCAATACCAGACTGAAATCCCACCAGAATTGCTATACTGTTGGCCAAATGAGTGTCAGACATTAGGGTTGAATTGTGACACCAGGTTCAAAGGAATGAATCCAGACAGGATTCTGTCACATTAGAACATAGAACAGTACAACACAAGAATGGGTCCTTCAGCCCACAATGTTGTGCTGGACATGATGCCAAATTAAACTAATCCCTTCTGTTTGCCCTTGGTCCATATCCCTCCATTCCTTGCATATTCATATGCTTATCTAAAAGCCCCTTAAAAGCCCCTATCGTATCTGCTTCCACCAACATCCCGGGCAGTGTGTTCCAGACTCCTACCACTCTCTGTGAAAAAACCTTGCCCTTCACATCTCCTTTGAACTTTCTCCCTCTCGCCTTAAATGCATGCCCCCTAGTATTAGACATTTCAACTCTGGGAAAAAGATTCTGACCATCAACCCTGTCTATGCTTCTCATATTTTTATAGATTTCTATCGCGTGTCCCCTAAGCATCCACCACTCTAGAGAAAACAACCCGAGTTTTTCTCATCTCTCCTTTGTAGCTCATACCCTCTAAACCAGGCAGCATCCTGGTAAATCTCCTCTGCACCCTCTCCAAAGCTTCCACATCCTTCCTGTAATGTGGTGAACGGAATTGAGTGCTGTACTCAAAGAGTGGCTTAACCAAGGTCTTATAAAGCTGCAGCAAGACATTCTATCTCTTGTACTCAATGTCCTAACCAATAAAAGCAAGCACATTATATGCTTTCTTTACCACTCTATCTATTTCTGTGGCCACTTTCAGGGAGCTATGGAATTGAACCCCAAGATCCTTTTGTACATCAATGCTGTTCAGGGTCCTGCCATTTACTGTATACTTTTCCGTAACACTTGATCTCCCTAAGGGCAGCACCTCTTACTTGCCTGGATTAAACTCCGTCTTGCCATTTCACCACTATATGCGCATTCAGAGGTCGTTGTGCACATTGGTACCAAGGACGTAGGTAGAAAGGGAAATGAGGTTCTGTGGAGTAAGTACAGGGTGTTAAGAAAAAGGCTGAAAAGCAGACCCTCAAGGGTAGTAATCTCTGGGTTACAACCCGTGCCACGTGCTAGTGAGGCAAGGAATAGAAAGAAAGGAGAGATTGAATGGCAGGGAATAGAAAAATAGGAGAGGAGCTGGTGCAGGGGACAGAGTTTCAGGTTCTTGGATCATTGAGATCTCTTCTGGGGCAGGGGTAACCTGTACAAGAGGGATGGGTTGCATCCAAGTTGGAGGGGGACCAATTTCCTTGCAGGCAGGTTCATAAATGCTACCGCGGAGGTTTTAAACTAGAGTTGCAGGGGGCTGTGAACCAGAGCAGCAGGTCAGCAAGTGGAGGGATTGAGGGGAAGGTCTGTATTAGGACCAGCAAATCAGAAAGAAAGGACAGGTAGAGACAAGAAAACACAATGGTACTAATGGACTGAAATGTTTTTATTTCAGTGCAAAGAGTATTATAGATAAGGCATATGAGCTTAGAGCCTGGATCAGTACATGTGACTATGATGTTGCGGCCATTACAAAGACTTGTTTGAAAGAGGGATAGGACTGGCTGTTCAATGTTCCAGGGTTTCATTGTTTTAGACGAGATAGAGAGGAAGGTAAAAGAGGTGAAGGAGTTGTATTACTAATCAGGGAGAATGTTACATCTGCACTCGGAGAGGACACACTGGAGGGTTCATCCACTAAGACAATATGGGTATAGCTGAAAAGTAAGATGGATACAATCACTCTGATAGGATTATATTGTAGCCCCCCCAACAGCCACTGACATATTGAGGAATAAATACTAGGCAGATAATGGAAAGATGCAATAAAAAGAGAGTTGTCATTGTGGGTGACTTTAACATCCCCAATATTGACTGGAACACCTTTACAGCAAGAGACTTAGACAGGGCAGAGTTTGTTAAGTGCATCCAAGAGTTTTTTTTTTAAACAGTATGTTGATAATCCAACTATAGGAGGGGCCATACAGGACCTTATATTGGCTAGTGAGCCTGGCCAGGTGACTAACCTTTCAATGGGAGAGCACTTTGAAAACAGCAATCACTTTTGAGATAGCTATGAATAAAAATAATTCAGGACTTTGTGCCAAGATACTAAATTGGGGGAGGACAAATTATGTCAGCATTAGGCAGAAACTAGGGAGTGTTAATTGGGAGGAACTGTTATCAGGCAAGTCGACATTTGACACGTGGGAGTTGTTTAAAGATCTGCTGATGAGAGTCCGGGACCTGCATGCTCCAGTAAGGACAAAAGACAAGAATGCCAATGTGAAAGACCCTTGGCTAACAAGGAAGGTTATGAATTTAGTTGGAAAGGAAAAAGAAGCATTTGTAAGGTTTAGGAAGCTAAAATAAGACAGGGCCCACAAGGCATATAAAGAAAGAAGGAAAGAACTCAAGCAGGGAATTAGGAGAGCAAGAAGGGGCCATGAAATGACCTTGGCAAGTAGGGAATCGCAAGGCATTCTATACGTACATTAAAAACAACAGAATAGCTAGGGAGAAGGTAGGACCACTCAAGGATAAAGGAGGGAACTTGTGCTTGGAGTCAGAGGATGTGGATCCTAAATGCATCAGTATTTGCTCAGGAAACGGATATGGAGAATTGTGAGATTTGTGTGGAGAATGCTAATACACAAGGACGTTGTAAGTACAAGAAAGAAGTGGTGTTGGGTCTCTTGAAGAGCATTAAAGTGGGTACGCCCCCAGGGCCCAATGGTATCTACCCCAGGTTATTGAGAGAGGCAAGGTAAGAAATTGCTGGGGTGTTGACCAAGATTTTTGCATCTTAATTAGCCACCGGAGAGATCCCAGAGTACTGGTGATTAACTAAGGTTGATTCTCTATTCAAGAAGGGAAATAGGAATAATCCAGGAAACTATAGATTTGTGAGTCTCACATTGGTGGTTAGGAAGCTATTGGAGAGAATTCTTAAAACCAGGATTTACACACATTTGGAAAAGCATGATCTACTTAGGGACAGTGAGCATGGCTTTGTGCAGGGCGGGTCATGCCTTACTAACTCGATTGAATTTTTTGAGGGGGTGACAAAGGTGATCGATGAGGGTAGAGTAGTGGATGTTGTCTGCATGGATTTTAGTGAGGCTTTTGACAAGGTCCCTCATGGTAGGCTCACCCAGAAGGTTAAGACTCATGGGATCCACGGTGACTTGGCCGTGTGGATTCAGAATTGACTTGCCCTTAGAAGTCAGACGGTGGTGGTGGAAGGTTGTTTCTTAGGGTGAAGGTCCGTGACTAGTGGTGTTCTGCAGGGATCCACGCTGGGACCTCTGCTGTTTGTGATATATATAAATGACGCAGATGAAAATGTAGATGGGTGTGTTAGTAAGTTTGCACAAGATACAAAGATCGGTGGAGTTGTGGATAGTGTAGAAGGTTGTCAAAGGATACCGGGGAATATAAATCAGTTGCAGACATGGGCAGAGAAATGGCAGATGTTAGTTAATCTGTGTAAGTGTAAGGTGCTTCATTTTGGGAGTTCAAATGTTAAGGAAATGTATAAAGTTAATAGCTGGACCCTGAATAGCATTGGCGTACAGCAGGATCTTGAGGTTTAAGCTCATAGCTCCCTGAAAGTGGTCATGCAAGTAGATAAAGTAAAGAAAGTGTATGACATGCTTATTTTTATTGGTCAGGTAATTGAGTACAAGAGTCAGAATGCCATGTTGCAACTTTTCTTTAGCTAGGCCACACTTAGAGTACTGCATTCAATTCTGCTCACCACATTACAGGAAGATGTGGAGGCTTTGGAGAGGCTGCAGAAGAGGTTTACCAGGATGCTGCCTGGATTAGAGGGTATGAGCTATAAGGAGAGTCTAGAAAAAGTTGGGTTGTTTTCTCTAGAGCAGCAGAGGCTGAAGGGATACTTGACAGAAGTCTGTAAAATTATGAGTTGCATATATTGGGTTGATGGTCAGAATCTTTTTCCCAGTGTTGAAATGTCAGCTCCAGGACATCTCTTCATGAGTTTCTTAGCGTAGTGTCCTAGACTCAACCATTTTCAGCTGTTTCATCAATGACTTTCCATCTGTCATGAGATCAGAAGTGGGAATGTTTGCTGATGATTGCACAATGTTCAGCATCAGTCATAACTCCTAGAATGCTGAAGCAGCCCATGGTCAAATGCAACAAGATCTGGACATATTCAGTCTTGGGCTGACAATTGGCAAATAACATTCATACCACACAAATGCCAGGCAATGACTATCTCCAATAAGAAATAGTCAAACCACCACCTCTTGACATTTAATTGGCGTTATCATCACTGGTACCCCACTATCAACATCCTGGGGGTTACCATTGACCAGAAATGTAACTCGACTCGCCATATAAATACAGTAGCTACAAGAGCAGGTCAGATGCCAGAAATTCTGCAGTAAGTATGTCCACACTTGACACCCCAAAGTTTATCCATGGTCTGCAAGGCACAAGTCAGTACATGCTGGAATACTGCCCACTTGCCTGGGTTAATGCAGCTCCAATAGCACTCATTCTGGGTTATTCTGCTGCTTAGGCCAAGAATCATTTTTCCTGCGAGACCAAAAGCCACTTACCCATGAATGAATGGAGTTTTTGAGGGTTCTTCTATTCAGCCACAGTAACTTTGATGGAGAACATTTGGACTTTCCACTGTTGGCACATGTAGAAATCACATACATGACAGGGATCATATGCAGGGACAAATTATCAATCACTTGATCTGCACTATCTGCAGCCTGTCTCACGGAGCACCCCACTGCCCCCTACATTATTGCATAAATGCTGCCCTCTCCACACTTCACATTAGCTCTGATAATGAGTAATCTAGACTCGAAACATTAACTTGCTCTTTCTCCAGGCATGCTGCCTGACCCACTGTGATTTCAGCATTTTTTGTTTTCAGGAACCATATGCATATCTGCTGCTGCATAGAGTTTGGAAAATGTCCATCACATTCTCCAGAAATTGCCGAAAGCGCTCATCATTCTCGTGTTTTTGAAAGAGACTGATGTTTCCAGTTCCATGAATTTTCAATGGTTTATTCTAAGGAAATTCTGGTTCAGTTACGGTCTCCCTGCTACACAAAAGATTTTGTGAAACGCGAAATGGTTCAGAAAAGATTTACAAGGATGTTGCCAGAGTTGGAGGGTTTGACCTATAGGGAGAGGCAGAATAGGCTGAGGCTATTTTCCCTAGAGTGTTGGAGGCTGAGGGGTGAACTTATTGAGGTTTATAAAATCATGAGGGGCATGGGTAGGGTAAATAGACAAGATCTTTTCCCGGGGTGGGTGAGTCCAAAACTAGAGAGCATAAGTTTAAGGTGAGAGGGGAAAGAGTTAAAAGGGACCTAAGGGGCAACCTTTTAGAAGGTGATGCGTGTATGGAATGAGCTGCCAGAGGGAGTGGTGGAGGCCGGTACAATTACAACATTTAAAAGGTATCTGGATGGGTATATGAATAGGAAGGGTTTAGAGGAATATGGGCCAAATGCTGGCAAATGGGACTAGATCAGTTTAGGATATCCAGTCGACATGGATGAGTTGGACCAAAGGGTCTGTTTCTATGTTGTACATCTCCATGACTCTATGGAAAAAATTCTCATTCCTGAGGTGTGGAGAATGAGATATTCCAAAGACTGTTGTATGTTTTGTACAGATAACCTTGACATTGTCATGGTCATGTGTGGCTGACTGTGGTGTCTGACATAGAACACAAACAGGGTCATCCAGCTCAGCACTGCCTACATTTGCTTGTCCTGCTGCTGTGGCATGCCATGTAGTATGCCCCCTTCAGTTAATATTGGTCTTAATAGTTGATTTTGCTGATGACCCACGAACAGGAGTAACGTGGTTGGGTTTTCCACAAGTTTGCACGGTTCACCAGACGTAGGACTTTCTATTCAATGTTGGGAAGCATCATCACAGTGGAAACATTGTCTGGACCAATCACAACTTGGTGTGTGTCTCTGCTGCTGATGCTTTGCCAATTAGCACAGGAATGATGAACTGTGTCCACAGGAATGGAACTCAAGAGTGTGGTAGCTACTTGTCTCAGCTTCAGCAGCTCGACACTCTGAACATGATAGTAATCTTGCAAACTTCAGCTGTTTTCACAGTTTCCCATGTTTTTTTGACTGCTTTTCAGCAGCTAGAGTGACCGTTGATTCTTCCTGCTTTAACTTCTCATTTGGAATGGTCAAGATTACCTAAGACACAACATGCAATATTGACCAATTGTCCCTTTTGCTTTTCACAGAATTCCTACAGTGCAAAAAGAAGCCATCTGGCCCATTAAGTCTGCACTGTCAGTCTGAAGAATATCCCACCCAGACCTAACATCTCCACCCTATCTCCCTAACCCTGCACTTACCATGGCTAATCTACATAACCTGCACATCCCTGGACACTACGAGGCAATTTAGCATGGCCAATCCACTTAATCTGCATATCTTTGGACTGTGGGAGGAAACCAGGGCACCCAGAGGAAGCCCATTCAGACACAGGAAGAATATGCAGACTCCAAACAGACTGTCACGCAAGGCTGGAATCAAATCAACTTGTTCCATACACGCACCACCCTTTGCATGAAAATGTTACCCCTCAGGTCCCTTTTAAATTTTTCCCTCTCAGCTCAAACCTATGTCCTCTAGTTTTGGACTCCCCTACCCTGCTAACCACTGAGCCACTGTGCCGCCCTAGTTTTAGTCCACTGTATCAAAAGACATGTGTATTTTGTATATTTTGGGGAGTAAAAGATATTGTTAACATATTTCTTGCTGAATTGCAGTCATTTTGTTCAGGCATAAGTGTCTCAAATTTATCTTCCAATTCTTCTTCTCTATTGTGAAGATGTCAGAGTTTTTTTTTCTTTTACTATTTGTGTTTGTGAAGTTTGCTATTACAGAAATACAAAGGGTGGCCCAGGTGTACATCCATTGCTAGTGGAGAGGGCACAACATGATGATAGTACATAATCAAGGATCTATGTTTCTGCTCCTTCCAAGGAGAAATTTGCTGTAATGATTGAACATTCTTTATCTGGTTGGATGGTTATCTTGGGGAGATTGATGTTGATGTGTACACTGCACTTTCCAAATGCGAACCTTGAGCTGGATTCTGTGTGTCCAACACAGCCTCTCTCCAACTTAAAATGTTATGTTCAGAAAGTAAGCAAACACCTTCCAAAACTTTCACACCTGCTGATAACGTTTCCTATTTCTCACCATCCTCATTAGTATTGTGTCACTTTTAGGAAGGCTCAATAAGATATTTACTAAAAGCATGTTATTGAGTCAGAACTGCATATGCTGTAAAAACAATGGATTCCACTATTTCATTCCAAGATTCCCTCTGCTGGTATATGTATATGATAGCTTTAAGTGCACAAAAAGTGCAGTTACAATTTTCAATGCATTCCAATCCTTAACAGTCAAAGATATTGTCTCTTTCTGACTCTACAATGTCTAATCAGTACTGCCATTCCATTCCCCTTTACTCCTTTATTTTCCTAAACATTATATATCTTTGAAAATTAAGTGTCTGATCCTAACCATTTTTACGCCATGTTTCCAATAATAACTCAACATCATTTTCTCACGTAATTATTTTCACTCGACTTAACCAATCCCATTCGCTACACTTTCTATATTTATGCGCATGCATTGTAAACCTCCCTATATTCCTTGGAATCCTTCCTAGTCTGCTCCTAACTATTCACTTCTCCAGTATTATCTAACATTCTCACTTATTTCTTTTCTCTACTTCTAAATGCTGGTGCCCAACACCCTGCCAACTTATTTCCAAACCATAAGAATGAACAAAGAGCTTGATCCCAATCCTATTGAGGTGTAAGCTGTCTCTTTTGTATAGATGCTTCCTGACTCAGAAGTGATCCCATTGTCCAAAGAATCTGAAGTCCTCCCTTCTACACCAGGCTTCAAATCACACATTGATCCTCACTCTCCTTTTAGTTCTATTCTCAATAACGTATAGCACTGAGAGCAATCTGGAAATTACAGAGTTTGAAGTTTTGCTTTTAAACTACCTCCTTAGCTTCTAAGAGTCTGACTTTAGAGCATTGATATCTGCTCTCTGTATGTAGTTGGTACTGATGTGTACCACAACTTCAGTACCTTATTTAAACTTGAGTGTTGCTGAAAAATAGATACATTTTGGCAAAGCTTTTCATCTTGCACCCATCAGGATACTCCGCAAGAATACCAACTTGCTGATTCATTTCTCAGGGCTATTGCCTAACCCAATCAGAGTTAACATGCCCAGTTGAAAATTTAATCAAAGCATAGCAGTTAACTCTCAATCAGCATGAATGTATACATTTCCCTTAGCAATGCCATGTCCTATCAGAGTCCATTTGCTGTCCAGTCAGCAGTCTCCTCTCATGCAGTATAAATGTTAGTTTTACCCTTGAATGAGTAGTTCTGCACTAGCAGCCAACACCATATTTAAATGAGAAATCTTAATGCCTGTAACTCAGCTTTTATGCTATTATTCTTATTTATTAACTTACTGTTAGATATGAATGTTTTCATGAAGGAGTTAGATATAGTTCTTTAGGCTAAATGGATTAAAATGTGTGGGCAGAAAGCGGGAACAGGATACTCAATTGGATGATTAGCCATGATCATACAACATGGTGGAGCAGGCCCACTGCTGCTCCTATTTTCTATGTCGAACCTGAATGAGGTTTTTAATGCCCCCACTCCTAATTTAAACCATTTCCTTGCTGTCCTATGTTGTCACTGCTTGTCTCTTTTTTTGAACACACATTGGATCCATCACTCTATTCTCCAGCTTTCTGTCTCTCTCTCTCTCACTTCTTTTTCTCTCATTTAGATCCCCCACTTCTCTCAGCTGCCATTTTACTAATCATCCAAAATCAGTGACCTCTAATTATTGATGATATTACTAGCTGAAACAATTGATCTCCATTCACTTTTGTTACCACAGATGTTGTGGTGCAGAGCAGCCACACACTCGATGTGGGTGGCAGAACATTAAGGGTCTGTTGGAGATAGTAGGAACTGCCGATGCTGGAGTCTGAGATAACAAGGTGTAGAGCTGGATGAACACAGCAGGCCAGGCAGCACTAGAGGATCAGGAAACCTGATGTTTTGGGTTTGGATTAAGGGTCTGTTGATAGGATTCATCGAAGTAGGGAGATTGACTAGAATTGTGCAGCCATGTCACAGGTTCAGGTGAATAGCCCATTCCTGGGCTACATTCTTTATGTAACTTTGTAATTCCTGGAGTACAAATTGATCAGATGAAGGCAAAAGAGCCACCAGCCTTGGTAAAGATTTGGGCTGAGTACAGAAACAGTAGTACACTCTCCCCTATCTCCCAACGTCACTCATTTACGGTTGTGACTTTTCTTTTTGACTTTGATGATCCTAGACTTTCATCTTGATTTCTCAGTGAAGCTGTTTTCAACTTTTCAGTTCAATCTCAATAAATCTCTGCAACCTTTCAGAGAGATTCGGCTGGGCAAAACCCACACAAGACAGTGGGGGGGGGGGAGAGAAAGAGGGTGGGTGAAGAAAACACCAAAGTAAATATAGAGTGTGTGGTAGGGTTCAATATTCCAATTATTTTAATAATGTCAGATGATACCACATAAGATATGTAAAGGTCACTGGTAAATACCACATTCTTTCTGTGGGAGTCATTAAAACCAACATGGACATTTTTTGGAGCTGAGATAGAGATCTGGCTAAAATCAGCTTGCAGATTAACCCTTTCACTGCAAGAGCAGCTGATTTGTGCTCATTTTTCACTTGCAGAGATTCAGTTTATCGTGGATATGAAATTTTACAGCTAACATTCAAATCCATTGACTTTGTCGATGAATCCATCTCTTTGTTGAGGGCAATTATTTTGCAGGAATTGAACATTTTTTCCATGTTTTGCATTTTGTGTTGGTATCCACTGTCAAGCACAACACAGATTTAAGCAGAATTAGCCAATGTCTGCACAACCGTAACAATATAACAGCCACATGTAGAAGCAGACATTTTAATTTCAAAGATGTGCTTTATTCATAAAATTATCTTTTTTTATGTGTAGATAGTCACAAACACTGTTTGATTCTTTACAATGGCACATGAGGAAACAAGCAAACACTGGAGTTTGACTCTATCCAACAAACAAACCAAAGACATCTCTTACTTATACAAGACTATATTTATGTGCATCTGAGGCATTGGGAGGGTCTGAAAACTGAACGTATCCTCCCTATAAGCTGGTCATTGCTTCGCAGAAGCACTAGAACTAGCCATAGTTTGACAATATCATTCAGACAACATGCCTTTAGCTGATGGTGCAAGGTTGAGGGAACACAGGTTTCACGTTTTAGGTAAGAGATGCAGTGGGAGGGAGTGTGATGAAGAAACTTTTTCTTTAACATGGCGAGCGGTAATGATCTCAGCCTCTGTGGTGGAAGTGGAGACTACGAATAATTTCAAAAGGAAATCAGATGGGCACTTGAGAGAAATAAACTTCCAGAGCTGCAGGGATTGAGTGGGGAAATGAGTTAATTGCTCTGCCAAGAGCTGGTGTGGAGTTGTAGACCCGAATGACCTCCACCTGTGCTGTAATGACTTTCTGTCAGCTCTTGATGTGAGTGCCTGGAAAATGCCCCATTCCCCTCAAATTGAGAAGACAAGGAGATGTGGGATTAAGTGGAAAGCCAAAAATGGATGATGGTGGTAGGGATATAATAAGACAAGTAAAGAAAGAAATGATAGCTGTTAAGCTTGCCATAAGCTCTCCTGAGTCACAGCGCAGAATTCTGATTCACTCGGGGTGTGAGCATTGCTGGCAAGGTCAGCATTTTAGTAAATGGCCTTTTCCCCTTGCAGCACCTTCTTGTACATTTGGTGATAGTACATTCACAGTGTTAGCAGCATCTGTGGAGAGAAAGCAGAATTAATGTTTCAGGTCCAGTGGCGCTTCTTCAGAAATGGACCTGAGATGTTGACTCTGCTTTCTGTCCACAGATATTGCCAGACCTGCTAAGTTTCTCCAGCAATTTCTGTTTTTGTTTCCGACTTCCATCATCCACAGTTCTTAAACTTGTGAATTCTGGGGAATAGTCACTTTTAGTAGGGTAGGGGGAATACTGTTTGATGAGAGGATTGAGGCACTGGAAGGTAAAAAGGTAGTTCTGAGTCTGTGAGAAGCACAATATTAGCGTGCAGGGGAGAGATCGGGTGGGATTGGCAGAGGGTGGTTTGGGGGATACTCCATGGGGCAATAAGCAAGGGCTTCAGGAATCATAGTGTGACACTCAGTATTTGCGGGGAGGTGATAGCCTAGTGGTATTATCGCTGGACTGTTAATCCAGAGACATGGGTAATATTCCAGGTTCAAATCCTGCCACAGCAGATGGTGGAATTTGAATTCAATAAATATCTGAAATTAACAGTCTAATGATGGCCATGAATCCATTGTCAATTGTTGGAAAAACCCATCTGGTTCACTAATGTCCTTTAGGGAAGGAAACTGCCATCCTTACCTGGTCTGGCCTACATGTGACTCCACACCCACAGCGATGTGGTTGACTCTTAACTGCCCTCTGGGCAATTAGGGATGGGCAATAAATGCTGCCTAGCCAGTGATGTCCCCATCCCATGAATGAATAAAGACAAAAAAAAATGTCCAGCACTATATTCCCTGGAGCATTGCAAGCTTGTCTTCTCTGAATGAATGAGCTCATGGAGGAGATGAGCTTGTCAAAGCCTCAGGCCAGTCCCATTGGAAGAGTGGCCCAACTCACAGAAAGCCAGAGGATGCAGCATCTGGAGAATATGCAGGTGCAACACCATGTCCTACATGGAGTGTGCAGGCTCACCTGTGGCCTGGAGCAGTCAGGTCAGGGCCTGAGCACTGTCTGCTTTCAGCTTATGTCTGGGTGTTTGTCTCTCTGTGAAGCCTTGAATGTCATTAGTCCAGCATGAGGCACACCTTCAAAATCACATTTGTATGTGTATTTGAGAACCTACTGCATCATCTGGAAGCTAGACTTTAGTGAAAATGACTGCTCTAAGATTCTCAGGCATGGCTGCCTGCTTGCTGCATATGCAGTGTGTGTGTGCTGTGTAAGCTGCTGGCGTATGGTGCAGGTCTGATGTAGCATACTGTTGTACAACAAGATGTCTGCCCACTAGACTGATCACTGCTGATCACCATGACAAGCTGCCTGGTTGTCTGACTTTGCTGATTTGTTCAGCAAAGCAGTGATATTATGAACAAGCAGGTACGTGTTAAGTGGATGAGTGTTAAGGGACCAAATGAGATAATTTGAGATGCAGCCTGGTCCAAACCAGCAGCTGGGTCCCTGTCCGAATGTCCCCAGTATATCCTTTCAATGCTGATTGGTAATGTGTGCTGAAATACAACTTTGTGCTTCCAGAGTGCACTGCCAGTGTATCACAGGGGCGTCAGGATGGTCACCTCGCATTTGCAAATGACCATGGATGATGGGTGCATGTGGCTGATAACTGTGGACTATGCCATGAGCTGCAGTTTGGTCATACACAACGTGGAGGTCTTTCAAAGCAAGCAGTGAGCTAAATGCCTAAGATGCTCGCTCTAGTTTCCATGTCGAGTTTCTCAACATCGAGCTTGTTTGGCACACTTGATAAAATATAAAACTGAATGGTAATGAGGTAACAAGGTTCAGGGCTGGATGAACACAGCAGGCCAAGCAGCATCATAGGAGCAGAGAGGCTGACGTTTCGGGCCTAGACCCTTCATCAGAAAAGGGGGAGGGGAAGGGGGTTTTGAAATAAATAGGGAGAGAGTGGGAGGCGGATAGAAGAGGGATAGAGGAGAGGATAGGTGGAGAGGAAACAAACAGGTCGAAGAGGCGGGGATGGAGCCAGTAAAGGTGAGTGTAGGTAGGGAGTTAGGAAGGGGATAGGTCAGTCCAGGGAGGACGGACAGGTCAAGGGGGCGGGATGAGGTTGGTCGGTAGGAGATGGAGGTGCGGCTTGAGGTGGGAGGAGGGGATAGTTGGGAGGAAGAACAGGTTAGGGAGGCAGGGACGAGCTGGACTGGTTTTGGGATGCGGTAGTGGGAGGGGAGATTTTGAAACTTGTGAAATCCACATTGATACCATTGGGCTGCAGGGTAATGAGGTAAGTTGGGTCGTTAAGAAGGTGTTAAACAAACAATAATCCACCTTATTAATAGCTAGCTGCTGCCAAGCCAGAAAATCACCTTGTTGCTTGGTAAAATGATAAAGGATGGAGGGAGTTGAACTCTACATTGAACTGGGCCTTGCATGACTTCCCTCTGATTTTTCCAAAAATCTCACTTTAGCCCTGGTTGCTCAGACCCCTATAAAATTCTGCCCAATGTCCTTCATTTCTGAGTTTTATTCTAATGATTTTGTTGAATGACCAATCCGGTAGAAGGTCCAGTGTACAGTGACTAATTGAAAAAAGCCGTTAAAAGTCACCTCAATGAAGTCAGTCCTTTTCAGTTAGACTCACTGAATGTCATCAATGTGTCAGATTTTGGCAAAATCTAAATAAAAATGTGACCAATAGCAATGATCCTCAAAAGAAGGTGGCATTCATGGCATGATTCCAAATAGAAATGACATTCAAATTAAAGAAAAACAGAATAGAATATTTACTGAAAATAAACATGGAAACGTTATGGTCTGCATCTTCAGTTGTGCCTCTAGAGTGTGACTAAACTGTTTCAGTGTGGGGTGTCGGGGCTGTTGAAACACGACTTTTTTTCACTATCAGTCTCTCCCAATGACCTTGTTCCAATGTTATACCTACTGTGTGATCCACTTGACAAATTCTCCCATTCTAGTTTTGTCAATCACTGAGTCATAATTAAGCTTTGTGGCTGTTTGTATGGAACAGGCTTGTTCGAGTTATCCTATATTGAATTTTAAGATGCCTGCGGTGCTTATGGAACATCTGGCTTTTCACTGATCACAACTGTCAAGATATATTGGGATTAAATGAAAACATTAAAACCGCACAAGCAATTATCTATGATTCATACCAGCAGAATCATTAGCATCACAAATTTCATTATTATTAAACAGCAAGGACTGTCTAAGCAAGAGAATTGTATCTCCTCAAGTTACTCATCCTAAGTACTGTACTTTATGGTCACACACAGTGAAGACTCAGATTAAACAGTCTGATTCCTTCTGTTTACCATAACCACACCTTTGGTAGTCTGGGCCCTGAACTGTAGAAATACCTCCATAAATCCCCCTGGCTTTCCACTTTTCTTTGTCCTTACGAGACTCTCCTTAAACTGACGTATTTGATCAAGATTTGAATCACTGCTACAAAAACTTCCTTTCATTTCTTTGAGACCAACATTAAAGGGGAAAAAGTCCATTGGAGTTTGGTGGAGGTACAATGTCATCAGTAGACTGAAATACTTAGTATATTGTGATGTTGTTTGATCACATCACTGAAGACACAAATAAGAACACCTAACTCTTTCTCAAGTATCAACTTTGGAATTATTTATGCCCACCTGGCAGGGCAGACAGGGACTCTGTTTAAGATCCTATTCAAAAGACGACATCTCAGACAGTGTGGCATTCCCTCAGTACAGTGTTGGGATGTCATTGTGCTTAAGCAAAATCAGCCATCATAATATTGAGTGTGGAGAAGGTAAGAGGGGTCTACGTTTGCTCTGGTTTCTTATGGCTTTACTGTTACAGGAAGCGAAGAGATGACAGGATTAACTGCTGCTTTTTCTACCTCTGGATTAAGCATGCACAACAAGTTTTTTTTAGAAAAAGTATTTCAACAAAAATGCTGTAACAAACAAAAGACAAGTTTTCTTTAAGTTTTAAAGGAAAGATGTGTTTATTATTCAACAATTGAATGTACGCATGACTTCCCTGACTCTCAAACTCATACATAAACACTAAAAGATTATACGATGAGAGGTGTCTGGTATAGGTATAATATTTTGTTTTTAAATTAGTGGCCCATTGGCATGAAGAGGATTAATTATTAATCAGATTTGTCTTTTTAGACACATGAGTTTAAACCAACATGTGTCAGAGAGTAGATAGTGTCATAGAGTCATAGAGTGATACAGTGTGGCAACATGCTCTTCGGTCCAAACTGGTTCATGCTGACCATAGTGCCCACTCAGCTAATTCCAATTGCCTGCATTTGGTCCATATCCCTCTAAACCCTTCCCATCCATGTACCTATCCAAATGTTTTTTAAATGTTGCTATTGCCACTGCTTCAACCACTTTCTCTGGCAGCCATTCCAAATACGCATCACTCTCAGTGAAGAAGTTGCCCCTCAGGTCTTTCTTAAATCTTTCCTCTCTAAGCTTAAATCTATGCCCTCTAGTTTTCAATTCCCCATCCCTGGGAAAAGATGCATTCATCCTATTTATGCCCATCATGATTTTATACACCTCAATAAGGTTACTCCTCATTCTCCTATGTTCCAAGGAATAAAGTCCTATTCTGGCCAACCTCTCCCTGTAATTCAGGCCTAAAGGTCGGGCAACATCCACATAAATCTTCTTTGCACACTTTCCAGTTTAACTATGTTTTTCCTATAACAGGATGACCGCAACTGTACACAATACTCCAAGTGCAGCCTCACCAATGACTTATACAACGTTTACTTAACATTCTAACTCCTATACTCAATGCATCAACCGATGAAGGCCAGCATGCTAAATGCCTTCCTCACCACCCTGTCTATCTGTGACACTGCTTTCAACAAACTGTGTACTTGTACTCCTAGGCTCCTCTGTTCCACAACACTCCTCAGGACCTTACCATTTACTGTATAAATCCAACCTTGGTTTGACTTTCCAAAGTGCAACACCTCAACTTATTTGCATTGAATTGCATTTGCCAATCCTCAGCCCACTTCCCCATCTGACCAAGATCCCTGTGTAATTTTTGATAACCTTCCTCGCTTTCAAAGATACCTCCTAATTTTGTATCATCCGTAAACTTATTAATCATGCCTTGAACATTCATATCCCAATCATTTATGTAAATAACGAATAACAAATTTCTCATTTCTGACGCCTGTGGCACACCACTAGTGACAGGCCTCCAGTCAACTTTCAACCATCACCCTCTGCTTCCTACCATCGAGCCAATTTTGAATCCAATTAGCTAGCTCTCCCTGGATCCCATGCGACCTAACATTCATGACTAGCCTGCCGTGCGGGACCTTGTGAAAAGCCTTACTAAAGTCCATATAGACAACATCCACTGTCCTTACCCTCATCTATCCTCCTTGTTACCTCTTTGAAAACTCTAAAAGATTTGTCAGACATGACATCCCATTCACAAATCCATGCTACTATCCCTAATCACACCTCGACTATCTATATGTTGGTTAATCCTGTCCCTCAGTATCCTCTCCAATAACTTGCCTACCACTGATGTCAGGCTCAGATGATTGAAGACATCCTGAAATGTTAATTGAAATTTTTTTATCATGAGGTTTACAACATGACAGGAGAAACGAGCATTCCACCATCAATATTATGTCTAGCAGAAGCTAAGAGCAAATTTTTGTTGCAGTTAAAAGATTTTAAATTCAGTTTGAAAAAGACGTGTCTGAAATTAGAAACAAGAATTGTTTCTCCAAGAAATACAAGTTTGTTAAAAACAATTAAGAGATGAAATTACCTCAGTGTAAAATTTTCACATTGTGATAGCTTTCAGGCCAGGGCTGCTTGGGTAGAAATGTGCATAATTTATTCAAAGCTGAGAAAATCTAAGCTCTCAGTTATGCGTGAGCCAAAGAAAAATGCTTTGCAGCTTGCAGGACTGGAACAGGAAAGAACCAGTTAATTCAATCTACTGATTGGATATGGATGTTAAACTTCTCTGGATTTTGATTAGTTATGAAGTGACAATGTTGGGAAGTAAATGGAATTTTATTTTGCCAGGTATTTGAAATCTTTTAAAGTGTTTTATGTTGATAGCTGGATTTATTTTATTTAATTTTCTTTCTTTTGCATGATAACCTTTTTTTATTGTTGAAATCAAATCTACAGCCTCAAGTTTCAGTAAACGATTAATAAAATTAGACAGAATAGATATGATCTATCAAACTAGATGTCATTCTGGGATCTGGCTGGCCCAGTAGTAGCAACAAATGGGAATCAAGCAGAGGCTTGGAGACCGCTTTGCGGAACACCTACACTCGGTTCGCACTAAACAACTGCACCTCCCAGTCGCAAACCATTTCAACTCCCCCTCCCATTCCTCAGACGACATGTCCATCCTGGGCCTCCTGCAGTGCCACAACGATGCCACCCGAAGGTTGCAGGAACAGCACCTCATATTTCGCTTGGGAACCCTGCAGCCCAATGGTATCAATGTGGACTTCACAAGCTTCAAAATCTCCCCTCCCTCTACCGCATCCCAAAACCAGCCCAGCTTTTCCCCGCCTCCCTAACCTGTCCTTCCTCCCACTATCCCCTCCTCCAACCTCAAGCCCCTACCCCCATCACCTACCTACTAGCCTCATCCCGCCCCCTTGACCTGTCCGTCCTCCCTGGACTGACCTATCCCCTCCCTAACTCCCCACCTACACTCACCTTTACTGGCTCCATCCCCGCCTCTTTGACCTGTCTGTCTCCTCTCCACCTATCTTCTCCTCTATCCATCTTCTATCCGCCTCCCCCTCTCTCCCTATTTATTTCAGAACCCCCTTCCCCTCCCCCATTTCTGATGAAGGGTTTAGGCCCGAATCATCAGCTTTCCTGCTCCTCTGATGCTGCTTGGCCTGTTGTGTTCATCCAGCTCTACACCTTGTTATCTCGGAATCATAACAATTATGATTGCAAATGTAGCTCACATAACAGTTGTGAAAGTTCAAGAGTTCTCTGTTACTCATGCATTCTCTTGGGGTGAAGGCTCAAAATGATGCAAGCCAGTAGTCCACTGAAGAAAAGAGTTAGCAGGTTTTGGGAAGTCATCTATTGTTTGCAGCAGCATATTTTTGCTGTGCCACTCCAGTTAGCGGTGAAGTCATGGTACTGTTCCTTAGGTAGCGAGGTCAAGGTCAACATAAGACTTTCCCTACTGGGTGTTTGTCAGGCAGGATGTTGTTTCTTCTCTGAAAAATACTGTTTAGAAATGTCCTTATTAGAAACCTAGCTAACTGTTAAGTTAATGAGCAATCTCTTTCCAAGGTTTGGTCAAATAGTTTCTGGCAGCTATGTCATTATCAAAATCTGGCATCTGAGTATCATCCATTCACATACGAGCATAGTAAAATACAGCTTTTTACATCATTCTTTGGATTACAACTTTGGAGTCAAAGAATCTGTAAACCGTACCTTAGAACCAAATTATCTCATTTAGTTGGCAAAGTGTGATCATTAACCTCAGGAAACAGCCTTTTCATTTTAAAGCTTTCACAAAGGTATGTCCAGGCATATCTTAATAATTCTGCCAAGATTAGTCCAGAATTGAAGATTACCTTGGAGTTCCATGAGTTTTAGAGGAAAGAAAAGGTCACCTGACCTCTCAACTCCTTTTTATTTCATAGTAAGTGTCCAGTTTGTGTTTATAATTCATGTCTCGTTCAACAGTTGATAAAGTGTGGGTGAAATATGATTTATAATATGATTTGAAGTCTATTAAGTGAGATTTGAGTCCACAAACTCCTGACTCTGAGGCAAGGGCTGACAAAGCTCTATGCACAGCTCTTCCTGTGGGAGTTACAAGGCAATGTTGAGATTGATGGCTCTTGAGAGTACAGGGTGCAAACTCACTGTACAGTAAACGTGTTATGCAGAAAGTGTAGATAGACTCAGATTTCGGGGAATTCAACATAGCTTGATGAACCCCGTGCAACTTGTGTTAGATGGAGCAGAGTCTTTCTAGTTTAAGTGGGGCTTCAGACTCTCCTTCTACTGGAAGCTTGAGAATATTTCCATGCTTTGCCTAATGGTTCTGCAGTTCAATATTGCCCCAGAGCAGAGATGCAGCTGCTGGGAAGTAAATATAAAGGTAGTTTGTTTTGCGAATAATACCTGTACCTATGCACCAGACAGTGGGAAAGTCTGGTGTATCACTGAAGATTGATGTACCTGAAGGGCCCACATTTTTGAACACTTAATCTTTGTTAAATAAAAATTCTTGTTGCATGAGAAAAGTTATGTCTGAAGGAGGCAATTAAGAAATGTTAGAATCTGTCTGGAGAACACCTTCATTTGAATTAAAACACAGGCTCATCTGTAGATTGCTCATAGTTCTCTCACCACTGGAATGTTATTTCCATAACAACAGCATAGGCTCTTCCAAACCATTACCACAATCATTTCACCTGCTTCATTTTCTTCCCTCTATGTGACTTTTAACCTACATCTTCTCTCTCTGCAAGTCCTGTCCGTCACAATAATCCTGAAGGTGTAGTGTGGGAAACTCGTGTAGTTGACAGTCCATAATACCCACTTATTACTCGAAGGGTAAAAGTGAAGAGATGGTGAAGAGTGAAGCAGACAGCCCTGTTACATTTTAACACCAAGCATTTCTAGATAGAATAAAATCATAACACAAGAACATATGGACAGAAGGCAGAGTAGAGCATTCATCAATCAAGTCTCCTTCACTGTTCAATTATAACTGATCTCCAACATTAACCACATATTCCTGACTTCTCCTCATCTCCTTGATTCCCCAAAAGATTAAAAGTCTGTCTGTCCCGGCTACTAAATATTCAACAATGGAGCATCTTGAACCCTCTGACGTAGAAAATTCTGAAGATTCACAACACTTTGAGTGAAGACTTTTTTTCTCATCTCAGCCCCTTATGCTAAGACTGCGCACCTGTGTTTTAGATCCCCTAACCATTGGGAGACAACCTCTCAAGTCCACCCCAACCAGCTCCTTCAGAATCTTAGACAACAAGGTGCAGGGCTGGATGAACACAGCAGGCCAAGCAGCATCATAGGAGCAGAGAGGCTGACGTTTCGGGCCTAGACCCTTCATCAGAAAAATTGTATGCTTCAATACGATCACCTCTCCCTGTTCTAAACAGCTGCGAATATAGATGCACTTTACTCAAGCTTTGACTGTGGGACAATCCTCTCATCTCAGGGACCAATCTAATGGCCTTTTGCTTAACAGTCTCCAATGTAGGTATATTCTTCCTTAAATATGTGGAGCATTACTGCACACTGTATTTCAGGTGTGGCCTCACCAAGGTGCTGTCAAATCATAGCAGGATTTCTTCATTCCAGTCCCCTTGCAGTTTGCCTTCCTAATTGTTTGCTGTAACTGCATGTTAACATTTTGCATTCCTTGTATATTCAAGTCTCTCTGAGCATCAACGTTTACCAGTTTCACACCTTTTGAAAAGCATTCTGCTTATTTATTCCTGTGACCAAAGTCAATAACTTCACACTTCCCCAAATTATACTCCAGCTATCATCTTGTTGCCTACTCACTTAACCATTCTCTTCACAGCCTCCTCCATACCTCATTCCCACTTAACTTTGTACAATCAGCAACTTAGCTGCATTAGTTTCTGTCAAATCGATTAAGTCGTTAATAGAAATTGCAAATAGCTGAGGCCCCAACATTGTGTCACAGATAAATATAGAATGTAAATTATGGTAATTGTTGCCCTAATAAGCCTGGATCTGTGAGGTATTGTTTGATTTATTCATTTCCAATTTTAATTCTATCCCTTACTTAGGCAGGCTAAATGGCGTTCCCAGACCTCTGGTTTCCAGATTTCAACAATTGAAATAAACTCACAGCAGAATCCTTTTAGGAAGAAATCAAAGATGGGGGTTTATTAACAAAACATTCAAAACAGTGATGAATTACTTCACTACTCCACTCACACATAGAAGTACTCAGGAAATTAAGGGAGACTGGACTGGAGAGGCGATAGGTATCAATTGCAACATTTGGTAAATCCAGATGGAATAAAATTCAGTTCATGTGAATTGCAACTTCCTACAAGTCAGCATTCAATAATAGTTTTGTCAATGAGCTGGGCCAGTAGATTTTCTTCTTGTTGGCAAATTGTAGGCCTTTTCTCCATTTAGCAACTTGGAGACAGAGATGGAGGGTGGAGGCAGGTTTCCAATTTAGCTTGGAATAGTGCTCTCCCTCTGGAGGTCAGCAACTGTCTTTGAATCCCAGAATTTTATTTAAATAATTTGGGAAGTTCATATTTCAGTCATGTAACAAATACAAGTACTTCAGATGTCTGATATTTCAGATGGCTCATCTTAGAGAGCTAATTCGAAGGTTATTGAGTGACATTTTACTTCCCTATTAGTATTCCTGTTATGAAGTAACTGTAAAAATATTAGTGATTATTTTAGCTTAATGGGTTTTGAAGCTGGAAGCACATTGTATGTCTCAATTTCAGCTTTAGTTGGAGTCTCTGTACAATTCAGGGATTCAGAGTTTCTGGAAATAAAATGTGATTAGCTTTGGCCATGTTATGAATATAACAAGACGGTCTAATTTTGAAAGAAGTGGAATTTAAACTCTAAAATATTGAAGAGAATTCAGAACATTGGATTTCTCTTCTTGCCCTTTGGCCATGACAGCTGATTTGCACATTATTCCACTAGTTACAGCTTGCCAACTTGAAAATTCCCCATTGGTGTCTACTCCCTGCTTTGTGTTCATTAACTAATCTTCTATTCATGCTAGTATATTAACCCCAACACTATGAGCCGTTATTGTTCATATTAATCTTCTGTGTACTCTTTAGAGTCATAGAGTCATAGAGAGCCAGAGCACTGAAAAAGGCCCTTCGGCCCATTGCATCCATGCTGATCAGTAACAACCATCTAACTATTTTAATCTCGCTTTATAGCACTTGGCCCTCAGCCTTATATACCTTATTGAATAACTTCTGGAAATACATGTTTACTTAACCTGGAATTATCTGGACATGGAAACATAGGACCAGGAGTTGGCCTATGAGCCCCTCGAATCTACCCACCATTGAATGATCATGAATGATTGAACACTTTAATGCCTTTTATCCACCCCATCTCCATAAACTTTCACTCCATTGGTAATGAGAAACCCCTCAATCTCTACCTTAAACTTACTTAAAGACTGAACATCCATAGCCCTCTGTGGTGGAGAATTCCAAAGGTTCACAACCCTCTGAGTAAAAAATTTCTCCTTTTTTTTATAGAATCATAGAATCCCTACAGTGTGGAAACAGGCCCTTCAGCCCAACAAGTCCACACCAAACCTTGGAGCATCCCACCCAGACCCATCCCACATAACCCACCGAATCTACCCACCCCTGAACACTACGGGCAATTTAGCATGACCAATTCACCTAACCAGCACATCTTTGGACTGTGGGAGGAAACCGGAGCACCCGGAGGAAACCCACACAGACACGGGGAGAATGTGCAAACTCCACACAGACAGTTGCCCGAGGGTGGAATTGAACCCGGGTCCCTGGCGCTGTGAGGCAGCAGTGCTAACCACTGAGCCAAAATCCTCATCTCAGGTTTGAGACTTCCTAAGCAGGAGAAACACCTTATCCGCATCTATGTTATCTATCCCTTTAAGCTTCAATGTGTTCACCTCTCATTCTTTGAAAATCTGAATTTTATTCCATCTGGATTTACCAAATGTTGTAATTGATAGCTATCGCCTCTCCAGTCCGGTCTTCCTTAATTTCCTGAGTGCTTCTATGTGTGAGTGGAGTAGTGAAGTAATTCATCACTGTTTTGAATGTTTTGTTGAAACAGGTCCAGTTTGCCCAATGTCTCTTCATAAGACAATCCCACCATCCTGGCAATAAGTCTGGTGAGAGATAGTAGGAACTGCAGATGCTGGAAAATCTGAGATAACAAGGTGTAGAGCTGGATGAACACAGCAGGCCAAGCAGCATCATAGGAGCAGGAAGGCTGATGTTTCGGGCCTAGACCCTTCATCAGAAATGGGGGAAGGGAAGGGGGTTCTGAAATAAATAGGGAGAGAGGGGGAGGCGGATAGAAGATGGATAGAGGAGAAGATAGGTGGAGAGGAGACAGACAGGTCAAAGAGGCAGGGATGGAGCCAGTAAAGGTGAGTGTATGTGGGGAGTTAGGGAGGGGATAGGTCAGTCCATGGAGGATGGACAGGTCAAGGGAGCGGGATGAGGCTAGTAGGTAGGTGATGGGGGTGGAGCTTGAGGTGGGAGGAGGGGATAGGTGGGAGGAAGGACAGGTTAGGGAGGCAGGGAAAAGCTGGGCTGGTTTTGGGATGCAGTAGAGGGAGGGGAGATTTTGAAGCTTGTGAAGTCCACATTGATACCATTGGGCTGCAGGGTTCCCAAGCGAAATATGAGGTGCTGTTCCTGCAACCTTCGGGTGGCATCGTTGTGGCACTGCAGGAGGCCCAGGATGGACATGTCGTCTGAGGAATGGGAGGGGAAGTTGAAATGGTTTGTGACTGGGATGTGCAGTTGTTTAGTGCGAACCGAGTGTAGGTGTTCCGCAAAGCGGTCTCCAAACCTCCGCTTGGTTTCCCCGATGTAGAGGAGGCCACAACGGGTACAGCGGATGCAGTATACCACATTAGCAGATGTGCAGGTGAACATCTGCTTGATGTGGAAAGTCTTCTTGGGGCCTGGGTTGGGGGTGAGGGAGGAGGTATGGGGGCAGGTGTAGCACTTCCTGCGGTTGCGGGGAAAAGTGCTGGGTGTGGTGGGGCTGGAGGGGAGTGTGGAATGGACAAGGGAGTCACGGAGAGAGTGGTCCCTCCGGAAAGCAGATAAGGGTGGGGAGGGAAAGATGTCTTTGGTGGTGGGGTCGGATTGCAGATGGCGGAAGTGTCGGAGGATGATGCGTTGGATCCGGAGGTTGGTGGGGTGGTACGTGAGGATGAGGGGGATTCTTTTTTGGTTGTTATTGCGGGGACGGGGTGTGAGGGATGAGTTGCGGGGAATGCGGGAGACACGGTCGAGGGCGTTCTCGACCACTGAGGGGAGCAAGTTGCGGTCCTTGAAAAACGAGGACATCTGAGATGTACGGGAGTGGAATGCCTCATCCTGGGAGCAGATGCGGCGGAGGCGAAGGAATTGGGAATAGGGGATGGCATTTTTGCAGGAAGGTGGGTGGGAGGAGGTGTATTCTAGGTAGCTGTGGGAGTCGGTGGGCTTGAAATGGATATTGGTTTCTAGGTGGTTGCCCGAGA
>NC_063344.1:72101386-72204162 GCF_021869965.1 Rhincodon typus | reverse complement strand
GAGGGAGGAGGTATGGGGGCAGGTGTAGCACTTCCTGCGGTTGCGGGGAAAAGTGCTGGGTGTGGTGGGGCTGGAGGGGAGTGTGGAATGGACAAGGGAGTCACGGAGAGAGTGGTCCCTCCGGAAAGCAGATAAGGGTGGGGAGGGAAAGATGTCTTTGGTGGTGGGGTCGGATTGCAGATGGCGGAAGTGTCGGAGGATGATGCGTTGGATCCGGAGGTTGGTGGGGTGGTACGTGAGGATGAGGGGGATTCTTTTTTGGTTGTTATTGCGGGGACGGGGTGTGAGGGATGAGTTGCGGGGAATGCGGGAGACACGGTCGAGGGCGTTCTCGACCACTGAGGGGAGCAAGTTGCGGTCCTTGAAAAACGAGGACATCTGAGATGTACGGGAGTGGAATGCCTCATCCTGGGAGCAGATGCGGCGGAGGCGAAGGAATTGGGAATAGGGGATGGCATTTTTGCAGGAAGGTGGGTGGGAGGAGGTGTATTCTAGGTAGCTGTGGGAGTCGGTGGGCTTGAAATGGATATTGGTTTCTAGGTGGTTGCCCGAGATGGAGACAGAGAGGTCCAGGAAGGTGAGAGAGGTGTTAGAGATGGTCCAAGTGAACTTAAGGTTGGGGTGGAAGGTGTTGGTGAAGTGGATGAACTGTTCGAGCTCCTCGTGGGAGCTCGAGGCGGCGCCGATACAGTCATCAATGTAACGGAGGAAGAGGTGGGGTTTAGGGCCAGTGTAGGTACAGAAGAGGGATTGTTCCACGTAACCTACAAAGAGGCAGGCATAGCTTGGGCCCATGCGGGTACCCATGGCCACCCCCTTTGCCTGTAGGAAGTGGGAGGAATTGAAAGAGAAGTTGTTGAGGGTGAGGACGAGTTCGGCTAAGCAGATGAGGGTGTCAGTGGGGGGGGACTGGTCGGGCCTGCAGGACAGGAGGAAGCGGAGGGCCTTTAGGCCATCTGTATCGGGAATGCAGGTGTGTAGGGACTGGACGTCCATGGTGAAGATGAGGAGTTGGGGACCGGGGAATTGGAAGTTCTGGATGAGGTGGAGGGCGTGGGTGGTGTCACGGACATAGGTAGGGAGTTCCTGGACCAAGGGGGAGAAAATGGAGTCGAGTTATAGGTGGAGATAAGTTCGGTGGGGCAGGAGCAGGCGGAGACAATGGGTCGACCAAGGCAGTTAGGTTTGTGGATTTTGGGAAGGAGATAGAAGCGGGCGGTGCGGGGTTGGAGAACGATGAGATTGGAGGCCGTGGGTGGGAGGTCACCTGAAGTGATGAAGTTGTGGATGGTTTGGGAGATGGTGTTTTGGTGCTCGGGGGTGGGGTCATGATCAAGGGGGCGGTAGGAAGAGGTGTCGGAGAGTTGGCGTCTGGCCTCGGCGATGTAGAGGTCAGCGCGCAATACTACAACTGCACCTCCCTTGTCCGCGAATTTTATGGTGAGGTTGGGATTGGAGCGGAGGGCTGCACGTTCTGCGGGGGAGAAGTTGGAGTAGGTGAGAGGGATGGAGAGGTTGAGGCGATTGATGTCTCGACAGCGGTTGGAGATGAAGAGGTCAAGGGAGGGTAGGAGGCCTTGGGGTGGTGTCCAGGAGGAGGGGGGTGTGTTGGAGGCGGAAGAAGGAGTCAGTAGAGGAAGGGTTAGGCTCACGGTTGAAGAAGTAAGCGTGGAGGTGGAGGCTGCGGAAAAACTGTTCAATGTCCAAACGTGACTGGTATTCGTTGATGTGTGGGTGGAGGGGGACAAAGGTGAGCCCTTTACTGAGGACTGACTGTTCGTCCTCAGTAAGGGGGAGGTCTGGGGGAATGGTGAAGACTCGGCAGGGCTGGGTGTTGCTGTCTCCTCTGGAGCTGCTGGCTGTGGAGGCGGTGGGCGGAGCGACGTTGGCATCGGCTGTGGGCGGAGTTGCGTCGGCGGTGGTGGGCAGAATTGTGTCGGTGTAGGCTGTGGGCGGGGTTGTGTCGGCGTCAGCAGTGGGTGGAGCGGCGTCGGCGGTGGGTGGAGCGGGGTAGGCGGCGGCAGCAGCGGCAACGGTAGGTGCGTCTTCAGTGTCTGTGGTGTTGGTCTGGTGAACCTTCTTTACACTCCCTCTATGGCAATGCTATCATTCCTGACATAAAGACACCAAAACTACATGCAATACTCCAGAGCTAACCGAGCTCCTATACAATTGAAGCGAGACTTCACTACTTCACTCCTCTTGTATAATGGCTACCATTCCATTCCTCTTCCTAAAAGCTTCCTGCATCTTCATCTTAGCCTTCAGAGACTTATCAACAATGGCATTTTGATCCCTTTGTATATCTGCACTTTCCAACCTCGTACCATTTAAGAAATATTCTACACAAGGGGCCATGTCTCTTATTGGAGATTGTCACTCTAATGAATTCTCCCTTACTCTGACTTTTCAGGATTCTCTGATGACTATTTTCTATTTATCTATCCTCCTAAATATATCCTCCAAAACACCCAAACAAACACCGTTGCAGAAGCACCGGTACTTGAATGGCACTTCTCTGGATGAAGTGGGACAAGGGGGCTATATGGGGCACGGGTTTGCTGTTGGTCATGCTAACCATGTAGGCTATTGGGCCCTGCCACTGAGTGATCAGGAAACAGAGTGAAATTTGCCTGTTGCCAATCTCTATGAGATCATACAATCTCTACCGTGTGGAAAGAGGCAATTCGACCCATCGGATCTGCAGCCACCCTCCAAACAGCATCCCAACCCAGCCCCACCCCCACAACCTATTCCCACATTTGCCATGGCTAATCCACCTAGGCTGCACATCCCTGGACACTATGGGGCAATTAGCATGGCCGATCCACCAAGCCTGCACATCTTTGCATTTGTGGGAGGAAACTGAAGCACCTGGCGGAAACCCATGTGGACAAGGGGAGAAAGTACAAACTCCACTCAAGCAGTCACCCAAGGCTGGAATCAAACTCAAGCCCTTGGCGCTGTGAGACAGGAGTGTTAACCACTGTGCCACCATGTATGACCAAACATTGTAAATCCTGTGCCTGATAAACAGTCAAGTTGTCACATATCATAACATGTTGCCTGTTATCTGATTTAAACAAGCATGTTTAATTTGATCCATACTTGATTTGTAACTTGCCTGATATGTCTGACAGTATATGCCTGTATAATATTTCATAGCTTTAGTGCTGTTGGTACTCATCCAGCAAGTAGGGAGTATTCTATCACACTCCTGACTTGTGCCTTGTAGATGGTGGACAGGCTTTAGGGGAGCCAGGAGGTGAGTTAAACACCACAGTTTTCCCAGCCTCTGGGATATAGCAAGAACTGCAGATGCTGGAGTCAGAGGCAATGCAGTGTGGAGGCCCACAGCATGTCAGGCAGCATCAGAGGGGCAGGAAAGTCAATGTTTTGGTTTTCCATCCTTCATCAGGACTGACCTGCTGTTGTAGCCAATGTGTTTATGTGGTGAATCCAATTGTGTTTCTGGTCAATGGTAACTCCCAGGATCTTGATGGTAACACCATTTAATGTCAAGGGGCAGTGGTTACATTGTCTCTTATTGGAGATGGCCATTGCCTGTGGTGCGAATATGACTTGCCACTTGTTAGTCCAAGCCTGAATATTGTTCAGATCTTGTTGGACTTCCACTTTCTGGTATACAAATTTGCCAGAGTATCGATAGTACCGGTTCATAAGATGCTGGTTGAAACAAAGTTTGCTGTGTTTCTAAGCCAGGATGGTGAGTGGCTTGGAGGGGATTTTGCAGGTGGTGGAGTTCCCATGTATGTGCTGCCCTTGTCCTTCCAGATATAGGTGGTCATGGATTTGGAAGGTGCTATCTAAGGATCTTTGGTGAATTTCAGCAATGCATCTTGTAAATAGTACACACTGCTGCCATTGAGCATAGGAGGCGGAAAGTGTGGATGCTTAAAGTCGTAGAATCTATGAGTTTTTCTTGACCAGAGTCAACTTTCACGAGCGACTTATACAACTGTAACGTAATGTCCCAACTCTTATACTCATTGCCTCGACTGATGATGGCCAGTATACTAAATGTCTTCTTCAACACCCTGTCTATCTGTGACACTGCTTTCAATGAACTATGTACTTGTACTCCTGGGTTCCTCTGTTCCACAACACTCATCAGGACCTTACCATTTACTGTATAAGTCCTACCTTGGTTTGACTTTCCAAAGTGCAACACCTCTCACTTGTCTGTATTGAATTGCATTTGCCAATCCTCAGCCCACTTCCCCATCTGACCTGGATCCCTCTGTAATTTTTGATAACCTTCCTCACTATCAATGATACCTCCTAATTTTGTATCATCCACAAACTTACTAATCATGCCTTGTACGTTCACATCCAGATCGTTTATGAAAATAAAAAAGGTCCCAGTACTAACCCCTATGGGACACCAGCCTGAGAAACAACCTTCAAACATCGCCTTCTGCTTCCTACCATCGAGCCAATTTTGAATCCAATTAGCTAGCTCTTTCTGGATCCCATGTAACCTCACCTTCATGACTTGCCTGCCGTGTGGGACCTTGTCAAAGGCCTTCTTAAAGTCCGTTTGGACAGCATCCACTGCCCTACCCTCATCTATCCTCTTGGTTACTTCTTCGGAAAACTCTAAAATATTTGTCAGACATCACATCCCGTGCTCAAATCCATGCTGACTATCCCTAATCAGACCTTGACTATCCAAATGTTGATTGATCCTGTCCCTCAGTATCCTTCCAATAACTTGCCTACCACTGATGTCAGGCTCACTGGCCTCTAGTTCCCTGGCTTGTCTTTGCTAGCTTTCTTAAACAATGGAACAACATTAACCACCCTCCAGTCTTCTGGAACTTCATCAGTGGCTAAAGATGAAGCAAAAATCTCTGCAATGGCTTCTGCAATTTCTTCCTCAGCCTCCCACAACTTCCGAGGATGAACTTGATCAGGCCCAGGGAATTTATCCACCTTAATGCGCTTTAAGGCTGCAAGCACCTCCTCTCTGGTAATATGCATGCAGCCCAAAACACCCCCATCTTGTATCCCTTATTTCCTTAACATCCATGATTCTCTCCTCAGTATACACTGAGGAGAAATATTTATTAAAAATCTCCACCATCTCCTGTGGCTCCACAAATAGATGGCTGTGCTGATCTTTAAAGGGACCTATTCTCTCCCTGGCCACCCTTTTACTCTTAATATAGCTGTAGAACCTCTTGGGATTATCTTTAACCTTATCTGTCATATCAATCTCATACCTTCTTTTTGCTCTTTTCATTTCCCTTTTCAGTGTGCTCCTACTCTTCTTTATAGTCTTCTAGGAATTCACTTGAGCCCAATAGCTTAAACCCAATGTATGCCTCCTTCCTTTTCCTGACCAGAGCCTCAATATCCCTTGTCAGCCAGGATCCCCAAACCTGTCAGTTTCTCCCTTCACCTTAACAGGGACATACTGTCCCTGGACTCTTGACATCATGAGTACTTTTAAAAGCATCCCATTTGCCAATCGTTCCTTTTCCTTCAAACAGACTCACCCAATCGACTGATGCTAGATCCTACCTAATAGCGCCAAAATTGGCCCTATTCCAGTTCAGCACCTTAACCTGCGGACCTGTCCCACCTTTTTCCATAACTATGTTAAAACTAAGACAGTTATGGCCAGTAGACTCAAAGTGCCATCCGATTGACACTTCAGTTACTTGCCTGACCTCGTTTCCTAAGAGGAGGTCGAGTGTTACACCCTGCCGAGTAGGCCCCCCTATGTACTGATTTAGGAAAGTTATGTTGGAGGGAAGGTTATTGTTGATGGAGTAGAAAGTGTTAAGGTTGGTTGGCTCACCGAGCTGGTTTGTTGTTTTGCAGATGTTTCGTTACCATGCTTGGATGATGTTACCAAGCATGGTAACGTAACGTCTGCAGAACAACAAACCAGCTCGGCGAGCCAACCAACCTCAACACCCACAACCTCAGCTACAGATCTACTCCAAAACCTTAGGGAGTAGAAAGTAGTTGGGCCAAGGACTCTACCCTGATGAACTTCTGCACAGATGTCCTGGAGTTTGCCCTTGTTTGTCCTGTCAAAGTGCGTCAGTCAATGTTAATGTGGAGTGAATTCCATTTACCATTAATCAACCCATCTGACCAGCCCATCTATAACCTCCTGTAGTCTAAGGCTGTCCTCCTCATTACTCACCACCCTGCTAATTTTCACATCATCCACAAACTTACAAATCAACCCTCTTACTTTCAAATTTAAATTACTAATATAAACCGCAAATGGCAACGGCCACAACACTGATTCCTGTGGGATCCCACTGGACACAGACTTCCAGTTACAAAAATGTCCCTGAATCATCACCATCTGCTTCCTGCCATTCAGCTAATTGTGTATCCAATTTGCCAAATTTCCTTGAATTCTGAGGGTTTTTACCTTCACTCTCAGTTTCCCCCAGGGGACTTTTTCAAAAGCCTTGCTGAAGCCCAAATCAATGAAATCAAAAGTATTGCCCTCGCCGTCACACCTGGTCACCTCTGAAAAATTCAATTAAGTTGGCCTTAGATCACGAAGAGCAGAGTGTACAGCTCCACATGCTACTAGTTTGGTCAGCCGGCTTACTCTTCTTCACTCCCAGGCTGATGCTTGATGTCTTCTAAAGAATCCATTTGCTTTGGCAATTATTGCCAGGACCATCATCTTGGAAGACATCAGTGACTATGGTGGACAAGCTTGGTGCTGACACACTGCCCTATTGAACCTTGTTAGTGAACAGAAATGGGTAAGAGAGCTCAGCATCATCCAGGACAGTATGCTGTAAAGGAACTGTTGAACCATTGGGATGGATGAATTTCTCAGGGCAGCTGAGTTTCTCTATTACCTTCTAAAAGCCCCTCACAACTGACAATATCAGACACTTTATTCAGGTTATCAATCAGGTGTAGAGGGCCCATTTTCCTGACATTTCTCTTGGAAAATAATTACAACCATTGTAGTTCATTTGAGGAGTCACACCAGAATTGAAATGTTCATTCTATTTCTCTTCACAGATGCTGCCAGATCTTCTTTCACTCTCTGGCAGCAGGTTCTTCCAGAGATATTGCCCTAAGTGGTCCAGAGGGAGTCTGGTGAAGATTTTGCTGGTGATGGAGAGGAGTCAGGTTCCGTTGTGTTTGTCGCCAAATTGTCATGTTCTATTCCACTTGCACAGGTGGTCAGTGGAGATGTCTTTGGATTCTTGTGGGATGGATCCTTGCTCCAAAATAAACTGACAGAATTCTGTCAGTGTCTCAATCTGACATTGCCCTCCAGACTTGCCGACCTCAAATGGGATAACGTCAGTTCCTACAGCTTTGTCACTGTACAGCAGTTTAACTGTATCTGCCATTCATAGAGTTATATAGTCATAGAGATGCACAGCACAGAAACTGTCGGTCCAACTTGTCCATACTGACCAGAAATCCTGAATAAATCTCGTCCCATTTGCCAGTATTTGACCCATATCCCTCTAAACTCTTCCTATTCGTGTAACCATTCAGATGCCTTTTAAATATTGTAATCGTACCAGCCTCCGCCACTTCCTCTGGCAGCTCATTCCATATACACCACCACCGTCAGCATGAAAAAATTGCCCTTTAGATCCCTTTTATATCTTTCCCCTCTCACCTTAAACCTTTGCCCTCTAGTTTTGGACTCCCCCACCCCAGTGAAAAACCCTTGCCTATTCACCCCATCCATTCATAGAACTCCTATAGTGTGGAAACAGGCCCTTTGTCCCAACAATTCCACACCAAACCTCAGAGCACCCCACCCAGACCCACCCTCCTATAACCCACCTAATCTAAACATCCCTGAACACTTCGGAGGACTCTAGCATGGCCAATCCACCCAGCCTGCACATCTTTGGACTGTGGGAGGAAACCAGAGTACCTGGAGGAAACCCACACAGAGACGGGGAAAATGTGCAAACTCCACACAGACAGTCACCCAGGGGTGGAATTGAACCCGGGTCCCTGACACTGTGAAGCAGCAGTGCTAACGACTGGGGCACTGTGCTGCCTGCCCCCCGTGATTTTATAAACTTGCATAAGGTCACCTCTCAACCTCCAATGCTCCAGGGAAAATAGCCCCAGCCTATTCAGCCTCTCCCTATAGCTCAAACCCTCCAACCCTGTCAACATCCTCTTAACCTTTTTTGAACCCTTTCTAGTTTCACAACTGTCTTCTTGTAGGAGAGAGACCAGAATTGCACGCAATACTCCAAAAGTCGCCAAACCAATGTCCTGTACAGCCGCAATATGATCTCCCAACTCCTATACTCAATGCACTGACTGATAAAGGCAGCATACTGAATGCCTTCTTCATTATCCAATCTACCTACGACACCACTTTCAAGAAACTACAAACCTGCACTCCAAGGTCTCTGTTCAGCAACACTCCCCAGGACCTTACCATTAAGTGTATAAGTCTTGCCCTGATTTGCCAGTCCAAAATGGAGCACCTCACATTAATTTAAATTAAACTCCATCTGCCGCTCCTTAGCCTATTGGCCCATCTGATCAAGATCCTGTTGTCTTTTGAGGTAACCTTCTTCGCTATCCACTGTACCTCCAATTTTAATGTCATCTGCAAACTTAATAACTATACCTCCTATGTTCACATCCAAATGATTTATATAAATGACAAAAAGCAGTGGACCCAGCACCAAGCCTTGTGGCACATCACTGGTCACAGGTCTCTATTCTGAAAAGCAACCCTCCACCACCACCCTCTGTCTTCTACCTTTGAGCCAGTTCTGTATCCAAATGGCTAATTCTCCATCTGTTCCATGTGATCTAACCTTGCTAACCAGTCTACCATGAGGAACCTTATCAAACGCTTTACTGAAGTCCATATAGATCATGCCCATTGCTCTGCCCTTACCAATCCTCTTCGTTACTTCTTCAAATAACTCAATCAAATTAGGGAGACACAATTTCCCACACACAAAGCCATGTTGACTATCCCTAATCAGTTCTGACCTTTCCAAATACATGTAAATCCTGTTCCTCAGGATTCCCACCAACAACTTGCCCACCACCGATGTCAGGCTCACTGGTCTATAGCTCGCTGGTTTTTCCTTACCACTTTTCTTAAATAGTGGCACCATGTTAACCAACCTCCAGTCTTCCGGCACCTCACCTGTGGCTATTGATGAGACAAATACCTCAGCAAGGGGCCCAGCAATCTCTTCTCTCACTTCGCACAGAGCTCTAGGGTACACCTGATCAGGTCCCAGGGATTTATCCACCTTTATGCATTTAAGATGTTCAGTACCTCCTCCTCATTTTTCAAGATAATAAGAACATAAGAACTAGGAGCAGGAGTAGGCCATCTGGCCCCTTGAGCCTGCCCCACCATTTAATAAGATCATGGCTGATCTTTTTGAGACTCAGCAGCTCCACTTACCCGCCCACTCACCATAACCCTTAATTCCTTTACTGTTCAAAAATTTATCTAGCCTTGCCTTAAAAACATTCAGCAAGGTAGCTTCAACTGCTTCACCGGGCAGGGAATTCCACAGATTGACAACCCTTTGGGTGAAGAAGTTCCTCCTGACCTCAATCCTCCATCTGCTTCCCTTTATTTTGAGGCGATGCCTTCTAGTACTAGTTTCACCTGCAAGCGGAAACAACCTCCCTGCCTCCACTTTATCTATTCCCTTCATAATCTTATATGTTTCTATAAGATCTCCCCTCATTCTTCTGAATTCCAATGAGTATAATCCCAGTCTACTCAGTTTCTCCTCATAATCCAACCCTCTCAAGTCTGGAATCAACCTAGTGAATCTCCTCTGTACCCCCTCCAGTGCTAGTATATCTCTTCTCAATTAAGGAGACCAAAACTGCACACAGTACTCCAGGTGTGACCTCACCAGGACCCTATACAGCTGCAACATAGCCTCTCTGTTTTTGAACTCCATCCCTCGAGCAATGGCAGACAAAATTCTATTTGCCTTTTTAATTACCTGCTGCACCTGCAATCCCACCTTCAGCGATTCATGCACAAGGACACCAAAGTCCCTCTGTTCAGCAGCGTGCTGCGATTTTTTACCATTTAAAACATAGCCCATTTTGCTATTATTCCTACCAAAATGAATGACCTCACACTTATCAACATTGTACTCCATCTGCCAGACCTTTGCCCACTCACTTAGACTATCTGTATCCCTCTGCAGACTTTCAGTGTCTTCTGCACACTTTGCTCTACCACTCATCTTAATGTCATCTGCAAATTTTGACACACCACACTTAATCCCCAACTCCAAATCATCTATGTAAATTGTAAACAATTGAGGTCCCAACACTGATCCCTGAGGCACACCACTAGCCACTGACCGTCAACCAGAAAAACACCCATTTACTCTTACTCTTTGTTTTCTACTGGTCAGCCAATCCTCTATCCATGCCAATACATTACTTGTACTACCACGCAACTTTATCTTACGTAGCAGCCTTTGGTGTGGCACCTTGTCAAATGCCTTCTGGCAATCCAGATACACCACATCCAAAGGTTCCCCATTGTCCACCATGCAAGTAATGTCCTCAAAGAATTCCACCAAATTAGTTAAACATGACCTACCGTTCATGAACCCATGCTAGGTGTTCCCAATGGGACAACTTATATCCAGATGTCTTGTTATTTCTTCCTTAATGATAGATTCAAGCATTTTCCCCACTCCTGAAGTTAAGCTAACTGGCCTATAGTTACCTGCTTTTTGTCTACTTCCTTGTGGTGTCACATTGGCTGTTTTCCAATCTGCGGGAACCACCCCAGAGTCCAGTGAATTTTGGTAAATAATTACTAATGCATTTGCTATTTCCCCCATCACCTCTTTTAGTACCCTGGGATGCATTTCATCAGGGCCAGGAGACTTGTCTACCTTTAGCCCCATTAGCTTGCTCAGCACTGCCTCCTTAGTAATAATGATAGTTTCTAGGTCCTCACCTGCTATAACCTTCTTGCCATTAGTTTTTGGCATGTTATTTGTGTTTTCCACTGTGAAGACCGACACAAAATAACTGTTTAATGTCTCGGCTATTTCTTCATTCCCATTTATTAAATTGGCCTTCTCATCCTCTAAAGAACCAATGTTTACCTTTGCCACTCTTTTACCATTTACATATTTATAGAAACTTTTGCTGTCTGTTTTTATATTCTGAGCTAGTTTACTCTCATAATCTATCTTACTTTTCTTTATAACTTTTTTTGTGGCTTTCTGTTGGCCTTTAAAGATTTCCCAGTCTACAAGTTTCCCACTACTCTTTAGTTTTTTGTATGTCTTTTTTTTCAATCTGATACTTTCCTTTATTTCCTTAGACATCCATGGCTGGATCTCTCTTTTCCTACAGTTCTTCCTTATCACTGGAATATACTTCTGCTGAGCACTGTGAAAAATTGTTTTGAAAGACCTCCACTGTTGCTCAATTGACCCACCATAAAGTTTTTGCTCCCATTTTACCCTAGCTAACTCCTTCCTCATTCCTTCATAGTCTCCTTTGTTTAAGCACAGGACATAGGTACTGGATTTAACCTTCTCACACTCCATCTGTATTTTAAATTTGACCATACTGTGATCGCTTCCTCCGAGAGGATCCCTAACTGTGAGATCATTAATTATTCCTGTCTCATTACACAGGACTAGATCTAGGATAGCTTGCTCCCTTGTAGGTTCCATTACATATTGTTCAAGGAAATTATCGCGGATGCATTCTCTGAACCCCTCCTCAAGGCTGCCATGACCGACCTGGTTTGACCAATTGATATGTAGATTAAAATCCCCCATGATAATTGCTGTACCATTTTTACATGCATTAACTATTTCTATGTTTATTGCCCGCCCCACCATGATATCATTATTTGGTGGCCTATAGACTGCACCTATCAGTGACTTCTTCTCCCTGCTATTCCTAACTTCCACTCAAATGGATTCAACGTTTTGTTCAGTAGAACCCATATCATCTCTCACTACCGCCCTGATATCATCCTTAAAAATCAGAGCAACACCACCTCCCTTACCTTCCTGTCTGTCCTTCCGAACAGTTTGATACCCCTAGATATTTAACTCCCAATCATGACCATCCTGTAACCAGGTCTCTGTAATGGCCACTAAATCATACCCATTTGCCATGATTTGCACCGTCAACTCATCCGCCTTGTTTCGAATGCTCCGAGCATTCAGATAAAGTGCCCATATGCCAGTTTTTGCACCTTCTTTTTGGGTCCTATTACCTCCATTACTAACAGCTCTTGAGTTCTCCTTCCCTTTAACTTTTTTCCTAATTTTCAATGGAGTTGAAGCTTCCTTGTCACCTGCTAACCTGCTGCTTTGCCTTACATTAATTGTTATTCTCCCTCTATGCTCACTTCTCACTTCACCCCTATTTACTCGTTTAAAGTCCTGTTAACCACCCTATTTACCCTTTTCGCCAGAACACTGGACCCGGCTCTGTTCAGGTGGAGTTCATCCCAGCGATATAGATCCCTCCTGTCCCATAACTGATGCCAGTGGCCCATGAAAAGGAAACTCTCTTTCCCACACCACTCTTTTAGCCACTAAAAGATGTCACTATTTGTTTCCCCATATTCCCTATGTTCCATATCCTTCCCCACAGTAAACACTGATGCAAAATACTCATTTAGTATCTCCCCCATCTCCTGCGGTTCCAGACATAGGTGGCCTTGCTGTTCTTTAAGGGGCCCTACTTTCTCCCTAGTTACCCTTTTGTCCTTAATGTATTTGTAGAATCCCTTTGGATTCTCCTTAACCTTATTTGCCAAAGCTATCTCCTGTCCTCTTTTTGCCCTCCTGATTTCCCTCTTAAGTAGACTCCTACTGTCTTTATGCTCTACTAAGGATTCACTTAATCTCTGCTGTCTATACCTGACATATGCTTCCTTCTTTTTGACCAAAACCTCAATTTCTGTAGTCATCCAGCATTCACTAAACTACCAGCCTTGCCCTTCACCCTAACAGGAACATACCGTATCTGGTCTCTCATTATCTCATTTTGCAAGGCTTCCCATTTTCCAGCCATCCCTTTATCTGCAAACATCTGCCCCCAATCAACTTTTGAAAGTTCTTGCCTAATCCTGTCAAAATTTTCCTTCCTCCAATTTAGAGCTTTAACTTTTAGATCTGGTCTATCCTTTTCCATCACTGTTTTAAAACTAATAGAATTATGGTCACTGTCCCCAAAGTGCTCCCCCACTAACACCTCTGTCACCTTCCCTGCCTTATTTCCCAAGAGAAAGTCAAGTTTTGCACCTTCTGTAGCAGGTATATTCATATACTGTATCAGAAAATTTTCTTTCCAAACTTAACAAATTCCTCTCCATCCAAGCCCTTAACACTATGGCAATCCCAGTCTATGTTTGGAAAGTTAAAATCCACTGCCATAACCACCCTATTATTCTTACTGAGATGTCCCTACAACTGCGTTTCTCAATTTCCTGCTGACTACTGAGGGGTCTACATTACAATCCCAATAACGTGATCATCCCTTTCTTATTTCTCAGTTCCACCCAAACAACTTCCCTGGATGTATTCCCAGGAATATTCACCCTAAGTACAGCTGTAATGTTATCCTTAATCAAAAACGCCACTACCACTCCTCTCTTGCTACCCTTTCTATCCTTCCTATAGCATTTACATCCTGGAACATTAAGCTGCCAGTCCTGTCCATCCCTGAGTTACATCTCTGTAAATGCTATGATATCCCAGTCCCGTGTTCCCAACCATGCCCTGAGTTCATCTGTTGGGCCTCTCGCATTGAAATAAATGCAGTTTAATTTATCGGTCCTACCTCGTTCTCTGCTTTCTTCCTGCCTGCCCTGACTGTTTGACTTACTCCTTTTCCCAATTCTATCAGTCTCAGACTGATCTCTTTTTTCACTATCTCTCTGCGTCCCTTCACCACCCCCAACTAGTTTAAATACTCCTGAGCAGCTCTAGCAACTTTCCCTGCCGGTATATTAGTCCCCTTCCAATTCAGATGCTATCTGTCCTTCTTATACAGGTCACTTCAACCCCAGAAGAGATTCCAATGATCCAAAAATGTGAATCCTTCTCCCCTGCACCAGCTCCTCAGACATGTATTCATCTGTTCTACCCTCATTAGCTTGTGGCACCAGGAGTAATCCAGACGTTACTCTGTTGAGCACCTCTTTTTTATATTCCTGCCTAACTTCGTATATTCTCTCCTCAGAATCTCATCCTTACCTCTTCCTATGTCGTTAGTTCCAATGTGTACAGCAACCTCCTGCTGTTCTCTCTTGCTTTAGAGAATATTCTACACCCTCTCCAAGATATCCTTGATCCTGGCACCAGGGAGGCAACACACCATTCTGAAGTCTTGCTGTCTGCTGCAGAAATGTCTGCCTGTGTCTCCGATTAGAGAGTTCCCTATCACAATTGACCGCTTGGAACCTGATATATCCCTCATTACATTAGAGCCAATCTTGGTACCAGAAACCTGGCTGTCAGCGCAACATTCCCCTGAGAGTACAAATCACCCACCTACATTCTCCAAAACAGCATACTTATTTGAGATGGGGATAGCCATAGAAGACTCCTGCACTACATTTCTCCCTCTCCTACCTGTCCTGAAGGTCACCCATCTACCTAACTATATCTTTAATTTATCTCCCTCTCTTCAGCTGTCATTCATCACACCCCCTAGCTCCTGTAAATTCCTCATTGCCTCTACCTGCCTCTCCAACTGATCCATACGATCCATTAGGATTCGCAACCAAGCGCATTTCCTGCAGTCATAATCACCTGTAACATGGAAACTCTCCCTAATCTCCCACATCCAACAGGAAGAGCACATCACTCTACTAAAGGCAATCTTTGCACCTTAACAATCTACAGACCAAAAAATAGCCCAGTCTTACTGATTTAAAAACACTGCTCTCGGATAACTTAGTACCTATGTTTTATATTTTGAAAGCTTAATCAAGAGACAGATCTCAATAAAACATATAATCAAAAAGAAGCCACTCTACTCACTGTTGTAGAGTTACAAAATAAAAACTGACCACTTAGCTGCTCTCTTGCTGTGATCTCCCCACACAGGTTTCTCCAAGGTCATCTGTGAATTTGTGCTTTGTTTATTTTTCTAGCAAGCTCTGATGTCCAGAGGTACTTGAAACCCCAACAGTGTGGGGTGCAGTGAGCAGATTAAATGGTAGAACAGACTGGAGGGGCAAAACTCGCCCCCTCCACTTCCTTTATGCTTGATGTTGCTATCAGTCTGGTTTAATAAATATTATGTGGATCTTCTGAAAGCTAAATATTTTGGATACATAAGGGCTCAGAATATTGAACACAAATTATTTGATCCCGACTATTTGCATCATTTAAATCATTCTGCATCACCCAACAAGAATACCTCCCTTAATATTTGAGGTGGGTAGATTTAGAATGGGCCACACAGGACCATAATTGGCTACAGAAGGATTCACAGCAACGACTGAGAGAGTGCTGTTAGCACAACCTCATCACTGTAATGTACTTTCCACTTCAGATACTTCTTCAGTAAATTGGAATACTTCTGGAAATGTCTTCACTTATATGTGTATGAGGTCAGAATAGCCAATAGAGTAGCCCAATTTTAGGACTGGAGTTTGTTTTGGCTGTTGCCACGGCCAAAATTTCAACTATAATATCAGAACAGCCCTGCAATGTTGTGTGAAATTGTTTACAGATCAATAAATAATCAGACTTACTCACACACTCACACATACACACACACACATATACACACACACTCACACATACATATACACATACATACACACACGCACACAGTCTCCCTCTCTCTCTCTCACATACACACACACGCATAGTCTCCCTCTCTCACTCACACAGACACAAACTGTCACACAGACTTACACACAAATGCAAATGTACACACATAAAGACATACTGACACACACACTTAAACACACACACATACAAACATACACACATATAGACTTACTCTCACACACATACATAGACACACAGTCTCCCTCTCTCTCTCACACACACAGTCTTCCTCTCTCTCTCACACACACGCACACTCACAGCCTCCCTCTCTCTCTCACTCACACACATACACACACATACACACACACAGTCTCCCTCTCTCTCTCTCTCACACACACACACACAAACTGTCACACAGACTTACACACAAATACAAATGTACACACGTATAGACATACTGACACACAGACTTACACACACACATACATACAAACATACACACATATAGACTTACACACACATACACAGACACACAGTCTCCCTCTTTCTCTCTCTCACACAGACACACAAAAAGTCACACAGACTTACATACAAATACAAACGTACACACATATAGACATACTGATGCACAGACTTAAACACACACACACACAAACATACACACATATAGACTTACTCACACACACATACACAGACACACCGTCTCCCTCTCTCTCTCTCTCACACACACAGACACAAACTGTCACATAGACTTACACACAAATACAAACGTACACACATATAGACATACTGACACACAGACTCAAACACACACATATACAAACATACAGGCATATGGACTTACTCACACACACACACATACAAATGTACACACGTATAAACTTGCTTACACACACACACGCGAATGAATGAAATAGTTACATCTGCCAATACACAGTGCTATCTTAGGTACAAAGGTATCTAGGTACAAGCCTTAGTTACAGAACAGAGAAATGAAGATAAAGAAAGTTAAATTACAGTTATACACAGCATTATCATAGGTGAGAAAAACAAGAAGCAAAGTTAAAAAGACAAACATCACAGTCTCTCTCCAAGGGCTGTCCACAGCAGTCCAGATGGTCTGACCACTGGCTTTTGTCATGCTCTGCACTGGGCCGCTGCCCCTGCTCTATGTCAGGCCATTGGTCTATGTGGTCTCCACTCCAGGCCCCTAGTCACAAGTGTCCCTGCTTCAGGTCACGGCTGCCGACCCTGCTTCCGAGGCTGGGGATCAGAGGTTGGCTGGGTGTCTGAGGCCGAGCATCTAGGAAGACAGAAGAGGAGAAGAAAACTGCAGATGGAAGGAAATAGTCAAGATGGCAGCGGTGCAGTAGGCAGCATCCAGACTCCTCTTTGTCCCGCTTTTTCTTCATTTTATCCTTTTCTTCCCTTTCTTCTTTTCTTAGTTTTGTTTAGTTTTTGCTCAAACTTATCTTATAAAGAGAGCTCTTCAGTAGGAAGGCAACTTCAATGGGCTGTGGAGCAGCAGCAGTGTCTTCAGAGGCAGTATGGCCTACAGAGTTGGCCAGCCTGTGAAACCTTGAGTGGGACTCTCGCTTCTGCATGGAGTGGGCTGGTGTAGCCTGGAGTGGGACTCTCGCTTCTGCATGGAGTGGGCTGGTGTAGGCCGGAGCAGGACTATAGCAACAGAGGAGTTACCCTTATTTTATATTTTATTTTAAGTTAGTGAGAATGGCACTTATGCATGGCAACGGTACACACTTTTCACTGTATTTTATATTGAACACATGCGACAATAAATTATTCAAAAGAGGGAAAACAAAGAAAAAGTACAGGAGGAACAGATGACCCCTGGCTGGAGTATCTTACTCTACCGCCATCTTACTGGAAGCAAGATGGAAGGGACACATATAATCTCTGGATTACTCCTGATACCATGTGCTACTGAAAGTAGGAATAGGAGGACAGCACAAATGAATACATGGCTGACGAGCTGGTGCAGGGTAGAGGGATTCAGATTTATAGATCATTGGGATTTCTTCTGGGGCAGAAGTGACCTGTACAAGGTCACCTTTTACAGAAGTACACCTGAACTGGAGGGAGACTAATGTCCTGGAGGGGAGATTTGCTCGAGCAACTTGGGAGGGTTAAAACTAGTCTGGCAGGGGGTTGGGACCCTAAGCAGTAGTGAGACAAGAGAAAAGTTTGAGTCTGGTACAGGAGTTAAAGACAGCAAATTAGATAGATAAGGCAGGCAACAGCACAGCAGGGAACGAGAGAAGACTGGCAAATTAAACTGCATTTATTTCAATGCAAGAGGTAGGGCAGATGAACTCAGGGCACGGATGGGAACATGGGATTGGGATATCATAGCTATTAGAGAAACATAGCTGAGGGACGGACAGGTCTGGCAGCTCAATGCTCTGAGGTACAGATGCTATTCGAAGGATAGGAGGGGAAGCAAGAGAGGAGGGGAGTGGCATTTTTGATCAGGAAAAACATCACAGCAGTACTTAGGATATTCCTCAGGGATTGTCCAGTGAAGCAATATGGGTAGAACTTAGAAATAAGAAATAAGTGAGGGTTATCACTTTGATAGAATGGTAGTATAGGCCTCCCCAGTAGTCAGCAAGAAACTGAGGACCAAATATGGAGGGAGATCACAAAGACCTGAGAGGAATAATAATATTCATCGTACTTTCCGAACATAGAGTTGGACTGCGTTATTGTTAAGGGCTTGGATGAGGAGGAATTTGTTAAGTGTATTCAAGAAAACTTTCTCAATCAATATGTATATGGCCTGACTAGAGAAGGGGCAAAATGTAACCTCCTCTTGGAAAATAAGACAGGACAAATGACTGAGGTGTTATTGAGGTGCACTTCGGGACCAGTGACCATAATTCTATTAGTTTTAAAATAATTATGGAAAAGGTTAGGTCTGGTTCGCAGGTTAAAGTTCTAAATTGGGGCAATGCTAATTTTGATGATATTAGACAGGAACTTTCAAGAGTTGATTGGAGGACCATGTTCACAAGTAAAGGGACATCTGGCAAGTGGGACGCTTTCAAAAGTGAGATAATGAGAGTTCAGGGATAACATGTTCTTGTTAGTGTGAAGGGCAAGGCTAGCAGGAGTAAGGAACACTGGATGACTAGGAAATTGAGGTTCTAGTCAAGAAAAAGCAGGCATATATCAGCTATAGACATTGATTATGGACTGTAATGTGAAAAGGACTGTTTTAAAAGCACGGACTATTGATGGGATTGTTGCACTTTTAAAAACAAGTTACCTAACACTCATCTGAAGCACTATTTACACAGATGCTTGTTCAAGGGATTTGGCTGGCAACAAGTATCTAATTGGTCTGTGGAGTATTGATCAGTTGTTGATGACAAAGGCTTTCTGCCTGCCAATAACCATATGATTGGCTCCCAGGCAGCTGAGCAGCTTGTGGATGTGAATGTTGCATAGAATCTACCAGACATCCAAAGCAAGAAGGAACTGTCTTTTTCTGTGCGGTAGATATACCTCAAGCCTGAAGAACGCAGTTTATTTCCCCTCATCAGCTGCTGTAAGCTATTGCTTTTAACCAATACATCAGAGACTTTTAAGTATGATCCAGTTACTTTGACCCTCTTGCAATCAAGTGAAAGTACATGGAGAAGCAAGACTGAGGAGCAGCATGACCTGAAAGCTGAAAGAATATTCTCAGCAAATCCTGGGGACAGGGATCAGTCTTTCCCTCCACCCATGACACCCACTTTTTTTGTGTCTCTATGTGTATTTACAGAGTGTTTTGTAAATGGGTTAGCGTTTTAACTAGTAGAGTTATATGTTGATAGTTTATAATTGTTTACCTGTAACTAGACTTAATTTATTTGTACTCAGTAGAAGTTCAAGTTCAGTATAGAAACTTGGTCAATGATTTCTCTCAACATGGATCAAAAGGCAGATAAACTGGGGAATTTTACATACTTCTTAAAATCTTTAATTTTTGTAAAGACTCCAGGAATAGCAGAAAGCAGGACTTTATTTCCATCACACTATTGCAGTGAGGTTTAACACTCCTTATAATTTAATCCTTGGGGTCCAGGTATCATTCTGGTAAATTTACTCCCTCCAAGACCATTATATCCTTTCTAAGGTGTGTTGTCTGTTAGTACCTCTAGATACCTGGACCTTAAACTCTGAAATTCTATCCTTAAACCTCCCTGCTTCTTTATTATCTTTTGGACAAGGGATGCATTAGTACTTCCTTGTGTAGGTCTGTGTCAAATTGTTGTTGATACAGCTCTCCTAAAGCCCTTAACACATTTGATCAGATTAATGTCAATACTACAGATCATTTCCAGAGGATTGGGGTCATTTGATTTATGCTTTAGTCATTTTGAAAGGAATTGACAGGGATGTAGAGAGAAATATTACCCACAAGCGGAGGTATCTAGAACCTAAATATCAGAGGCAGGCTGTTCAAGAGACAACACTGGAAACACTTCATACAAAGACTAGGAAAAATGTGAAATTGTTCAAATTAAAAGTAGAAGCTTCCAGCTCAGTTAATAATGTTAAATATGGGATTTGTCAGTTTTGAAGGATATGAAACAATGGCTGGTGATTGGAGTTAATATACAGATCAACCATGATCTCATTAAATGCCTGAATCATTTGAGACATTTACAATGATTTGACTATGCTTTCCAATTCTGTTTGTCCATCATCATCTTTATCAGCTGAATGAAGAGATTGTGAGTTAAGTAATTGCAGCTTCACCACCTAAAACTTGTTAAAAGGCAGTAACAACTAGGTGAACAATGTAACTTGATTTAGTCTATACTTCAATATGGCAAAATTCACAGTGCCTCACCAAAAGTAAACATTCTGTCTGCTGCTGAAATCTGGCAGGTATTTGTAGAATGTTGTGTAACATCTCTCGAACTCAAAGGCACATTCTTAACAACAGGGCTTGAAATTCATGTCCATATCAAAGATCACACTGTGGGGTTCCAGAGAGGTTCTTGTAAACACATTTCACAAACATTCTTAGATGAACACAGCAGGCCAAGCAGCATCATAGGAGCAGAGAGGCTGACGTTTCGGGCCTAGACCCTTCATCAGAAAAGGGGGAGGGGAAGGGGGTTTTGAAATAAATAGGGAGAGAGTGGGAGGCGGATAGAAGAGGGATAGAGGAGAGGATAGGTGGAGAGGAAACAAACAGGTTTACTGGCTCCATCCCCGCCTCTTCGACCTGTTTGTTTCCTCTCCACCTATCCTCTCCTCTATCCCTCTTCTATCCGCCTCCCACTCTCTCCCTATTTATTTCAAAACCCCCTTCCCCTCCCCCTTTTCTGATGAAGGGTCTAGGCCCGAAACGTCAGCCTCTCTGCTCCTATGATGCTGCTTGGCCTGCTGTGTTCATCCAGCCCTGCACCTTGTTGTCTCGGATTCTCCAGCATCTGCAGTTCCTACTATCTCTCACAAACATTCTTTCTCTCTGATGCTCTGCTGTCTACAGCATAAGGACACAAAGACTTCTGATACACAGCAAGGTGAAAAAGGAGAATTAGGCTGAGAGTTATGTACAATTCATAGCACATAATGCAGTTGAATTGGCTTGTGACGGTGTTTCTTCTTCATAAGTAGAGGGCACAGGTTTAAGTGAGAGGAGAAAGATTTAAAAGGGACCTAAGGGGTAACTTATTCATGCAGAGGGTGGTGCGTGTATGGAATAAGCTGCCAGAGGAAGTGGTGCAGGCTGATACAATTACAACATTTAAAAGGCATCTGGATGGGTATATGAATAGGAAAGGTTTAGAGGGATATGGGCCAAATACTGGCAAATGGGACCTGGTTGGCATGGAGGTGTTGGACTGAAGGGTCTGTTTTCATTCTGTTCAGCTATGTGCCTGTATGACAAGAGCCTCCCCACAAACCAATTCACAAGCTTCTAGTCCATTTCAGTGTATGTGTTCTATTCCTGGCAAACATGTGAGAGCAACTTTCAAATTCTCACCATTCTCTGGGTAATGAACGTACTCCTGAATTCTCTGCTTGGTTTGTTAATGCCTGTTTAAAGTTGTTTTGGACTCCTTTTAATTGGAAACATATTCTCAATGTCTACCCTATAAAACCAGTTTGAAATTTAGAAGGTTTTTATTAGGTTGCCCTCAGCTTTCTCTTTTTGAAGAAAGAAAGAACCCCATTTTGTTTATCACAGAATCACCTTCTTTACAACCCAATCTACTTGGGTGGCCACTTTGAACCCCAAGATCCTTCTGTACACCAATGCTGTTCAGAATCCTACTATTAACTGTATACTTTTCCTTAACATTTGATCTCCCAACCTGCAGCACCTCATACTTATCTGGATTAAACACTATCTGCCATTTCTCTGCCCATATCTGCAACTTATCTATATCCCACTGTATCCTTTGACAATCTTTTTCACTATCCACAACTCCCCGATCTTTGTATCATCTGCAAATTTACTAATCCACCCATCTACATTTTCATCTAAGTCATTTATTTACATCACAAACAGCAGGAATCCCAGTACAAATACCTGTGGAACACCACTAGTCACGGACCTCCAGCCTGAAAAACAAACTTCCACCAATACCCTCTGTCTTCTACAGACAAGCCAATTCTGAATCCACACGGCCAAGTTATTGTAGATCCCATGCATCTTAATCTTCTGGATGAGACTGCCATGAGGGACCTTGTCAAAAACCTTTCTAAAATCCATGTAGATGACATCCACTGCTCTACCCTCATAAATCACCTTCATCACCTCCTTGAAAAATTCAATCAAGTTAGTAAGACATGACCTGCCCTGCACAAAGCCATGCTGGCTGTCCCTAATTAGGCCATGTCTTTGCAAAGGTGTATAAATCCTATCCCTAAGAATTCTCTTCAATAACTTTCCAACCACTGAGGTGAGACTCACCAGTCTATAGTTTTCCGGATTATCCCTATTTCCATTCTTGAACAGAGGAACAACATAAGCTACTCACCAATCTTCCAGGACCTCTCCAGTGGCTAGTGAGGATACGAATATCTCATGGCCCCAGCAATCTCCTCTCTTGCCTCTCTCAATAGCCTGGTGTAGATACAATCAGGCCCTGGGGACTTATCCACCTTAATGCTCTTCAAGAGCATTGGATAAAAACACCACTTCTTTCTTGATCTCAAAACACCCTAACATATTAACATGCTCCACACAAATCTCACTATCCTCCATATCCTTCTCCTGGGTGAATATCAATGCAAAGTACTCATTTAGGATCTCACCTGCATCCTCTGCCTCCAAGCACAAGGTCCCTTCTTTATCCTTGAGTTGTCCTACATTTTCCCTCATTATCCTCTTGTTTTTAATGTATGTATAGAATGCCTTGGGATTCTCTTTAACCCTACTTGCCAAGGTCATTTCATGGTCCCTTCTTGCTCTCTTAATTCCCTGCTTGATTACTTTCCTGCTTTCTTTATATTCCTCACAGGCCCTGTCTGATTTTAGCTTCATTATCCTTACATATGCTTCTTTATCCCTTTTAACTAAATTCACAATATCCCTCGTTATCCAAGGTTCCCTTACCTTGCCATCCTTGTCCTTCCTCCTTTAACTCTCCCCAGCAAGTCTTTAAATAGTTTCAACATGTCAAATGTGGACTCAAAAACAAAGTTGCTGGAAAAGCTCAGCAGGTCTGGCAGCACCTGTGCAGAAAAAAACAGAGTTAACATTTAGGGTCCAGTGACCCTTTGGGTCACCAGAACCGAAACATTAACTCTTTTTTTCTGTACAGGTGCCGCCAGACCTGCTGAGCTTTTCCAGCAACTTTGCTTTTGTACCTGATTTGCAGAATCCGCAGTTCGTTCGGTTTTTATTCAAATGCGGACTTGCCCAATAACAGCTCCTACCAATTAACACTCCCTAGCTCCTGCCTAATACTGACGTCATTTGCCCTCCTCCCCTTTTAGTACCTTCCTGCAAGGTCCTGACTTAATCTTGTTCATAGCTATGTTAAAATGTACTGCGGAGGGAGGTCCAGGATTTTGATCCAGCAGCAGCAATGGCAATATATTTCCAAGTCGGGATTATTGGTGGCTTGGCAGAGAACTTGCGGGTACAGTATTCCACTGTGTCTGCTGCCTTTATCCTGCTGGATAGATGGCTGTGGTTGTGGGTTTGGAAGGTCCTGTCTAAGGATCTTTGGTGAATTCCTGCAGTGTATGTTACAGATAGCACACATTGCTGCTACTGAGCTTCAGTGGTGAATAGAGTGGATGCTTGTAGATGTACTGCCATTCAAGCATGCTGCTTTGTCCTGGATAGTCTCAATTTCTTGAGTGTCGTTGGAGCTGCAGTCATCCGGGCATGTGGGGGAGAATTCCATCACACTCCTGACTTGTGCCATATAAATGGTCGACAGGCATTAGGAATATATGCCACCTGCAGCAGAGTTCCCAGCCTCTGACCTGCTCTTTTACCTGTAGTATTTATATAGCCAATTGAGTTTCTGGTCAATGATAACCCCCCATGTTTGCGTGTTTAATGTGGGGCGTTTCAGTGATGTTAATACAATTGAATATAAAGGGGCAACTGTTATTGGAAATGAGATTTGCCCTTAAATCTGGAATTCCAATTGTGAATCCTGCTTTGATTTATTTGTGAAAATGTATTCTTGATTCCTTTGTCCTTGATAAAAGTCCAAGCTTGCACTCGTAACATCCTTAGGAACTTCTTCTGTGACCCAGTGGTAGCATTCTCATTTCTGAATTAGATGATCATGAGTTCAGACAGAGGCCAGGGACTGGAGCTCATAACCTCAGTGAGATGACCAACACAGTACAGGGGAAGTGCTACATGGTTGGAAGTGCTGTCTTTTGAATAAGATGAAAAATCAATTTTACAATACTGTACAAAAGAGCAAGTGATTCTTCCCCAGAGTCTTAACCAACATCACTAACGTTGCTGGTTGTGGGATCTTCCTGTGGCCAAATAGACTGCAAAGTTTCATGCAAGACAAATGCTTCAATGTGTTTGTTGCTTATAAAGGTCAGAGTGATATTCTGAGATGGTGAAAGGCACAACACATTGCAAACCTGTCTTTCCTGTCCTTGTTATGGCTTCCCCCCTTCCTAAACCACTATCATCATTCCCTATCTTAAAAAAATATCATTTACAAACCCTCTGTCTTTGTGAACTCTTATCCCATCTTGAGCCTTCCTCTCCAAAGTCCATGGATGTATTGTCACTATCAAAATTCAGGCTAATCATTCTAATGTGATGCTGATACCTCAATTCCTTTGACTGAGGGAAGCCTGAATACAAGTCTGTATCAGCTCCTACTAATCCAAAATGCTGTCCCTACTTTCTGAGAAATGAAAGGTCTAATTTCTCACATCAAGGCATCGGCTACATATTTCTTAATTGGCATGATAGTCTCTATAAATGCCGATGCTAGAGTCAGAGATAACACAGTATGAAGCTGGAGGAACACAGCAGGCCAGGCAGCATTGGAGGAGGAGGAAAGTTAATGTTTCGGGTTGGGATCCTTCTTCAGAAAATATGATTGTCTCCATATGTGTCTTAATGTCAGCTCTGTGGCACTGTATCCTGCTAGGAAGAACATTTGTACGGCTACATTAGGAGCTATTCCAATTTATTTTTTGTCAACAATTCCCATTTTCATTTACTTAAGATTTCCAGTATTTGAGTTCTAAGAGAATCAGAATCTGGCATCACTGCGTGCAGGTCAGATTTCAAAACTTGATATACAGTTACTGGTCAGATTGCTGTTCTTCCCACAGTCCATAATGCAATGGCAAATACTGAGCATTCTCTTCTCTGTCCAGACAACCACAGCTTGGGAGCAAGGCATTCTGTTTACACAAACCTGTTGTAATTCCACATAGTCAGTCAATGATCAGGAGGACAGGCTGCCAATCCTCAGGCCTTGCCAATGGTACTGAATGTGGCAATGCTGAGAATGTTGATGCCGCCAGCTCTTCCCTCACAATCAACCACACATGGCTGTATCTGGGCAGTCGCTGATGGTCTTGGGAGGGGGAGCACATTAACCTCCTGATGGATGTGATGTCTCAGGTGCAGGGAGCCGGTGGGCAATTGCCAAATTAGCATGTTTCCCTCTACTACAGGAGGCTATCAACTGCATCTCATCACCATGAGGACTGCAAGACATCATTCTGACCCCTTCCCAAACAGGAAATCTTTCCTCTCCCTGAATGTCCAAGTGTTATGTAACCACAGAAGGTGTTCTGCAGACTGGGCACAGTATCCAGGAAGCTGCCACCACTCTTTTATACTGAAGAATTTTCGGCATTTTCCAGACCCCAGGACAGACTCATGATTGATTTCTGGGGCACAAGAGATGGTGCTGAAGGAGCTGTTTGATGACCCCCTATAGGTGACCTATAGGTGACCACACACAGACCCCAAAAGGCACTACAATGATGGCACAGAAGCTCAGTGGTTAACACTGCTGCCTCACAGTGCCAGGGACGTGGGTTTGATTCCACCCTTGGATGACTGTGTGAAGTTTGCACATTTTCCCTGTCTCTGGGCTTCCTCTGGGTCCTCCGCTTTCCTGCCACAGTCCAAAGATGTGCAGGTCAGGTGGATTGGCCATGCTAAATTGTTCAGAATATCCAGGGATGTGCATAGGTGGATTAGCAATAGGAAATGCAGAGTTACAGAGAGACAGTAGCGTGGTGGGTCTGGGTGGGATTCTCTTTAGAGGGTCAGAGTGGACTTGATGAGCCAAATGGCCTACTTCCACATTGTAGGGAATCAATGATTGAACAGGTTCTTGGCATTTTGTTGATGCATTTTAGGCATCAGGATGAATTTGACAGTTCCAATGAAACTCCGTGGTATTTCCCCACAGGATGTACCAGAATATTTGTTATGTGCTCCACAGTATAACCAGAAAGAACAGATGGTGGTGTGATAATTTGGTCTGAGGAGGAGGAGACCCCCGTCCATGGTCTTGGAGTGGGAGGAAGAGAACAGTAATGGTAGACAAGAGGGCAAAACCAATTGAAAAACAACAGGGCTTGGAAATAAACATTTGCAAATATACAAGTCAGACCAGCATGCCTCATTCGCCAGTTTGACTGGTTTTTCCTTCTGAGAAACCAGCTAACAACTCCATGTAGCCATAGAGGATTCATTGTAGGAGGGATCTATCATCAGAAGCCTGTTAATCCAGAACAGATTCAGCAGTAAGCTCCAGAAATGTCACAGATTGCATCAGCCTCTCTCTGGTGAACAGATTCCACCCAGAGTCATAGAGCTGTACAGCACGGAAACAGACCCTTAGGTCCAACTCATCCATGCCTACCAAATATATTAAATTAATCACATTTGACAGTTTTTGGTCCATATCCTTCTAAACCCTTCCTTTTCATGTACACATCCAGATACCTTTTAAATGTTCTCATTGTACTTCCTCTATAAGAAATGTTTGCGATGGAAGCCAGACTTCTGGTAGGGCCTTGGGTAGTGTTGTAGAACAGAGGGTGCAGGTACATAATTCTTTGAAGTTTGCGGCACATATAGACAGGATGATTAAAAACGCATTTCACACACTTGCCTTATTTACTCAGTACTTTAAGTGTAGCAGTTGGGGAGCCATGTTGAGGTTTTACAGAACATTGGTGAGGCCTCTTCTGGAATACTGTGTCCAGTTCTGGTCACCCAATTGTAGGAAAGATATTATCAAGCTGAAGAGGGTTCAGGAGAGATTTACCAGGATGTTGCTGAGAATGGAAAGTTTGAGTTATAAAGGAAGGCTGGGACTTTTTTCACTGGCGTGTAGGAGGTTGAGAGACAACTTGATAGAAGTTTATAAAATAATGAGAGGGATAGATAGAATTAATGATAGAGAGACTGACGTTTCGGGCCTAGACCCTTCATCAGAAAAGGGGGAGGGGAAGGGGGTTCTGAAATAAATAGGGAGAGAGTGGGAGGCGGATAGAAGAGGGATAGAGGAGAGGATAGGTGGAGAGGAAACAAACAGGTCGAAGAGGCGGGGATGGAGCCAGGAAAGGTGAGTGTAGGTAGGGAGTTAGGAAGGGGATAGGTCAGTCCAGGGAGGACGGACAGGTCAAGGGGGCGGGATGAGTTTGGTCGGTAGGAGATGGAGGTGCGGCTTGAGGTGGGAGGAGGGGATAGGTGGGAGGAAGAACAGGTTAGGGAGGCAGGGACGAGTTGGACTGGTTTTGGGATGCGGTGGGGGGAGGGGAGATTTTGAAACTTGTGAAATCCACATTGATACCATTGGGCTGCAGGGTTCCCAAGCGGAATATGAGTTGCTGTTCCTGCAACCTTCGGGTGGCATCGTTGTGGCACTGCAGGAGGCCCAGGATGGACATGTCGTCTGAGGAATGGGAGGGGGAGTTGAAATGGTTCGCGACTGGGAGGTGCAGTTGTTTGTTGCGAACCGAGCGTAGGTGTTCTGCAAAGCGGTCCCCGAGTCTCCGCTTGGTTTCCCCGATGTAGAGGTAGCCACACCGGGTACAGCGGATGCAGGATACCACATTGGCAGATGTGCAGGTGAACATCTGCTTGATGTGGAAAGTCTTCTTGGGGCCTGGGATGGGGGTGAGGGAGGAGGTATGGGGGCAGGTGTAGCACTTCCTGCGGTTGCAGGGAAAAGTGCCGGGTGTGGTGGAGCTGGAGGGGAGTGTGGAGCGGACAAGGGAGTCACGGAGAGAGTTGTCCCTCCGGAAAGCAGATAAAGGTGGGGAGGGAAAGATGTCTTTGGTGGTGGGGTCGGATTGCAGATGGCGGAAGTGTCGGAGGATGATGCGTTGGATCCGGAGGTTGGTGGGGTGGTACGTGAGGACGAGGGGGATTCTTTTTTGGTTTTTATTGCGTGGACGGGGTGTGAGGGATGAGGTGCGGGAGATGTGGGAGACACGGTTGAGGGCGTTCTCGACCACCGAGGAGGGGAAGTTACGGTCCTTGAAAAACGAGGACAACTGAGATGTACGGGAGTGGAATGCCTCATCCTGGGAGCAGATGCGGCGGAGGCGAAGGAATTGGGAATAGGGGATAGCATTTTTGCAGGAAGGTGGGTGGGAGGAGGAGTATTCTAGGTAGCTGTGGGAGTCGGTGGGCTTGAAATGAATATCGGTTTCGAGGTGGTTGTCCGATATGGAGACAGAGAGGTCCAGGAAGGGGAGAGAGGTGTTAGAGATGGTCCAGGTAAATTTAAGGTTGGGGTGGAAGGTGTTAGTGAAGTGTATGAACTGTTCGAGCTCCTCGTGGGAGCACGAGGCGGCGCCGATACAGTCATCAATGTAACGGAGGAAGAGGTGGGGTTTAGGGCCGGTGTAGGTACGGAAGAGGGATTGTTCCACGTAACCTACAAAGAGACAGGCGTAGCTTGGGCCCATGCGGGTACCCATGGCTACCCCCTTTGTCTGTAGGAAGTGGGAGGAATTGAAAGAGAAGTTGTTGAGTGTGAGGACGAGTTCGGCTAAGCGGATGAGGGTATCAGTGGAGGGGGACTGGTCGGGCCTGCGGGACAGGAAGAAGCGGAGGGCCTTAAGGCCATCTGCATGGGGAATGCAGGTGTAGAGGGACTGGACGTCCATGGTAAAGATGAGGTGTTGGGGACCGGGGAATTGGAAGTTCCCTCAACCGTGTCTCCCACATCTCCCGCACCTCATCCCTCACACCCCGTCCACGCAATAAAAACCAAAAAAGAATCCCCCTCGTCCTCACGTACCACCCCACCAACCTCCGGATCCAACGCATCATCCTCCGACACTTCCGCCATCTGCAATCCGACCCCACCACCAAAGACATCTTTCCCTCCCCACCCTTATCTGCTTTCCGGAGGGACAACTCTCTCCGTGACTCCCTTGTCCGCTCCACACTCCCCTCCAGCTCCACCACACCCGGCACTTTTCCCTGCAACCGCAGGAAGTGCTACACCTGCCCCCATACCTCCTCCCTCACCCCCATCCCAGGCCCCAAGAAGACTTTCCACATCAAGCAGATGTTCACCTGCACATCTGCCAATGTGGTATCCTGCATCCGCTGTACCCGGTGTGGCTACCTCTACATCGGGGAAACCAAGCGGAGACTCGGGGACCGCTTTGCAGAACACCTACGCTCGGTTCGCAACAAACAACTGCACCTCCCAGTCGCGAACCATTTCAACTCCCCCTCCCATTCCTCAGACGACATGTCCATCCTGGGCCTCCTGCAGTGCCACAACGATGCCACCCGAAGGTTGCAGGAACAGCAACTCATATTCCGCTTGGGAACCCTGCAGCCCAATGGTATCAATGTGGATTTCACAAGTTTCAAAATCTCCCCTCCCCCCACCGCATCCCAAAACCAGTCTAGCTCGTCCCTGCCTCCCTAACCTGTTCTTCCTCCCACCTATCCCCTCCTCCCACCTCAAGCCGCACCTCCATCTCCTACCGACCAAACTCATCCCGCCCCCTTGACCTGTCCGTCCTCCCTGGACTGACCTATCCCCTTCCTAACTCCCTACCTACACTCACCTTTCCTGGCTCCATCCCCGCCTCTTCGACCTGTTTGTTTCCTCTCCACCTATCCTCTCCTCTATCCCTCTTCTATCCGCCTCCCACTCTCTCCCTATTTATTTCAAAACCCCCTTCCCCTCCCCCTTTTCTGATGAAGGGTCTAGGCCCAAAACGTCAGCCTCTCTACTCCTATGATGCTGCTTGGCCTGCTGTGTTCATCCAGCCCTGCACCTTGTTGTCTCGGATTCTCCAGCATCTGCAGTTCCTACTATCTCTGATAGAATTAATGGTAGTTGTTTTTCCCTAGGTTGGGGTGTTTCAAGACTAGGCGACACATTTTAAGGTGAGAGGAGAGAAATTTTAAAAAGACATTGGAGGCAAATTTTTTTACACAGAGGGTGGTTTGCATGTGGAATGAACTTCCTGAGGAAGTGGTGCATGCGGGTACTATTACAACGTTTAAAAGACATTTGGATAAGTACATGAATAAAAAAAGGTTTGGAGGGATATGGGCCAGGACCAGGCAGGTGAGACTACCTTAGTTTGGGGTCATGTTCGGCATGGGCTGGTTGGACTGAAGAGTCTGTTGCCGTGCTGTATGATTCTATGACACTGTGAAATGCCTGCCCCAATAGGTAACACCGACACTTGGTGTCATCGGCATTATATTTTATTCTTTGATAGGATCTAGCTGTCACAGATTAGGGCAACATTTGCTGCCCTTCAATAATTGACCTTAAACTGAATGGCATGCTGAGCCATTTCAGAGGGCAGTTCAAAACCATCCCATTAATTGATTATTAATCTTAATTTCTCTCTGAGTTTGTTTAGTGAGCATGCAGTTCAAGAGGCATTTAGGAATGGTCAACAAATATTGGCCTTGCCTGTGATGCCCACATTACATGAAAGAGTAAAGAAAAGAAATCTCTGGAATGGGCACTTTGAAAAATTCGCAGCCTCTCATAGCCACTCAGCAATCTATAGACTCCCTACCAGTTGTTGTTCTGTGGGACAGAGAATAAATTAGGGCATGTAAAAAGGACAATGCATTAATAATAGGTGACTTTAATCTTCACATCATTTGAAAAATCAGATTGGTAGAAGTAGCTACAGGGAAGAATTCAGACAGTGTATTTGGTGCAATTTGCTAGAACAATATATTGTGGATCCAACCAGGGATCAGGCTTTTTTGGATCAGGTAATGTGTAATGAGGCAAATTTCATAAATTGTCTCAGAATAAAAAATCTATAGGAAATAGTGACCATAACATGGTAGAATTTAACATTCTGTTTGAGAGTGAGAAATTTGGATCAGAAACAACTGTGCTTAACATGAATATGGGTAATTACACAGGAATGAGCGCTGAATTGGCTGGAGTGAACTGTCAAAGGAATTTAGCAGAAAAGACAGTTAAGCAACAATGGCAGATGCTTAAGAAAATAGTTCATGACTCACAGCAAAGATGTGAGGAAGAAAGGTGCTCAGAAGTGAATAAGCCATCTTTGGTTAATCAGGGAAGTTAAGGATAATATTGAATTAAAATAAAAAAAATACAACGTGAAAAAAATGAGTGATAGACCAAGAATGCGGAAAATTCAAAGCATGCAAAAAGGGGCGAAATAAACTGAGGGTAAACTTGCAGTATGGAAATGGACAGCAAGTGCTTCTTGAAATGTATAAAAAGGAAGAGAGAGGCTACAGTTAATATAAGTGTCTTAGGAACTGAGGCTTGGGAAATAATAATGGGAGAACCCTAGACATGTGATTATCAATGCACTTAAATGTAGGAAACATGCAGTCTACTTAGATGTTTTAAGTTATGGCAAACCACCAGGGGATAATCACCTCCGATTTCAAAAGCATCCACCAAGGCTCTGGACTTGTTATTGTTCCATCCAGAAAATGGCAGAAGAATTGAATAAATACTTGGCATCAATCGTCATAGTGAAGGACATTAATAGCAATCCAAAAAATTCAAATTAATCAAAGGACAAAAGGATGAAAGCAAATAAATAGAATAACTATCACTAGAACAGTGGTTTCAATTGGTGTGCCATGGCACATGCCACAATAATTTTGTGTCTGAGTTTCCGGTCTCCTCTGGAGCCTTGCTGTCTATTATTGAAGGCAGTCATTTGTCAGAGCATTTGAAGAAGAAGGGAAATCCATTTGGATATGTAGTCTATGTGCCTTGATACTGAAAAGGTTGGGAACCACTTCCCAGAAAAAAGGTCTTAGGGGCTAATTGGGCTAAAGACCAATTGGACCCTGGGTTTTATTTTTTAAAATTTTATTTTGTTCAAAAAGAATCCCCACAATGTGGAAACAGGCCGTTCGGCCCAACAAGTGCACACCAACCCACTGAAGAGCACTCCCCCCAAGACACATCCCCCTACCCTATCCCTGTAACCCTATATTTCCCATGGCTAACGTACCTAACCCACACATCCATGAACACTATGGGTAATTTATCAGGCCAATCCACCTGACCTGCATATCTTTGGATCTGCTGGAATGCATCCTATGATATTGAAGGAAGTAGCTACAACGATAGTCGATGTGCTGGTAGTAATTTTTCAGAAATCCTAAGATTCTGGAAATATCCTGGATAATTAGAAAACCGCCAATGTAACACATTTATTTAAAAAGGGAGAGAGACAAAAAACTGGTGACCATAGGCCAGTTAGCTTAATGTATGTTATTGGGAGCATAGAAGTAGATTCTACAGGATGTAGTAGCAGAGCATTTAGAAATACATAATGTGATCAAGCAAGGTCCGTGTGACTTCACAGAAGGGAAATCATGCCTGACAAATTTATTAGAATTCTTTGAGGAGGTAACGAGCAGGTTAGATAAAGGGGAAACAATAGATGTAAAGACATCTAGATTTCCAGAAGGCATCTGACAAGCCACCATAAATTAAGCAAATTAATAAAAGAAGGATCTCTGCGTTTTGCATGCATAGACGATTAGTCAACTAAATGGGGTGACACGGTGGCTCAGTGGTTAGCACTGCTATCTCACAGTGCCGGGGACCCGCATTCAGATCCAGCCTTGGGTGACTATGTGAGTTTCTGCCAGGTGCTCCAGTTTCCTCCCACAGTCCAAAGATGTGCAGGTTAGATGGATTGGCCGTGTTAAGTTATCTTGTAGTGTCCAGGGATGTGCAGGTTAGATGGATTAGACATGTTAAAATGGAGGCCGAATCTGGGTAGAATGCTGTTCAAAGGGTCGGTGCAGACCCAATAGGTTGAATGGCCTCTTTCCACACTGTAGGGATACTACGATTCTAATAGAAGAGACAGAGTTAGGATAAAGGGGGCATTTTCAGGATGGTAACCTATAGCCGGTGGAGTGCCACAGGGATATTTGTGGCTGAGCTGGAGCCACAAATACTTACAATTTAATAAACTTGGATAACAACAGAAAAATTGCTGTCACCAAATTTGCAGGTAATAGGGAAAACACCTGGACTGTAGTATAATGATGACATAAAAGCAATAACTGCAGATGCTGAAATCTGGAACAGATTTTTAATCAGTCAGGGAATAAGGGTTATGCGGAAAACACAGGAAAGTGGAGTTGAGGATTATCAGATCAGCTGTGATCTCACTGAATGATGGAGCAAACGCGATGGCCAAATGGCCTACTTCTGCTTGTATGTATTATGGTCTTGTGGTCTAATAGTGAGGTCAGGAAACCTGAATAAAGACTGAAAGAACTGCGGACGCTGTAAATCAGGAACAAAAACAGAAGTTGCTGGAAAAGCTGAGCAGGTCTGGCAGCATCTGTGAAGAAAAAAGTCAGAGTTAACTTTTCAGGTCTGGTGACCCTTCCTCAGAACTGATGGTAGCTGGGAAAACATCAATTTTTTTGCAGAAGATAGGGAGGGGCCCTTTGGGCCCTTGGATAGTGGGGAGGAAGGAGATAAATGGGCAGGTGTTACACCTTCGCCAGTTGCAGGGGTAGGTGCCGTGGGGCTGTGGGGAGGTATTGGGGGTGAAAGAAGAGTCTTCTGGAGTGTCCCAGAGGGAATAGTCCCTGTGGAAGGCAGATAAGAGAGTGGAGGGGAATATGTGCCTGGTGGTGGCATCTCACTGGAGATAGCGGAAATGGGGTCTGATGATCTTCTTGGTGTAGATGCTGGTTGGATGGTAGGTACGGACAAGGGGAACCCTATCCCTGTTGTGGGAGTATCTTCCCCAGTATCCAAGGGCCCAAACATGCCTTCCAGATGAAGCAACACTTCGCTTGCACTTCCTAGAATCTAGTCTACTGCATTCGCTGCTCACAGTGTGGTCGCCTCTACATTGGGGAAACGAAGCGTAGACTGGGTGACCACTTCACAGAACATCTAAGTACTGCTCGCAAAAAAGACCCTGAACTACCTGTTGCCTGCCACTTTAACGCACCACCCTGCTCCCTGGCCAACATCTCTGTATCCGGCTTGCTGCAGTGTTCCACGAAGCTCAGCACAAGTTGGAAGAACAACACCTCATTTTCCACCTGGAGACCCTGCAGCCCTCTGGATTCAATATCAAGTTCAATAATTTTACTGCCTAAACTCTCCCATGTCTTAGACCCCACCCCACACACCAGGCCTCGTTATCACATAGCCAGTCATTACACATTACCTGTTGTTAGTCACTAACAGTCCCCATTAACAGCTATTCGCCCTCTTAGCCAGATCATTATCAACTCATAGAACATAGAACAGTACAGCACAGTACAGGCCCTTAGGCCCATGATGTTGTGCCGACCTATTATCCTACTAAGATCAATCTACCCTGCATACCCTACATTTTACTATCCTCTATGTGCCTATCCAAGAGTCACTTAAAAGTCTTTAAAGTATCCGACTCCACTACTACTGCCAGCAGCGCATTCCACACACACAACACTCTCTGTGTAAAGAACCTACCTCTTACATCTCCCCTATACCTTCCTCCAACCACCTTAAAATTATATCCCCTCGTAATAGTCATTTCTGCCCTGGGAAAAAGTCTCTGACTATCCACGCTATCTATGCCTCTAATCATCTTCTACACCTCTATCAAGTCACCTCTCATCCTTCTTCATTCCAATGAAAAAAGCCCTAGCTCCCTCAACCTTTCCTCATAAGACCTGCCCTCCAGTCCAGGCAGCATTCTGGTAAATCTCCTCTGCACCCTGTCTAAAGCTTCCACATCTTTCGTATAATGTGGTGACCAGAACTGAACACAATATTCCAAGTGTGGTCTAACCTGAGTTTTATAGAGCTGCAGCATAACCTCATGGTTCATAAGCTCAATTCCCCTGCCAATGAAAGCCAACACACCATACGCCTTCTTTACAACCCTCTCAACTTGGGTAGCAACTTTGAGCGATCTATGGACGTGGACCCCAAGATCCCTCTGTTCCTCCACACTGCCAAGAATCCTGCCATTAACCCTGTGTTCTGCATTCAAATTCAAACTTCCAAAATGAATCACAACACATTTCTGGGTTGAATTCCATCTGCCACTTCTTTGCCCAGCTCTGCAGCCTATCAATGTCCCGTTGGAATCTACAACAGCCCTCCACGCTGTCCACAACTCCACCAACCTTCGTGTCACTGGCAAACTTACTAACCCACCCTTCCGCTTCCTCATCCAAGTCATTTTTAAAGATCACAAAGAGCAGAGGTCCCAGAACAGATCCCTGCGGAACACCACTGATCACCGAGCTCCAGGCTGAATACTTTCCATCTACTACCACCCTCTGTCTTCTATTGGACAGCCAGTTTTGTATCCAGACAGCTAAATTTCCCAGAATTCCATGCCCCCTTACTTTCTGAATGAGCCTACCATGTGGAACCTTATCAAATGCCTTGCTAAAATCGATATACACCACATCCACTGCTCTACCTTCATCGATGTGTTTTGTCACATCCTCAAAGAATTCAATAAGGCTTGTGAGGCATGACTTGCCCCTCACAAAGCCATGCTGACTATTTCTAATCAAGCTGTGCTTTTCCAAATAATCACAAATACTATCTCTCAGAATCCTCTCCATTAATTTGCCCACCACAGAAGTAAGACTGACCAGTCTGTGATTTCCAGGATTATCCCTTTTTCCTTTCTTGAACAAGGGAATTATATTTGCACCCCCCTCCAGTGGACAATGAGGACACAAAGATCATTGCCAAAGGGGCAGCAATCTCTTCCCTCGCTTCCCGTACAAACCTTGGGTATATAACGTCTGGTCCAGGGGACTTATCTATCCTCATGTTTTTCAAAATTTCTAGCACATCCTCCTTCCTAACATCAACCTGTTCGAGCATATCTGCCTGTTTCATGCTGTCCTCACAAACGTCAAGGTCCCTGTCACTGGTGAATACTGAAGCAAAGTATTCATTAAGGACCTCCCCTACCTCCTCTGACTCCGTGCACAAATTCCCTCCACTACCCCTGATTGGCCCTACCCTCACTCTGGCCATCCTCTTGTTCCTCACATAAATATAGAAAGCCTTGGGGTTTTCCTTGATCGTACCCGCCAAGGTTTTCTCATACTCCCTTCTAGCTTTCCTAAGTCCATTCTTCTGTTCCTCCCTGGCTACCTTGTAACCCTCTAGAGCCCTTGCTTCCTCAACCTTAAGTAAGCTTCCTCCTTCCTCTTGGCTAGGTGTTCCACATGTCTTGTCATCGAAGGTTCCTTCACCTTGCCATCCCTTTCTTGCCTCAGTGGGACAAACCTATCCAGTCATTGTAACAACTGCTCCCTAAACAACCTCCACATTTCTGTTGTGCACTTCCCTGAGAACATCTGATCCCAATTGGTGCTCCGTAGTTCTTGTCTAACAGCATTGTACTTCCCCCTCCCCAGTTAAATACTTTCCCATACTATCTGCTCCTATCTCTCTCCATGACTATGTTAAAGGTCAAGGAGTTGTGATCACTATCACCGAAATGCTTCCCACCAAGAGATCTGACAAGCATCATATCCAATCTAGTCGACCTATCTACATATTGAGTCAACTCCTTTGTCTATCCAAATGCTCTTCTCTCTCTTTGGTCTCTATCCTTTATCCTATCGATTACTCCCCACCCCATCCCCCTCCCTATTTTCTGCATATAAACCGATGTTTTCCTTGCTACCATCAGTTCTGAGCAAGGGTCACTGGGCCCTAAATGTTAACTCTGATTTTTCTTCACAGATGCTGCCAGACCTGCTGAGGTCTTCCAGCAACTTCTGTTTTTGTTCAGGCAACCTGAAATCAAGCATGAGAAACTGGAAGCATGACCTTTACATGTAGTTATTAATACACTTACATGGAGGAAACCTGCAGCCAATTTAGTTGCTGTAAGCTATCACCATAATGTCAGTCAGAGCTCAAATGCATTTGCCAAGGCCTAAATCTCATGCCGTTTGCTCCACGTTCAAAAACTGAGAGTTTATTAAAAGGAGATAATGGAGGTCAATCTTGACTTTGAACAATATTGAGACTAGTGGATATGAAAATACAGGGATTTTAAAGCAGGATCCAATTTCCAATCAGTCAGTTTACATAATTGCACATTGTTGTAACATCCCCCTTAGTGTGAGACTTTTCAAATGTTCAAGATTCTCAGCTACAGCAAGATGTCCAGTGCCTCAAATGAATTACATTCCTGATTAATGAGTCAGCAGGGAGGTAGACAAATCTTTGTCAGCCTGGTGTGTGTAAATGTGTTTGTAGTAGATGGTGGAATGTTTGATTGAGTGAGGTATGCCATTCTCATTGTCTATCTCAGCAGGTGGTAATGGTGCCTCGGCCTTAAGTTGTTTGAAGGGAGTTTTGTAACAAAATACCTCGACATTAGATATGATGTGACGTGCCAAAGTGCAGGAATGTGTGGGGGTGGGGTGGGAAGGGACTTGGGCTGGTCAGGTGAAAATTTGTTGTTTGTTTGGGAAAGCTAAATGCGTTGTGTGTTAAGTAACCTATGCAATGGCAGCATGCTGGCAATATTTTTAAATTAATTCAAGTTGCAATCATGGGCAAATAAATGTGAGTTCAGCCAATAATGCCCACATCCCATGAATGAATAAAACTAAATGTCCAGTTTACTAATACAATGTAGGGAAATCTGCCATCCTGTCTCTGACTGGACTACATGCAAGTCCAGAGTGACCTGCTCCTTGTCCTAGCAAGCCACGCAGCTGTATCCAACTACAAAATACTAAAATGATAATGCAACTGTTAGAGTAAAGGGTAAGGCTGGCAGGAGTAGGTAACCCTGGATGACTAGGTGACTAGGATGACTAGATTTATTGAGGCCTTTGTCAAGAAAGAAAAGGCATATGACATGTGTAGACAGCTGGGATCAAGTGAATTCTTGATCAACAATGTGCGGAGCCACAAGAGATGGCCAAGATCCTAAATGAATCTTTCTTGTCAGTATTTACTGTCCAGAAAGGTATGAATGCTAGGGAACTTGGGGAAATAAATAGTGATGACTTGAAGAGAGTTCACATTACAGAAAAGGAGATGCTGGAAGTCTTAAAATGCATTAAGGTAGATAAATTACAGGGACCTGATGAAGTTTATCCCAGGACTTTGTGGGAGGCTAGGGAGGAAAGTGCATGGCCCCTGGTGGAGATATTTGTATCATCAATAGTCACAGGTAAAGTAACTGAAGATTGGAGGGTGGCTAATGTTGTGCCATCATTTAAGAAAGGCTGCAGGAAATGCCTAGGAACTACAGAATGGTGAACCTAATGTCTGTGGTGGGTATGTTGTTAGAGGGGATTCTGGGAGACAGGATCTATAGGCACTTGGAGAGGCAAGGGTTCATTTGGGATAGTCAGCAAGACTTCGTGTATAGGTAATTGTGTCTCACAAATTTAATTGAGTTTTTTGAAGAGGTGACCAGGAAAGTAGATGAGGACAGTGCAGTAGATGTTGGTACCACATGCTGGGTTGTTGAGTAAGGTTAAATCTCACATGATCCAGGGAGAGCTAGCCAATTGGATACAAAATTAGCTTGAAGGCAGAAGACAGAGGGTAGTGGTAGAGGGTTGATTTTCAAACTGGAGGTCTGTGAAAAGGGATCGGTGCTGGGTCTACTGTTATTTGTCATTTATATAAATGATTTGGATGAGAATTTATGAGGTATGCTTAGTAAGCTTGGGGATGACACGAAGATTGGTGGTATAGTGGACAATGAAGAAGGTCATCTGGGAATACAGTGAGATCTTCATCAACTGGGCCAGTGAGCTGAGAAGTGGCAGATGAAGTTTAATTTAGATAAATGCAAGGTGTTGCACTTTGGTAGGTCAAACCAGGGCAGGACTTACACATTGAATGGTAGGGCCCTGGGGAGTGATATAGAACAAAGAGATCTAAGGGTGCAGGTTCATAACTCCTTGAAAGCGGAGTCGGGGGTAGACAGGGGTTTGAAGAAGGCTTTCAGCATGCTTGCTTTCATCGGTCAGAGCATTGCATTTAGGAGTTGGGATGTCTTGTTGCAGCTGTACCATATGTGGGTAAGGCCACATTTGGAGTGTTGCATGCAAATCTGTTCATCATACTATAGAAAGGATATTGTTAAACTAGAAGGAGTGCAGAAAAGATTTACTGGGATGCTACCTGGACTGGCAGGTTTAAGTTCTAAGGCTGGGATTTTTTTCTCTGGGACATAGGAGACTGAGGGGTGACCTTATAGAGGTTTATATAACCATGAAAAGCACAGATAAGGTCAATAGCGAACAGCTTTTCTCCAGGGTAGGGGAGTCTAAAACTAGATGGCATAGGTTTAAGGTGAGAGGGTAGACATACAAAAGGGTCCAGAGGGGCATTTTTTTCACAGTGCCTAAAATGGCCACCAGAAGCAGTGGTGGAGGTGAGTACAGTTGACATTTAAGAAACATTTGTACAGGTATATGGATGGGACAGGTGTGGAATGATGTGGACCAAATGCAGACAAATGGAACTAGATTAATTGTGAAAACTGGGCCATATGGACAAGTTGAGCCAAAGAAGGGCTTGTTTCCATCTGATTCATTGACGCTGAGGGTGGCAAGGATGCATCATGTACTCTGGGTTGGAAATTCATTATCCATTTTCAAGAATGACTCAGTAGCCCCACTACTGACTGAGCTGGCTGAGTTCTGCTGGAGTATTGAGTCTGTGACAGGTGATGACAGAACCAACAAGAGGGTAGTACCTACTGGACCTTGTCCCCATTGATCAACCTGTCACGAGTACATCTGTCTATAGTGTGTTGGTAGAAGTTACCACTGTACAATCCTTCACACTGAGGATACCAACCATCTGAAAAAGAGTCACATTGAACTGAAAAATTCCACCTTTGACCAAAAATTTTGTCTCCATGTCCAACAGTACTTTTTGCATCTCAGTGTCAATGCTGTCTAATTAGACTCTTGCAAAGAGCCTTTGAATGGTTTGTTATCACTTTGATGATATACAACTGGAAGTTGTAATTTAAATTGAGTCTGGCGTTTAACGGCCATGTTAAAAGAGAAAGGTACTAGAAAAGTGGAGGTTTAGAGAAGTAATGTGCTTAACTGCTGAGGCATTGGAATGTACAGTAAGCACTACTGCAGCAAATAAAATTGAGGAATTAGCAGAGACCAACATCGAAGGCTTTATGTAATATTCTGGCACTTGATATTGGTCACATTCAATTAAAGGTATGAAAAAAGAAATTGATTAATATACATCAAACTGCTACTTGCTGGTTATTACTAGATTTTGCTCAAGCAGTGGGAGACACGATTGGCTGTTTGCTGAGACATGAGTGATCACAGCCCAGCTCAATTAGTAGCGTCAGCACAATAGTCATTGGACAGCTGCGGGCTATGGAAGACAACCAAGAGTTAATGACCAACCACACACATCAACCGATGACATTGTGAGATTTTGAAATGCAATTTAAAAAGCTCTAGAATTTGTTACAGTTTGTTATCGGTCTCCATTACAGGCAGTCTCAGGGTTGCAAATGGGTCTTTTGCGAGTCAATTTGTATGCAAGCCAGAACACAATGCAGGACAATGAAAAACAAGCATTTGTAGGTACAGTAAATGTTCATGTGTCAGATCCTTCATTACATCCCTTTATGGGATTGCTTTCATAAATATGAGCATGCATTTCTAAATTAAATGTTTGCAATCTGGAGGCACCTTGTATCTCATTTTCCAGCTGTGACAGAATGTTGTTACCCCTGTGGTTCAGTTTGTTCTCTGAACTCAGAAATGTAATTTATTTAATTTTTTACTGCTTTATATTGAAAGATGTGCTGTTGAAGTTGTAAACTGAGTTTGTAGATGCCCCTCTTGGATGCCTCCTCTGCGGATTGTACAGCTTCACTTCTTTATTCACCTTCTCAGTGACATCATGTCCTGCTCAGCCGTCGGTCTTTCTCGGTGATTAACTTTATTCTCTGGATCTAACTTTCAATGCTGGAGTAAATTTTGAGAAATGTTAGACCATAAGACCATACGACATAGGAGCAGAAATAAGGCCATTCAGCCCATCGAGTCTTCTCCACCATTCAATCATGGCTGATACGTTTCTCAACCCCATTCTCCTGCTTTCTCCCCATAATCCTTGATCCCCATGACAATCAGGAACCTATCTATCTCCATCTTAAATATACTCAATGACCCAGCATCCACAGCCTTCTGTGGCAGTAAATTCCATCTCTGACTGAAGACGTTTCGCCTTATCTCTGTTCTAAAAGGTCTTCCCTTTACTCTAAGGCTGTGCCCTCAGTTCCTAGTCTCCCCTACCAGTGGAAGCAGCTTCCCTATATCCACTCTGTCCAGGCCATTCAGTATTCTGTAAGTTTCATTTAGATCACCCCTCATCCTTCCAAACTCCATCGAGTATCGACCCAGAGTCCTCAAACGTTCCTCATTTGTTAAGCTTTCCATTCCTGGGACCATTCTCGTGAACCTCCTTTGAACCCGTTCCAGGGCCAGTACATCCTTCCTGAGATACGGGGCCCAAAACTGTGCACAATACTCCAAATGTTCTTCTTTATCTGCTTAAAATTTCCAAATGAGGTCTCTTTTCTTTTCCATCAGGATCTGCTTATGTCTTTCAATACTGTCTCCGTAAATTTCATCAGCTAACTGCAATGCATTCATTTGGTCTGGCATATTATCTCATAATAATGGAATTCATCCAATCGGTAGGCTCAGTGATTCTGGAAATCTCTTTCTTGCTTCTGATACGAGGGTGTATTACTCTCACCCCTCAGTGACACCTCCTTCAACTCATCGTTTCCGGAGATCTTCCACAGCTCTTTGCAACTCCTCAACACAAGGTTATCCGGGTCATTTGTTTCAATGACGTAGAACATACATAGAACATAGAACATAGAACAGTACAACACAGTACAGGCCCTTCGGCCCACAATGTTGTGCTGACCTATTATCCTACTAAGATCATCTACCCTGCATACCCTACATTTTACTGTCCTCCATGTGCCTATCCAAGAGTCGCTTAAAAGTCTCTAATATATCTGACTCCACTACCACTGCTGGCAGTGCATTCCACACGCCAGCCACTCTCTGTGTGAAAAATCTACCTCTGGCATCCCCCCCCTCTACCTTCCTCCAATCACCTTAAAATTATGCCCCCTCATAATAGTCATTTCTGCCCTGGAAAAAAGTCTCTGACTATCCACTCTATCTATGCCTCTCATCATCTTGTAAACCTCTATCAAGTCACCTCTCATCCTTCTTTGCTCCAATGAAAAAAGCCCTAGCTCCCTCAACTGCTGACCACTGTCAGGTAGCAAGGTAACTAGTTGGTTGTACTAGCTATTTCCACCAAATCTCCTGATGATATCTCGCCATCAAGCTCAATACACATCTAGATATCAACTATGCCCAATGGGCATGCTGGGGCAGCAGGCAGAAACAACGGTCCTCTGGTGAAGACCTTTGCATGTATTCAAATCATACATACCTAATAAGTGCAAGACAGGAGCTGCACACCTTGGTGCTATCATCAACAAATTTTATTCTGCCTCATGATAATATTACCCCGGCTCAGTTAATAGTTCCCTGACCTCTATGTTAGAAATTTTGGTTTTCGAATTCCGCTCAAAAACCTGATACAGTAAACCAAAACCAAATAGAGTAAACATATTTTCCCATGTTTGTCCCTCTTAGGCGCTTAGCAATCGATAGTTCCTAACTGTCAAATCTCATTTTCCCCATGCGCTGTCAGTATGACATTCATCAATTTCATCTCTGGGTATCCATTTTCTTTCACATTCTCGGGAACACTATTCTGGAATATTTAGAACCAGGATGATGTTATCCTGCACTGCGGATGAAACTTTTCCTTGTGATTTATAGTTATTGACTTATTTCTTTCCTTCTTGCTAATGTGAATAGTTGTTGAGATTCTGCGAAATATATTTCAAGGAAATTCTAGAATTCTGTGGGTAAAAGAATGATTATTTCAAACTTTTGGGAGACACAGAATGGTGGCAGTTAGTGCCTGTAAGTATAAGCACATCGAAAGAAAAGGCTTTTGTTAGATGACAAGTACAAATGATACCAGTACATACAACTACATTTGGTCTAATTACTCAGACTTCAAGAGGCTGATACAGATATATCAGCTCCCAGTGAAAGCTGGAGTTGAACTCCTTGACTCCACCCATTGACTGTGATTTCAGCAATATGGTTGGAGCCAATGTAGTAGAATCATAGAATCCCTACAGTGTGGAAACAGGCCCTTTGGCCCAACAAGTCCAAACCGACTCTCAGAGCATCCCATCCAGACCCATTCCCCATAATCCACCTAATCTGCACACCCCTGAACACTACGGTCAATTTAGCACAGTCAATCCACCTACCCTGCACATCTTTGGACTGTGGGAGGAAACTGGAGCACCCGGAGAAAACCCACGCAGACACAGGGAGAATGTGCAAACTCCACACAGGGTGGAATTGAACTCAGGTCCTTGGCGCTGTGAGGCAGCAGTGTTAACGACTGAGCTACCATGCCACCCCATAGAATCCCTAAGGTGTAGAAGCAGGGCATTCAACCCAGCACATCCACACAACCCTTGAAAGAGCAGATAAAAACATCAGAGGAAGGGTCACCGGACCCGAAATGTTAACTCTGATTTTTCTCCACAGATCCTGCTAGATCTGCTGAGCTTTTCCAGCAACTTCTGTTTTTGTTCCTCTGAACAGCATCCCACACGGATCCACAACACTACCCTATTCCTGTAACCCTGCATTTCCCATAGCTAATCCACCTAGCCTGCGCATTCATAGACCCAGAGAGTTATAGAATTGTACGGCATGGGAACAGAGTCTTCAGTCCAACTCATCCATGCCAACCAGATATACTAAGTTAATCTAGTCCCATTTGCCAGCATTTGGCTGATGTCCCTCGAAATGTTTCTTATTCATATACCCATCAAGGATGCTTTTTAAATCTTGTAGTTGTACCAGCCTCCACCACCTCCTCTGGCAGCTCGTTCCATACACGCACCATCCTCTGCATGAAAAAATTACCCTTAAGTCCCTTTTAAATCTTTCCCCTCCTACCTTAAAAGTTTTTCCTCTAGTATTAGACTCCCCTACCCCGAGGAAAAGATGTTGGCTATTCACCCTATCCATGACCCTTGTGATTTTATAAACCTCTATACGGTCACCCTTCAGCCTCTGACACTATGGGGAAAATAGCCCCAGCCTATTTAGCCTTCTCCTATAGCTCAAACCCTCCAACTTTGACAACAGCCTTGTAAATCTTTTCTGATCCCCTTCAAGTTTCACAACACCTTCTCTATAGTAGGGAGACCAGAATTGAATGCAGTATCTCTCTACACAGGGAGATCTGGGTGTTCAGGTCCATTGTACCCTGAAGGTGGCAACGCAGGTCGATAGAGTGGTCAAGAAGGCATATGGCATGCTTTCATTCATCGGACGGGGTATTGAGTACAAGAATTGGCAGGTCATGTTACAGTTGTATAGGACTTTGGTTCAACCACATTTGGAATACTGCATATAGTTCTGGTCGCCACATTACCAAATGGATGTGGATGCTTTGGAGAGGGTGCAGAGCAGGTTCACCAGGATGTTGCCTGGTATGGAGGGCGCTAGCTATGAAGAGAGGTTGAGTATATTAGCATTATTTACATTAGAAAGACGGAGGTTGAGGGGGGACCTGGTTGAGGTCTACAAAATCATGAGAGGTATAGACAGGGTGGATAGCAAGAAGCTTTTTCCCAGACTGGGGGACTCAATTACTAGGGGTCATGATTTCAAGGTGAGAGGGGAAAAGTTTAAAGGAGATATGCATGGAAAGTTCTTTTTGCAGAGGGTGGTGGGTGCCTGGAACGCGTTGCCAGCAGTCGTGGCAGAGGCGGGCACGATAGCGTCATTTAAGATGTATCTAGACAGATACATGAATGGGCAGGGAGCAGAGGGATACAGATCCTTGGAAAATAGGCGACAGGTTTAGATAGAGGATCTGGATTGGCACAGGCTTGGAGGGCCAAAGGGCCTGTTCCTGTGCTGTAATTTTCTTTGTTCTTTGTTCTTTATTCCAAAAGTGGTCAATCAATGTCCTGCAACATGCCCTCCCAAGTCCTATATTCAATGCACTGACCAATAAAGGCAAGCATATCAAACTACCTTCTTCACTATCCTGTCTACCTGTGACTTTCAATGAACTATGAACCTGCTCCCTAAGTTCTCTTTGTTCGGCCACACTCCCCAGGACCTTACCATTAAGTATATAATGCCTTGACACAATGGGCAATTTAGCACGGACAATTCACCCTAACCTGCACATTTTTGGACTGTGGGAGGAAACTAGAGCAGCTGGACAAAACTCACACAGACACGGGGAGAATGTGCAAACTTCACACAGACAGTCACCCAAGGATGGAATCAAACCCGGGTTCCTGACGCTGTGAGGCAGCAATACTGACCACTGATCCACCGTGCTGCCCTATGCATACAATATGCACAATAGCCCCTTCAGAATGATGAACTTATACATAATGCACAACTAATGATTTGCCACAGAGAATCAAAACTAGGTGAATTGTGAAAAATGTAAATGCTACTGCAGAAATGAGCACACAGACTTGGCCAAAATGAATTGGGAGGCTAAGGATGTTGTAGACTCATTTGAATCATTTGGACTGCAGATTAACATTCAATTGCTTTCAAAAAGGCACTAGTGAGGAGAAAAGGTAAGCTATACCTTATGGTAGTCAGAAGAGAAGGAGTTCAATTGGTTTTGTACCTGAGGATCAGTGAGGATGATAGCATCAACCAAGACAACATTTTCAGAAATTCAACACATATTTCCAGCCAAAATAAAATCAGTGGATTCACCAATATGAATTTAAAATTTGGGGCAAGAAGCTCGTGACTCTGTTCACAATTTTGTAACAATATTAATCGATTCCAACGAGTGTAAATTCAAAGAAACTGATGAAGGATTTGTAGACGAGCTCATCTCTCAGTCTGAAGGCCCTGAAGGACAAGATGCTCTGATTGGAAAAGTCCAAGCTCACAATATGGTACTGTGTTGGCACTCCAAAAGTGCATAAAGCCACAGGCAGACACATGATGATGCAAATGGCCAGCATTCATTTAGGTCAAGGAAAATATGAAAGTTTGATGGAGTGAAACAGCATTGAAAGAGCACAGGGGCTGATCGACCACTGGCAGAGGGACATGTTCACCAATGTGTTAAGCTACCAAGCTAGTGGAAATTTCAGATACTGGGAAGAAACCTGTGAAATTTAATTGAAGAAAAGTACATAGAATAGAATCACTACAGTGTAGAAGCAGGCCATTTGAGTCCACACTGACCCTTTGAAGAACATTCCAACCTGGCCCATGTATCCCTGCATTTCCCATGGCTAACCCACCTGAACCTAACATCCCTGAACACTATGGGCAATTTAGCATGGCCAGTCCACCTAGCCTGCACATCTTTGAACTGTGGGAGGAATCTGGAGCATCCGGAGGAAACCCACACAGACACGGGGACAATGTGTAAACTCCAAACAGACAGTCACCTGAGGGTGGAATTGAACCCAAGTCCCTGGTATGCTGAAGCAGCAGTACTGACCACTGAACCACCGTGCCGCCCCCCTCTCTTGCAGGTCAAGATGACACAAAATATGAGGCAGCACAGCAGAAGTGGCAAGCCTCAGGAAACTGATCATCTTTTGAGCCAATGGGCATGACTCCTCTCTCAGTATGATGGGATCAGCCACAACAAAGACCTCAGCATCTAATATTGCTGAGATTATTCAGCTGTTTCTAGTGAAGAGTCACTACCCAAACATTGACTCTGCTTTCCCTCCACAGATGCTGCCAGACCTGCTGAGTTTCTCCAGCAATTTCTCTTTTGGTTTCTGCATTTTGTATCTAATCCATGATTATTTCAAACTTTCTGGGAACAACAATTCTTACAATTTTACATCCAGGGCAGCTGGGGCCTACGTTTTCCCTCTGGTGCGCATTCTCCCCCTGTCTGCATGGGTTTCCTCCGAGTGCTCTGGATTCGTCTCACAGTCCAAAGATGTGCAGGTTAGGTGGATTGGCCACGGGAAATGTGGGGTCATAGAGATAAGGTAGGGGATGGATCTGGGTGGGATGCTCTTTTGATGGTCAGTGTGGATTTGATGGGCTGAATGGCCTGCTTCCACACTGTAGGGATTCTATGATTCAAGATGAAAGCTGTCACTTCACACAGCGCAGTCTCCCTCTGTGGTTACAACTCTGATATGTGTTCAGTGCTGCAACTGAGCCACAAATGACATTTACCCAAACCAGTCTGGTTCACATTTAGTCTTATATCCTTCCCGTAGCTATTGCTCTCCAAGGACACCAAATCCTCTGAGGTCCCACAAGCAATCAGAAACATTTTCTTCCTTTCTAAACCCCCGAACTGCGCCAGTTGATCCTGATGTTCAGTATACTCAGCAACGATTAGGCATGGTGAGCTGAATGACCAACTCCTGCACTGATTTCTTACATTCTCATTTGTTTGGAAAGTAACAGCAAATATATTTTAAAAAGGCCAGAAGGGCAGGTTGAGCTATTAAAGGGGTGTTTGCATAGAGTAATGTAAACTACAGAAATGAATCATTCACCTCAAGATCTCCACATGAGTTGCTTTACACATTCATCGTGTTTAATGGTAAGATCTTGATGTTGTGTGAGACTAGAGTAAATCATCTTGGTAACTCAATTATATTGTGCCAGCATTATTTTCACTGATTTAAATGGAGAGAAATAACATGAGCTATCACCTGATTTACAGTAAAGCCCACCCTGGGATTGACTGAGATGTCTCTCATATGCAAAAAGTGTCATGGATAATTTCAGACTGTAATACAGAACTGACCTCATTGAGATTGGCCTCTGCTCAGAAGCTGCGCTATAAATCTCCACTGTTGTAAAGTTTTATTACTACACTCAACGTTTCCACATAGTTTTGATAAATAAAAAGCTATAAATATCTGTGGTTTTGAAAACCTCTCTGTAAGGTTGTGTAACACAGCCACAAAGGCACAACACGGCTGGAACTGGCATGTTGCCACCACAATGTATAGTACAGAGAAGAAGAAAACAGCAGCATTCTCATTGCAGTCCACAAAACTGCAGCAGAAAGATTGACAGCAGGTTTCAGAGGAACTGAATGGTTTCCAAAGTATATTCAGGCTGATAGTGCATTCTGTCTTAATGACTGGACATAGCTTGTCTTGTTGGACAGACAATGCGGGCCAGGTGATGCTGTCATTGTTGTCGGGGAAATGAACACCATGGCTCCCAGTTAGAAGACAAAACCCAGCCCATAATAATACCCACTCATCATTGCTATCTCAGGGTTAGGGGAAAGTAATAAGAACCTGCTTCACAGGAGCATTATTAAATAAAAACCCAACAACACATTGCACAGGGAAATATTAGAGCACGTAATCAAAATGAGGTAGGATTTTAAGGAATCCTGAAGGTAGAAACAGAGATGGAAAGTTTCAAAAAGATGGCGGATCTTTAAAGGGCACTTGGGCAAACCTGTTGTCCTCTGCAGCTGCTGATGATGTCTACAGTAAATAAATGTGCTGCAGTGTGGAAGGGGAGTGAGCTTGCACAGAGACTGGCTGGAGCTGGTGAAAGGCACCATACATACATCATTGCGTACAATCTGGAGAGCAGGCCTGTCCAAGCTTTTGCATGGGAGGATGCCACCTTCAGTGTGTTTCTTGCTTGGAGACCTGGTGAGCAAATTTCGAAAAGATAAGATTTAGCAGTAAATATAATATTTTAAAAAATTACTACTTTGGAATTTAACTAAATGACTCATTAAAAAGAGAGTGACCCGTAAAAAATGCCAAGCAGCAGGGCTTACTAATAAAATCTCTGGTTAAAAACCAGGACATGAGAAAGAGTAAGCCCCAGTTCCAGATCACCAGGGAAGGGAGTGGGCACTAGTTGAGATCATGCAACGGTGGGTGTTGGAAGAGGGATTTCCTCTTGCCATGGCTTTTTTAGGGGCAGGGACATGGGAGGAGGAGGAAGAGAAGGGGAAAAGTGATTGTCTCTGGCTCACTCAGTATCAGATTTCGCCCTGATTCTCCCTCCCTCACGCTGACATTCCTCCTCTCCAACTCACACACGCACACTCACTCCCCTAACCTCACTCTCTCACTCTTTATCTTACTTCCTCACTCTCTCTCACTGACATTTTCTCTAAACTTCACACTCTTTCCTTCATATGTCCTCTCTACTTCAAAATCCCTCCCATCACTTTCTCACTTTCCCTCGCTATCTCCCTCACACTCCTTCTCAGTCACTCTCCCTCACATATTCGCTAACCACTCACACTCTTTCTGTCCCTCATATGGTCTCTCTATTCATAGTCCCCCTCATCATTGTCTCTCACTCTCTCTCCCTCACACACACACACACTGGAGACATTTGAGAGACCTTCTCCATCTTGACTATAGTTCATCATATGGCTCAGTGGTTAGCACTGCTGCCTCACAGCGCCAGAGACCTGGGTTCGATCCCAGCCTCGGGTGACTGTCTGTGCGGAGTTTGCACATTCTCCCCATGTCTGTGTGGGTTTCCTCCGGGTGCTCTGGTTTCGTCCCACAGTCCAAAGATGTGCAGGCTAGGTGGATTGGCCATGCTAAATTGCCCGTAGTGTTCAGGGGTGTGTGGGTTATAGGGGGATGGGTCTGGGTGGGATGCTCCAAGGGTCGGTGTGGACTTGTTGGGCCGAAAGGCCTGTTTCCACACTGTAGGGATTCTATGAGTCTATGATACCTCTGGGGGGAGGAGTGAGTCTTGTCTTCCCATCAAGACTCTCCCCAAAACCAAGCCTGTTCCCTTGATCCACTTGTAGAGTCTCATCAGCATGGTTCCCTCACATATCCAGCAGGTATGTGTTATCCCCAGTAACTCAAACACAGCACACTGGCCACCAATCCCGGAGCCCAGCTCTTGGACTGAGTGAAAGTAGGAATGCTCACACTTCCACTGCTCTTACAATCGGGGCACTCCTCTTCCCAATGTAACTTCTGATAGATTCACCAGTAAAGCTGTCGTCAGCAAAGATGGGGTGGGGTGGAATGTGTGAAGATTGTTTGTGATTGGAGGAGCAGCTCCTTGCAGTGTTCTCCAGCTGCATTGGGAAGATGGGCCATGGACTGGATTGGAGCCTGTGGTGGGCCACATTCTGTCTGTTGGACAAACCTGACATGGAATATTTTGTTGAGTGTTTGGTGTCTAACTCTGTTTAATTGCCAAAGTAAAATTGCTGCCATCCATGGAAATTCTTGCAGGAAATCTTGATTTGTACGTACCCGTTCTTCACGTGAGGTTTGGGCTCTTACTCCTTCCGACTCTCAATGTACTGAAACGTCATCATCATTATTGTTATGCATGCTTCTAATGTCAATCCTATTAGTTTACATCACTGCAGCACTAACGTCTCGAGTACAGCAGGCTATATAGGTCAAAATCACTTGTAAAATGACATCGAGCATTGGTGGCTTCCTGCTCCACTCACAATTCACCTAGTAAAAGCTTGACTTGGTGCATCTCTCAGTTGTGTAACCAACAGCACACTGAGCAATGGCTTCATGACACAATCAGTTCAACACTGACAAGCACCCATTGTCAGGGATTGTCTACTTACACAGCCAGGGAAATAATGGGAGACAACCAGAGCAGCTGCATCATAAATTAGAGTTAGGGTTTCTTTTCATATTTGTTCACGGGAATGTGGGCATCACCAGTTGGAACAGCATTTATTGACCATCCCAAACTGTTCCTGGAGAATGTGGTGATGAGCTGCCTTCTTGAACTACTGCAAGTCTAAGGGAGTGTGTACACACAATGCTGTTAGGGAGGGAGTTCCAGGATTTTGACCCAGTGACATCGCAATATATTTCCAAGTCAGTATGGTGAGGGGAACGTGCAGGTGGTGATGTTCCCATATATCTGTTGTCCTGCCAGGGGGTAGAGATCATGGGCTTGGATGGTTATTCAGGAATGAAATCATGCAGGGTCTTTACACTAATAAGGCAATGAAAATGGGAAACTCTGCCCCAAAATAACGTGGAAACATGGAGACAAATTGGAGCTTTCAGGTTCAAGATTGAAAGTCTTTTGTTCATCAGGATGTCAGGTTTGGAGAGAGGAAGGTGGGAGTAAGGATTGTGTAAATGACAGTGAGGTACAGATTAGGTAAGCTCAGTCTAGGCAATGGAACACAATCTAAAAGCTGAATGGCTCCCTCCTGTTCCACTTTTTGGCATGTGCAGATTTCTGTCCACATTTCTTTGTAGCATTTGGTGAATATCTGGCTGGCATTGAATTTTCCAGTAAGGATTGATTCACACTTGGTTCTCAAGCCTCCCTGCATAATCATGCAGCCCATTGGAAGAGGGCCTAGACATTTACCAGAATGGGGTCGGGGTGATGGACTTTACTGTTAATTTGGAGAGACAGGAGAAGCTGGGGTTGCTGGAGAGAGAGTCACAGAAGATTTGACATAATTATTCAAAAAGGTCCTGAGGGGATTTGAAAGAGTAAGTACAGAGTATGTTGGCAGAAGGGTTCATAATCAGAGGAGATCAATTCAAGGGAACTGGCAAAAGTGTTAGAGAAAGTAGGAACTGCCGATGCTGGACAATCTGAGATAACAAGGTGTAGAGCTGGATGAACACAGCTGTGTTCATTCAGCTCTACACCTTGTTATGGCAAAAGTATTAAATGTGATCTGAGGAAACATTATTCGTATACACTGATGGATGCTCTGGAACATGCTGCCTAAACTTTCAGAAAAAAATTGGAGTTTGAATTGACAGAGTAACATGGGTATGCTAGGGGACTGGGACAAATTGGATAGTCTGTGAAGGAGCTGGCAAGTGCAGGATGGATTGAATGGCCTCCTATACTCTTCATCCTCAGCCAAAAGTCCCAGCCCAGGATCAGTGTGAGTATCATATTTGTTTTCGTGGTTACAAACTTCAGTTTTTATTGTGTAAAATCAATCCAGAATCAGATACAAACGGAAGAAGTGATAGTTAATTTCTGATTTTATTACTGAAATGTATGCTGACATTTCAATACAAAAATCCCCATGTCTGCAAGTTCACATCAATAATTTCAAACAACTGCACAACCGTACAGAATGGCGCAGCAATCCCAGGATATGGTGCCTTAACACAAACCCTTGAGTTTACATTTAAATACTTACATAACTTACTCAATAATAATGCAGTTTGTCATCTTTGGCATGAGGTTCAATGGCACTAAAATACAGCCGGTGTCAGGTACAAATATTCGTACAAAATATATTAACATTTTTTTTCTTTTTTTTGCTTCACAATTTTTTTTTGTAAACGGTGTGAATGCTGTCACAAAGTATAGGCAATGGCCAGCAATTGCACATTATTGCAGAAAGGTCTCTATCTAAATAACTCAGCAATTCCAGCTCTGAATGAAGTCAATTCCCTCTATTGTCCAGGTCCCAGTCATTTCTGGTGATGTCACAGCCACACAAGCTGAAATGTACAGTGAACATTAATATACTAAATCTGGTTGCCCACATACAGCCCTTCGTGCAGGTTGCGGCTCTTGCTCAGTTGAAAATCCAATAACTTGCTTTGGATCTTCATTCATTCAGGTCATAAACCCAGATGTTTGTCAGCTGGCTATCTGACTGGGTGTAGCATTGCTGGTCTGCCCCTATCTGTCAGCTCCAAACGCGGACTTCCTGAAATGTGTCAGGGTACAGCCACTAAGATTGGGAATCATCCTGGAATATTCCTGGCCTTAGCCCAGTCTCAATTAGTGACAAATGAAACATTGGATAATCAAACCAAGGCTTTTGATCCTGTTCCACAATCCAGGCTTTCAGGATTTGTCTAGTTTTGTAAATGAGTGAAAGTAATAATTGTGGCAGAAACCAGCTACCACTGAGTTAAACCATCTGCCTTATCGTAGTGCCCTGCCTCCTCCTGGTGAAATCTGCTATATCCTCAGGGTATTGGGATCATTCACAGGAAGTGGCCACAGAGTACAAATATACGCTTGTCAAACCCAATAATGAACGGGACCTATGTGGACAGTCGTTTACAAGAGTTACACCTTCACTTACAGGAGAAAGGACACCCTCTGAGGAGGGCTTTTCACATTTCCATTGTGGTCAACTTACAAATTAGACCTCCATCTGGAAATTGCACTTCACACATCCAGACATTGCCAGGTGTCAGAGTGACAATGTGAAGGCCTGGGACCACACAATGTGGGCACTGATCTTCTTCATTCATTCATGGGATGAGGGCATCACTGGCTAGGCCAGCATTTAATACCCATCCCTAATTGCCCAGAGGGCAGTTAAGAGTCAAACACATTGCTGTGGGTCTGGAGTCACATCTAGTGCCAGACCAGGTAAGGACAGCAGTTTCCTTCCCTAAACGGCGTTAGAGAACCAGATGGGTTTTTCCAACAATAGACAATGGTTTCATGGTCATCATTAGACTCTTAATTCCAGATTTTTATGAAATTCAAATTCAACCATGGTGGGATTTGAACCTGGGTCACCCAGAACATTACCTGTGTGTCTGGATTAACAGCCCAGAGATAACATCACGATGCCATTGCCTGCCCTTAAACGTCAATCTGGAAGTACAAGTTGACAGATGACCCAGCCCCCACTACCCCCAGAAGGAGCAGTGTTTCTTTGAATACAATCAACACAGGCATGCTGGGACCATCAGCGTTCTCTGGCTCAGAGGCCTGGCTGCCCAGGTTCTAGAATCAGATGCTCATACACAACCATTGCGACATTTAATTAAGAGGAGCACAGGTCCATCTGTACACTGACACAGCCCTGTTGTGACTCTGAAATAACTCTTAAAGTATCACTGGAGAGAGATGATAGAAGCTGAAGATGGGATGTAAATAGTGTGTGTTCCTGCCTCGCTGACTGAACTGGAAATCCAACTGACAAACTGTTTAGTGCTATTGGGAGCATGCTCTGCCAGGTAAGGTGCACCTATATTCGGATTGCCAAGCAGGGGTTTGTCTATATAGAGACTGGCATGGAACCAGTTGGCCCTTACTTTGGACACCCTTGCATATGGCATCAGGTGGCAGATTCATTCTTTTCTTGGAAAATTGTCTATCTTATTGAGGAAGATGTTGGTTGTGGTGCCACTGCAGTGCCGGTGATGCCATCTCAGTGTATGCACCTACACAATGGCAGAACACTTGGCCACTTCATATGTTTTATGAAGAGTGATTGTGACTAAGTGTTGACATGCAGCAGCAGCAGCAGCAGCAACAGTGTGTGCACTGTAACAAACACTGTGTAACACATGACAGAGCTGCTCAATTCCTGTCCAGTATACAGTGTATGCAAGAATCTCCCAGTTAGTAATGGAAATTTTGGGAACTGTTCAGATGTGGGTGGAACTTATGCACTTTAAATGTAACTGCTGAGCAATAGTCAACATGGTATACGGACAACAGAAGAAAACATACAGCTGGGCAATAACAATGTTGGAGTGAGAGTGTCGGCTGCCAGTAGAGAACTGAATTTAGCTTTTAAAAGATGTTTTAGTAACAGCAGAGAATTGCACAGTGTCTAAAGCTGAAACAAAACAGGTGCTAAACAAGTTGGATTTACAGCCTTATGTACAGTATATATTATGTGTAGCACCATCTAGTACTATGTATTCATACATATATATATATATTTACGCTGCTGTGAAGTTTTTTGCTTGGCAGTTGTGTGAAAAAATACTGTCACCTCTTACGAGACCTTTGTGTCCATCACGGAATGCAGCTTCACAGCAGTCTGACTCATTTGAGTTAGTTCATGAGTGTCTCCTGTCACTTAAGATATGTACACACTTGGCACAATGGATAGCACAGCTCTTCCCATGTGTACAACAGTCTTCATAGCAGCTTATGGACATGGTCATTTAAGGCTATATCTCCCCAGCCCCTACATTCCACATTCCCCCCCCTCACACCCCTCACTCAAGTGTAAAGCTCGTCTCAAAGACAAATGTGCACCGAGCTTTCTTCTTGTTTCCATTGTTTTGACATCTGGGCTGAAGGGAGAGAAAGGCTTTCCAAAGAAGGAGATGTTTATGTTTCACCAAAGTCCTCTGATTCCTGCCATCAGGGTCTTGTTCAGATAAGAATTTCAACCATTTCGCTGTCTGATGATTCCTGGTTCCTAATATTGCTGGAGACCATCTGTGCCACCGGCTGTGAAGTATCTGTAAGCATCAAAAATCAAGATTCATCAATTTTCTTCTCTTTAACCTCAGATACTGGAACCTCCTCCTACAACCTCAGCGCCCTGAGCTTCAGAATCACCTGTATCTGATCCAAACAGCATAGCCAGAATTCCTTGCGATTAGACCAGACTACAGGGGTGGGAGGTCTAATAGGAAGAGGCCAGAAGTGGAATCAACACAATCTCCAACTTTTTAAGTCTATGGATGGCTTACTGGCCAGTGAAACATGAGTCATTTTGCCTACCTCCACCCACCTCTACATTGAAAGACTAATTTACCACCTCATGTCTTGTCTCCCCCTATCACTTTGTGTTACCGCCAACCATAGGCACTCACCTAATGAACTAGCTGGTGGTTTGGTCACTCGCAAGCTGATCGCAGCCTCACTGTCCTCTGGGTTTCCCTGGCCTGAGGCTGTATGCTCAGTCTCAACCACTTTCTCAGTCTGTGTGCTACCGTCCCTGCTCCCGTGTTTGGCATGGGACGTCACTGGATGCAGGGCCAAAGTGGCTGCTGGATCCTCTGTCAGACCTTTGCTAAAGGTGCCTGGAGAGATGGAGAGATTTTAAGAACCGAACCCTAATTTTATTACACTGTAAACAACCCATAATACAAACTTCAGATAACATCTTTGCTCTCTGCTTCGATGTAGTTTTTTGCAAATCACATGAAACAAACATGTTAGCAAGATCCAAACTGACATACAAAGTTATGGGTCAATACAATGCTTTCATAAGTCTAACAACTCACTGTTATGAAGCTGACTGAAAACATCCTGGATGCTGACTAACTGGGCAACCTGTGTTTGTTGGCAGCAGTTCATAATGAAGCTGTCAAGTTTACTGTTGTCATAGAACCTTACGTAGAAGCCCAGAACTCTTAAACTTGCTCACCTAACCTTTTCCTGGAGACTCACAGTGTTTTTATAATAGAGTGAGCTGTTGGCTGACCAGTTCCCGGTGATGCATAAAAATGGCACATGAGTAATGCTAGACATATGAGGAATTATCCAGCATCATTTTGTCAAGGTGCTCCAAGCAGGGAGAGGCTTTGAAAGAAGGGAGATGCTGTTCCCTGGGCAGAAGAGTCAGATTAACCAATAGGATCTGACTGAAAGCAGCCGGCAAAAAGTGGTGGGGCTGGGGAGATGTGGAGAATAGTTTTAACATCAGGAGTTAATATGAGCAGAAAGAAAGGTGGAAGTACATTCAGTAATAATTTGAAAAAGAGGATTGTATACACTTAAATAAAAAAAAACAGAAGTTTGTTGGAGGCATGCGGATACAGAAAGTGAGTAGAACTAACCAGATAACTCATCGAAAGAGCCAGCACAGGTATGGTGGGCTGAATGATCTCCAACTATGCTATATCATATGTCACTCACGACTCATGTCAGAAGACAAGACAAAACAAGTCCACAAGGCATCCTCAAAGATGGAATCATGAGGAACAGCGGCAAGTTGAGCCTATTCCATTGGAGTTTGTAAGAATGGGAGTTGATCTTACAGAAGACTCTTGAGGGAGGGTTTGACAGGATAGATGCAGAGAGGATGTTTCCACTCATGGGAAAAATATAGAACTGAGGCCCAGTTAAAAATAATAGGGCTCCCATTTTAGGACAGAGGTGAGGCCTGTCTCTGAGAGTTTTGAGTGCTTGGAATTATCTCCCCGAGAGCGTGGTGGACGCTGGGCTATTGCATACATCCAAGGTTCAGTTAGATAGATTGTGATCCATAAGGGAGTCAAGGGCATTACTACAGTAGGCTTGATGGGCTGAAAAGTCTATTCCTGCTCCTATTTCTGATGATCGCACAAAACGATAAGAAATTCACGTGATGTCAGAAGAACTAAAACATTTCTAGCACTTCTTTACCTGACGCACCTCTCGTTGTTTTGTCGAGAAACTGTTCGTTGTTGATTTGGTTGACGGAACTGGCGTGGCTCACTCCTGTAGCCAACGTGATGGACGGAACAGAGCGTGCTGGGCGGAGAGCAGGCTGCTCAGCTTTTACCTGCTCCCTCCTCGAGCGCTGCTGCAGCACCTTGATTATGGCATCCTTCTCCAGGATTTGTGCATGCAAGGCTTTGATCCTGAACCCAGAGGAAACAGACACAGTTACTTTACTGCCAGTGACCATTCTAAAACTGCTGCTAACTGCGCAGAAAATCTCAGAAACTGTGCAGCCCCTTTAAATTATTAATGATTAATTCATGTTATATATCTTCATTTCTTACAAATACTATCCATTGCCGTGTTCAAGACGTCTAATTCAACACGCTGCAATCAGAGGTACACACTCCAACTGGGGGTACACTCCCACCGGAGGTACACACTCTGACCAAGGGTACACACTGAACCCAGGTTTCGATCGAGGTTCTCGTACCACAACAACGTCAGTTTTTATAGAACCACCACAAGGTAGAACTGAGGCCCTATGTTCCTGAGCTTTCTGACCTGGCCACATTGAGCAGCCATTGACCTGGCATTGAGACAGCCAGCCTAGGACCAAGAAGGAAGCTCTAGATGGATGTCTGTCCATCCTTCAGACTGCTTTGTCCACAGGACAAGCAATCACCCAGTAATAACCTGGACAGTGAGCAGCTCAGTCACTCTGACCAGCAATAGCAGTCCATACATTCCAATTCTTTGGAAAATACTACCCCAAGGCTTGTATTTATCAGTGAGGCCAATGGAGCTATAGACACTCTGATTAAGGAGTTAATAACTAGATCACTTCAATACATCACAAATCAGGACCCTACATAAACAGCTGTACCTGCTCTCCATCTCTTGATCTCGATGACTGCTCACAATGACCTCTCCCCTCTGGTAGTAAACAGGTTTCTCCAAGGAGCCATCATTAAAGCTGCTGTTTGGGGAGTGCCGAGGGGAATGATTGATGATTGTGGTGTCTCTGTGGGAGAAAAGAGAAACCATTCATTGATTGAGGGAAGGCTGAGAGGTGATAGGATGGACATCATCAGAATTACGTGGACATAGGTGAGATATCAGGGCAGAGATCTAAAACCAAGTGTCAACAAATTAATAAAGTCAGTCACAAATCCAATAGGAATTCTGGAAAAGTGTGGAGAGAGGAGTGTAGAATTTGGCACCATGTTGAGCAATTATTTGGAAAGATAATGAGGGGGAAAGAAAGGGAAAGACACACTAATAGGTGAGGTTGGGGGTGGGTGCAGAAACACTGGCACAGATGAGATGGGCTGAATGGCCTGTTTCTGTCCTGGAATCTTTATATAATTCAATGCTTAAAAAAAAATTTAAAATTTGCTTTCTCGCATCTTTTTTTAAAGGAGAGAACATAGGTTTTGAAAGTTAGGGCAGTAAAAGAACAATTGAAGAAGGGAATGTGCTGTTAAATTCTTGGGATTTCCAGCTCCCAGCATGGAAACTCTCCATGTATTTTGAGCAATGACACATTGAGATGGAATGATTTATTCAGCGACTCACTGATGAGGAGTATTTAAATGGAAAAAGTTTTACAAACATGGCATGTACCTCTGGGTAGCTGCAGTAGCTGCAGCATCCATTGCAAACTGTCGCATGGTGCTCTCCTCCAGATACTTCTGTTCCCATTTGGTCATATCAGCTTCCAGGGCCAGAATGCGTTCTTCCTTCTCCCGGAGCAGCTCCATCAGAGCTGGAGCACTGTATTCTGTGGTTCCAGCATTGTGGGTAATCGCCTGACGCTGTCGGGGATGAAGAGAAGCCACTGTTAATTCTTAGGAGAAATGAACGAATGGAGCCACTGCTAATGTATGTTTAAATTGTCAGAAGTCCATGCGCAGCTTTCAGTCTTGACTCAGCAGCTAGCACTTTAAACATTTGTGGGTTTAAGTCCCACCGCAGGCACTTGCTGCGGTGCAGTACCGAGAGAATGCTACAATGCCATTCTTCAGATGGAATGTTAAACCAAGGAGATGCTTGCTCACAAAGCTGAACATAAAATATCGTGTTTTGAAGATCAGGAAGGGGAGCAATGCCTGGGATCCTGGCTGATACTTATCCCTCAACTAACCATATTCACTAAGAAGGTGATGGGATCACGATCACATTGCTTGTTTGTGGGACATGCTAGATACAAAATGGCTAGTGCATCTGCTACTTTACAACAGTGGCTGCACATCAAAAGCTCTTCTGCAACCACATTTTTGGCTTCTTAAGGATGCGAATGGTGCTATACAAATGCAAGTTGTTGACTGTCCATTCAATAGCAAGTATTACATGAATTTTCATTTTTGTTTTTGGAGCCAGCTGCAACTTTGCAGAATTCAATTATATTTTTGAGGTCATTCTACAATCTGGTGATTTTGGGAAATTTTAAACTAACTCTCACCTGTTAAATCACAATGCACAAAGCCAAGGACCTTGTAACAGGCTGCAGAAATCTACCCCTTGCTGGCCAGCAACAACCTAATTTTTAACCAGTAAACCTATCTATTTTTACACTGAATTATGTTGATGAGGAATTTAAAAGGTTAAACACAATCTGAAAGGCAGGATGAGCTCTGTGCTGAAAGTTCAGCTCCTTCCTTTACCTGTTGTGTTCGCAGGCTCTTCAATTCCTGCTCTAGTCGGTTCCTCAATCGCAATTCCAGCTGTTCCCGCTTCTCACAGGCTGCCTGCAGCTGTGTTAGCGCATGCTGGAGTTTTTCCACCTTTTCCACATATGCTTGCTTCTTCCGCAGCTGACAGAGAATGAGAGACAAGAAACACACCCCGGTTTAGTGTCCCACTTCCTCACATCAGAGGATTTTGACTCATTTGGATAGAATTTAGGCAAAGTACCTCATCTTCTAGCCGTACTACTTTGGACTGGGTGCTGTTGAGTGCCTGGTCAAGGAGCCCCATTCGCTTGTGTTGTTCTTCACTCCTGCTGCGGGACAAGTTTAATTCCCTTCGAAGCTGCTCCTTTTCTTGCTGCTGTTCTCGATCTGTTGGTAGACAAAGTAATCATTACAAACACAGCAACACATGAGGAAGAGTCATATCAGACTCAAAATGTTAACTCTGTTCCTCTCTCCATAGATGCTGTCGGACCTGCTAAGTTTCTTCAGCACTTTCGGTTTTATTCTGTATGTAACAAGTTAGCCTCTGGAACCTGACTTGTGATGCAATCAGATCATGGCTGATCTGATATGAGCCTTAACTTCTCTTTCCTGATTTACCCCGATACATTGACTCACCTGTTAGTCAAAAATCTCCATACCTCAGCCTTAAAGATATTCAATGACCCTGCCTCTGGTATACTCTGGAGAAGCAAATTACACAGACTAATGATTCTACCCTCTCCACACCCCTCTCCCCCCCACCCCCGTAAAGTGTCTCTGCGTCTCCATCTTAAATGAGGAGCTGCTTATTTTTAAACAGTATCCTGTGGTCCTAGTCTCTCCTACAAAAGGTAATGGCTTTTCAGGATCCACCTTGTCAAGACCCCTCAGAATCTTACATGTTTTAATAACATCATTTCTCATTTTTCTGAACCCCAATGGATTCAGGATTCATCACTTATGCACTGTCATTGCATACTCTAGTAATCTAGCATCAACTACAGGCTAGTTATATTTAGGTGTAGGGGGAAGGGAAGGGACATCTCTTCCATAAAGAACAAAGGAAAGTGTTTCTATTCCAGTCAACGATCCAGCTGTGGCCAACAAAATGCTTTTGAATTAGAGCTATTGCTAAAGTGTAGGAAATGTGACCAGTATTTGCATAGCAAGATCCCAGTGAGGTGTTGACCAGGTAATTTAGAGACAGAGTCATACAGCACGGAACCAGGCCCTTTGGCCTGCCATGTCTATGCCAAGCAATGAACACCAAACTACACTAATCCCATTCACCAGCATTTGGTCCTTAGCTTACTGACATTTTAAGTGCCCATTCAGACACTTATTAAATGTTGCAAGAGTACCTGCCTCCACCAGCCTTTCAGGCAAAACATTCCATATATCCACCACCCCCTGGGTGGAATGGTTTTCCCTCAGATCTCCCCTAAACCACTCACTCCTGACTTTAAAATTATGCCCTCTGGTCTTAGACATGTCTGCCAGTGGAAAGAGATTCTCATGATCAACTCTGTCTATGCCTCTCATAGTTTTGTATACCTTAATCAGATGTCCCCTCAGCCTCATCTGCTCCGGGGAAAACAAATGCAGTCTATTCAGTCTGTTCTCATAACTGAGACTTTCCATCCCATGTAACATCATTGTGAATTTCCTCTGCACCTTCTCCAGTGCAATTGCGTCCTTCTGATAGTGTGGTGACCAAAACTGTACACAGTATTCTACCTGTGGCCAAGCATTGTTTTCTAAAATTGTAACAAGACTTCCCTGCTCCTATATTCACTTCCCCGGCTAATGAAATCAAGCATCTGGTATGCCTTCTTCACCACCCCGTTTACCCATGATGACAGTTTGAGGGATCTATGGCCTTGTACCAAGGTCTGTTGGTAACCTCAGTATTCTGTCAGCACCAACCATTCTTTGTGTATGTCCTTCCCTTATTACACCAACAAACATGAAACTCCTCAGACTTATCAGGATTAAACTCCATCTGCCATTGCTCTGCCCAATTTACCAGCTGATCAATATCAAACTGTGGTGTGAGGCCATCCTCTTCAGAATCAACAATACCAACAATTTTTATGTCATCTGCAAACTTATTACTTATACCGTCTACATTCATATCCAAGTTGTTAATGTACATAACAAACAGCTAGGGTTCCAGCACTGATCCTGTGGTACATTGCTAGTCACAGGCTTCCAATCACAATAACAATCCTCCCACCTTCGCCCTTTGTCTCCTATTTGTAAGCCAGTTTTGGATCCAGTTTGCCAACTTGTCATGGGCATGCATGGGCTCTTCACTTTTGAATGAGGCTTCCATGTGAAACCTTGTTAAAGGCCTTACTGAAGTTCATGTAAACCACATCAATTGCACTAACCTTATTTAATATTTCAAAAAACTCAATTAAAGTTAATGATCTCATCCAAAATATGTTGCATCCATCAGTGTAGTATTCCCTCAGCACTGACCCACCGACAGTGCAGCGCTCCCTTGGCACTGACCCTCTGACAGTGCAGCATTCCCCAGCATTGACCCTCTGACAGTGCAGTACTCCCACAGCATTGACCCTCTGACAGTGCAGCACTCCCACAGTACTGACCCTCTGACAGTGCGAAGCTCTCTCAATACTGACCCGCTGACAGTGCGGCACACCCTCAGTACTGACCCTCCGACAGTGCAGCACACCCTCAGTGCTGACTCTCTGACAGTGCAGCACACCCTCAGTGCTATCCCTCTGACAATGCAGCACACCCTCAGTACTGACCCGCTGACAGTGCAGCATGTCCTGACTAACACTTGTTGGGTTGCTGAGAGTGGAGACTAACCACCTCTGATTATTAAATCCAGCTTTGGCTGTATAATGCCTGTCCCTATCTTCAGGTTCGTTCCCACTAGAGGGAGTTATGAACAGGGTCCTGCCTGAACAGGTCTTCCTCATCGACTGCTCACTGAATGCAGCCACAGATCAAACTGATATCAATGCAGAAACGTGCATGCCGAAGGTTGAGAAACAAGATGAACTCCTGCAATGCAGCAATGAAGGAAATAGCATCGAGCCCAGTAACACTGACAGCCGCACAACTCAAAACATGAAACCACTTTCTAGAGAGAGTAAAAGGCTTTATGTTCCAGCTCATAACCCTTCTTCAGCAATTTTGCAAATAATGTGTGAAAGCATCACAAATCCTGGCATTGTTTTTTGTTTAATTCTTCCGTAAAAGCTCCGTGTATTAACATCAACAGAAACCCACATTCCACATTCCTTTCCCCTCCCCTCGCCCCAAGGGAATGACTGAGAGACCTTGGTAGGCTCCTAACTTCCTGCTATAAAGTTCGAGCATTCAACAAAGAATGCGCTTAAGGGTGGGAGGAGGGGAAGCTCGGCTGTTGATGCAAGTCATGGGACAAATCCCTCCTGACCTACATACTTCACAATCACACACATTCCAACAGCAACATACCTCCCAGAGCAAAGCTGAATTTAACACTTTCCTGACCATGGGACAGCATGATTTACACCCTCAAAGATAAAATGGTACAGTAGACTGAGGCCACAAGAGGCTGAGGAATTAAGCAACCCAGGACTTTTACTTTTTAAAAAAGGCTTTCCCACTCCAAAGCTGGGTAGATTGAAGTAAAGGGGAGAGGTCTTGGCCTGTAAGATACCAGCCCTAAATGCACATTTCTGTGGAGTTTGCTGGCAGTAATGATGGAGTGGTTGATTTATTCTGCAGTCTGGTTTACAGCCATCTCACTTTTAATAAGTACTGTACTGAAATGTCAACAGGGCCAGTGAGGTAGCTGACCAAGTTTAGGCTTACCACGACTGTTGCAGATATAACCCACCACACTCTGTTCCTATGTCCATATGTCTTATAACATACCAATCACAGCACTTTCCCCAAGGTTGTGTCTTAGCCAGGTTGCTGTCATTAGTTTTACACACTCAATGTAATCAAACTTATTGTCTTATTCCAAAGCAATTTCTGCTGGATATATATACATACTCACATATGCAAACATGCACACTGTCACAACACAAATACAGTCACTATGTCTCTAACACACAGACACAGACACACACACACACACACACACACACACACACACACACACACACACTCTATCTCTCTCACACAGACAGGCACACACATGGTCTCAAAATATTGGTTATATAACTGGCTGAGCGGTCAGGAGAGAGATGGATTTTCAGTAGGGAAGGAATGCAGTCAGATGAGGGTGAATAGCAAACATTCCTACCGAGCTGTGCTTTGCTCACTGAGCACGGTGATCACTCAACTGTGACTAACAGAATTGCACCCTGCACTCAACACAACCAACGTTGTGCAACAGAATCAGAGACTGAAAAGCAAAGCACATTGCTGAGACTCCCCGAGTGTGGCCAGGTCAGCAAAAATTAAATTGGGGTTTCCAGCCAGCCTCCAGTGGGGATCTAAGGACTTGTCCGTGGAGTCTGGCACTGGTGTGAGAAAACCACAGAGGAGCTTAGCCTTGGGTGGAAGTTGCTCCAGCAACTCCCTGATCAAGACACAGGAACTGCAGCGATTGTTGTATTTTGGCACAAAACTGTGCTGTGGACTAGTTCACAGGAATGGGTCTGTTCAGTTCAAATGCTGGGAAACTATTGCCACAAGTCTAACCTATCTAACTGCATTGATCAGTCTCAACTCAAAATGTCAACTAACCCTGAGAAAACCCAGCGGGCTCATATCAGTGCTGTGGGAGCAAGCTAGGGTGAACAAAGAGTGAAGGAGTAGTGAGTGAAGGAGTAGTGAGTACAGAAACAGTGAGTAGAGGAATACTGAGTAGAGGAATACTGAGTAGAGGGATACTGAGTAGAGGGATACTGAGTAGAGGAATACTGAGTAGAGGAATACTGAGTAGAGGAATACTGAGTAGAGGAATAGTGAGTAGTGGAATAGTGAGTAGTGGAATAGTGAGTAGTGAGTGGAGAAGTGAGCACGGAGTTCACCACAATTTGGAATGCATCACAACCCACTTCCTGCCCTGGTACGTGCACACATTCCAGGAACAGTGACTGGATGGTGGTGAGCAATTGGCAGTGCAGGTGTGAGCTGTGCCATTTGGAAAAAACAATGCTGGAGGCCTATATAACACAAACGTTGTCAGGTGTGTTTGAAAGAGGAGTCTCTGTTGGGAAAAATCAAAGTCCTCACCTCCTGTTTGTACCTGGCTCAGTAATAAAAAAAGTCATAGAGCATTGAATATTTCTTCTCAGTGTTTACTGAAGAGAGAATTATGGATGCTAAGGTAATAAGGGATACAAGTGGGCATGTTTTGGACTGCATTCTTATTACCAGAGAGGAGGTGTTGGCAGCCTTAAAGCGCATTAAGGTGGAGTATCCTCTGGGCCTGATCAAGTTCATCCTCGGAAGTTGTGGGAGGCTGAGGAAGAAATTGCAGAAGCCATTGCAGAGATTTTTGCTTCATCTTTAGCCACTGATGAAGTTCCAGAAGACTGGAGGGTGGTTAATGTTGTTCCATTGTTTAAGACAGCTAGCAAAGACAATCCAGGGAACTACAGGCCAGTGAGCCTGACATCAGTGGTAGGCAAGTTATTGGAGAGGATACTGAGGGACAGGATCAAACAACATTTAGATAGTCAAGGTCTGATTGGGGATAGTCAGCATGGATTTGAGCACGGGATGTGATGTCTGACAAATCTTTTAGAGTTTTCCGAAGAGGTAATCAAGAGGATAGATGACGCTAGGGCAGTGGATGTTATCTATATGGACTTTGGTAAGGCCTTTGACGAGGTCCCATATGGCAGGCTAGTCATGAAGGTGAGGTTACATGGGATCGAGGGAGAGCTAGCTAATTGGATTCAAAATTGGCTCGATGGTAGGAAGCAGAAGGTGATGTTTGAAGGTTGTTTCCCAAACTGGAGGCCTGTGACTAGTGGTGTGTCAAAGGGGTCTGTGTTAGGACCTTTGTTATTTACATAAATGATCTGGATGTGAATGTACAAGGCATGATCAGTAAGTTTGCGGATGATACAAAATTAGGGGGTATCATTGATAGTGAGGAAGGTTATCAAAAATTACAGAGGGATCCAGGTCAGATGGGGAAGTGGACTGAGAATTGGCAAATGAATTCAATACAGATAAGTGAGAGGTGTTGCAGTTTGTAAAGTCAAACTAAGGTAGGACTTATACAGTAAGTGGTAAGGTCCTGAGGAGTGTTGTGAAACAGAGGAACCCAGGAGCACAAGTACATAGTTTGTTGAAAATGGTGTCACAGGTAGACAGAGTAATGAAGAAGGCATTTAGCATGCTGGTCTCCATCAGTCAAGGCATTGAGTATAGGAGTTGGGATGTTATATTACAGTTATACAACAATTGTTGGTGAGGCCGGACTTGGGGCATTGTGTACAGTTTTGGTCACCTCGTTACGGGAAAGACAGAAGTAAACTGGAAAATGTGCAAAGAAGATTTATGAGGATGTTGCCAGGTATAATAGGCCTGAGTTACACGGAGAGGTTGGCCAGGATAGGACTTTATTCCTTGGAATGTAGGAGAATGAGGGGTGACCTTATTGAGGTGTATAAAATCATGAGGGGCATAGATAGGATGAATGCATATAGTCTTTTTCCCAAGGATGGGGAATTGAAAACTAGAGGGCATAGGCTTAAGGTGAGAGGGGAAAGATTTAAGAAGGACCTGAGTGGCAACCTGTTCACGCAGAGAGTGGTGTGTATATGGAATAAGCTGTCAAAGACAGTGGTTGAAGCAGTGATAATAGCAACATTTAAAAAAAACATTTGGATAGGTACATGGATGGGAAAGGTTTAGAGGGATATGGACCAAATGCAGGCAATTGGAAATAGCTGAGTGGACACCATGGTCAGCATGGACCAGTTTGTGCTGAAGGGCCTGTTTCCATGCTGTATTACTCTATGACTGTTTGACCAAGTTTCCCAAACTAAGCCAGTTCAAAGAACAAAGAACAAAGAAAATTACAGCACAGGAACAGGCCCTTCGGCCCTCCAAGCCTGCGCCGATCCAGATCCTCTATTTAAACCTGTCACCTATTTTCCAAGGATCTGTATCCCTCTGCTCCCTGCCCATTCATGTATCTGTCTAGATACATCTTAAATGACGCTATCATGCCCGCCTCTACCACGTCTGCTGGCAACGCGTTCCAGGCACCCACCACCCTCTGCATAAAGAACTTTCCACGCATGACTCCTTTAAACTTTTCCCCTCTCACCTTGAAATCATGACCCCTAGTAACTGAGTCCCCCAGTCTGGGAAAAAGCTTCTTGCTATCCACCCTGTCTATACCTCTCATGATTTTGTAGACGTCAATCAGGTCCCCCCTCAACCTTTGTCTTTCTAATGTAAATAATCCTAATCTACTCAACCTCTCTTCAAAGCTAGTGCCTTCCGTACTAGGAGGGTAACCTGGTGAACCTGCTCTGCACCCTCTCCAAAGCATCCACATCCTTTTGGTAATGTGGCGACCAGAACTGTACGCAGTATTCCAAATGTGGTCGAACCAAAGTCCTATACAACTGTAACATGACCTGCCAACTCTTGTACTCAATATCCCGTCCGATCAATGAAAGCATGCCATATGCCTTCTTGACCACTCTATCGACCTGCATTGCCACTTTCAGGGTACAATGGACCTGAACACCCAGCAAGTTCCACTTGCCTGCATTTGGCCCATACCCATGTTAACCTTTCCCTACTCATGTACCTGTCCAAATGTCTTTCCTAAACTGTTCTGAGAGCAACATTTTATGGTCAAAGTGCCACGCATATCTGATCGTTATAACTAATTGGTGACCAATAAGCTACACAGTCAGAAATCCTGATTGTGTATTAAATTGAAAATGTCACAGATTCCTAGTCACAGAATCTCAACAGAGCAGATCGGTTCTTGTGCTTCAGATCCTGCTTTCAATCTGCCTGCCTGTTTGTTTTGGAAAGTGCAGCAGCCTTCCAGGCTTTAACTCAGCTCCCAGGCGAATGCTGTAGCTTTCAAAAGATTCCAATCAGCCAGTGAACACTGCCTGCCTTCTCTCTGCCTCCCTCCTGACCTGACTACAAGGCCACATTAGCAAGGGCAAGAGCAAACCTGTCTGCTTGCGATACACTCCATGCAAGTGGCGTGTTAATTACACTGCACAATACTCCATTAACTCCGCCCGTGTTACTGAAGTGCAAATGAACTGGTGTTTGCGGATTGGAGGAGGGAGGAGAGTAATAGCCAGAATCACCTTGAGGTATGCAAAGAATTTAAACTACCTTTATTATCACAGGGCATGAGCGTTTCCGTGCCAAGAGCAGTTTGTTTAGCGCTCAGGTTTCTCTCTCTACTTAAGCTTTTCACTGTCCCTTGTACATTTGAAATGAACCCTGAAGAATCTGCTCAATTTAAGCACACCTCCTAAAAGGGTAGGATGGGGTAAATTGGTAAGGAATGGCAGAAAAAGATGGAGAGGCCATTGTTTGATAGCATTGCACATGAAGCTGTGAGTAACGGTGATTCCACCTTGCTCATGGGTGGCCAGGGGAATCTCCGCAACATTCCCAGAGGCACATGGAGGCCATCTTTCATAATTATGGCTCTCCAAATCACTAGTGTCACCCCTCATTAAAGTGGTGGTCCACATTTCCCCTGACCAATTTCACAACACGGAACCTTCAGTTTACACTTGATAAGGTCAAATGTCAGATAACTCCATTTTGTTACACATGATGGTACTGGGCAAACCCACTGGTACCAACCAACAGCTCTTGCTCCACCAGGTTTATCTTGGGATTCGTGGAGCTGTAATAAACCAGGAAGGAGCCTGGGATTGATCGCGAGGCTGAGTGAACCATTCTCAGCTCAGGAAGAGGGATAGGGGTGAATGTAACCTCCACACTTGAGAAAGATCAATAAAAAACCCTGCTGGCATTCCCTTTCGTGTCAGCTAAAACCTGTTAGAAATGTCTCATCTGGTCCAAGAGATTTTGCAGGGGTGTGAAGGAAGGCTGTGAGCAGTAATGTTCAGAGTTCAGGAAATATCCCTCAGTGAAGAGGTTAAGACAAAATAAAGACAAAAACTAAAAATGATTCCTTTGAAAAAGTCCCACTTGCAAAGTTTCTAAACCTTCCTGGAAATTCAAAGTATAATAAAATCTATTCAATTTTTAGCACCTTTACTGAGCCAAGAGAGGCTGATTCTGCTAACACATGTTTTAGTTTAGTGTCTTTGGAATGGAGTTGTATGTATCATTTTAACAGATAACTTACTTTGGGCAATCAGCCTGCTGACAATGCTCTGACCATCTTCTGAAATCTCACATTCTTTGCTGGTCAACAGTTTATTGGCGGAGTCAAGTTTTTCTACAAAAGGGAAAAGCATTGTGAATTGAACAGTCAATTGAACGGTAAGCCATGAACTCATCTTCAAATTACATTGTGCTAAATGCAAAACATCTTAACATTTTCACACCAATAATATTTTAGTTGAGTTATTATTATGAAGTCTGATTGACAAAGCAGTCAGAATCCTCCCATACAAAGTCGTGTTCCTGTTTTGGCAAATTCTAACATGTTCCCATTGTCAGTCTTCTTCCACTGATTCTTTCAATGTGCCCCAGTTTGGTCAACTTCAGTTCTTGGAACTCCACACAGCAAGATATTTATATGCGGAAGTCCAAATTCACATTGCAACAGATGTTTGGAAACTTTTTCTTTGGAACTTGCATCAAGTAATGTTTTAGTGGAACTAACACTATTAACCCTTTAAAGATGCAATTCTCTGGCAATTGTAGTTTTACTTTAATATGAGCAATCCCCATTTTCATTTGGACTAAACCTCTTGATTGTTCCAATTTGTGACCATCTTCACCTTTGCCAATCAGTGAAAAAGGAGATTTCCGCCACCACCTTCTGATTTATGAGCTTACCTCTCAGATCACGGTTGAAATCGTGAAGTCTCCTGATCTCACTTTCCATTTTGTTCCTCATTGTCTTTTCCAGTGCCTCCCGCTTGGAAGATGCCTTCATGAGGTTGTCATAGGCTTCAGAAATCCTCTGGATCTCTCTCTCCAACTGCATGGCAAACAGTGAACAATAATTAAATGGAAGAATAGCAGCATGAGTGACACTAAATTCAAACAGACAAATTGGTCCCCTATAGAGCAGCAATAACATGCACAGAGGGTGCAATGGTTCTCTGATAAGAAATGCTCAGGGTGAAATTAATCCAAAAGTGATTTGATGTTTTATAATTGTTCAAATTTTCATAGAATTATATCAAATTGAAGGAGATCATTCAGTCAATCATGCTTCTGCTGGTTTTCTGAGGGCTGCTAATTCATCTCTCTCCTGCTCATTTTCCATCTTAATACAGTGGACTTCGTAAATAAGCATTTTCAATAATTACTTAAGAACACAATCTGTTTAAACTCCATATGAAATGCTCGATTTGCGAGTGTTAACTTTGGGAAGATGTCAACTCTTTCCTTTCAACACCAATTGGTTAAAGTTCGGAGACGTACTGACAAAATTGATCAAAACCAAAATAATTTCACAATGTGTAATGTAAATCCTGCTGTTTAAGGCAATACTGGACAAAGCCACTACAAATGATACACTTCTGAAATAACATTGAAGCATGAGCAGTGTACCCAATCAGAATCAGGGCCTAAAGGCTGAATGTACAGGTACACAGGCAGGAAAGCCCACTCAAGGGGACAGGAGGTCAGAGACGGACTTACACCAGTGATTAAGTAGACTACAATCCCTCTGGGGCAATGGGGAATTTACCCTCAAATTTGACATTAAATACTTTCATGAGCAGAATTTTTCTTTTCAATTCCATCCCCTTTCCCAGCCCTCTACCTCTGGGGTAAGGTCTTCTGTGAGTTATTCCACCCATTTTTTTGCAGGCTGCTAAATGATGCTGGTATCTTACAGTCGACACTTCCAGGATCCTTACACCTACACATACAGATATTCAGCAGTAACTGGTGGACTGCAATCAGAGGTATGGAATCCTGACTGCTTTTCCACTGGCAGTTCCTTCATTTCAGTGGTGTTGAAGTCAACGGAATCATTGCTGTTCTCCCCCTTGGCTCTGGTTAAAATCAGCTAACGCAGCACAAACCCATAATTCAAGTTAGGTCTTCCCCAGTTAAACATCATTCAGTTACTCACTAAGGCTTTCTGCTCAGACCTGCATTGAGCATGTTGAATACTGGTAATCCCCATAATCTACACATGATCCCAAAACATTCCTGAACTAGGAGCAGAACGTGGAGGGGCCTACATTCGAGCTCTCTCTTGACAAAGAGCCTTCTATTCTAACTCAACAAGGGTTAGTGAGATGGACAAGCCTCCCTGCACCTGACTGGGAAGCAAATGAAAGAGGGTCTTTCACATGAAAAAAAATTGTTGTCTCTCTCTTCAAGCCTCAGCAAATTTCATTCCTTAGCCATTACAGCTGAGCTCAGAAGGGAGATGGCACACGTTTAAATTTACTGTAGCTTTGGTCACGGCAAATGCATTTATATAATAGATACCAGATAGTCACATAGCTCAAGTGATTTTTACTTCAGTTAGTATTGTACACTGTTTATCAGCTGCAGAGTTTCACAGTTTCATATGAGACTAAAAAACACTCCAGGTAGTTATCAAAGTGAAGCCAAGGACAAACGAGTCTTTAAGAATGGAATGTAACAAACTATGCCTCAGGAGCTATATTGCATAAGTCTTTTGCGAACTGAACAACTTTAATTGCTCATCAAATACCCAAAGCAAAAAAAAGTACTCATTTGTTTTATTGACTAGGGTTTAGTAGACAGTGCGTCATTTGTTGATTATAAGCTGTTGGAATTCACATCCTTAAACAGTGAGGAAAGAGGAATGTAAAGCATGGATCTGGTCTTCGAGATTATTGCAGAGCATTCTTACCGTGGGTAGTAATTTGTCAATGAAAATTGATGAACATATTAGATGCAATCAAAATAACGATACAGCTGTTATCACCACCCAATTTCAGCATTTGAAAATAACACGTGGATTGTAAAAACAAGAAACCATTCAAAGTATGCAGAAAGATAACAAGAAAGGCACACTTAGGGGAGTCAATGGCCTAATGGTGTTATTGCTGGACTGTTAATCTAGAGACCTGGCAGATGGTGGAATTTGAATTCAATAAAATTCTGAAAGCAATACTTAATTATTAACTTTAATTAGAATCAATTAATCATTAACAATTGTTGTAGAAACCCATCTGGTTCGCCAATGTTCTTTAGGGAAGAAAACTGACATCCTCACCATGTCTGGCCTACATATGACTTCAGGCCGAAAGCAACATGATTAACTTATAACTGCCCCATGAAATGGTTCTAGCAAGACATCGGTTCAAGGAGAATTAGGGATCGGCAATGAAAGCTAGTCCAGCCAGTGATGCTCACATTCCACAAAGACACTAAAAACAACTGGTGGTTCCCTGGGAGCTACTTAAAGAGACAACAGTTACTAGCTGCACATGCAACTGAACCTCCCACCCCCCCATGCAGGCAGCATGAGCCAAGAGGCTTTGAACCTTCAGATTAATTCATTGGAAACTGTTCACAACCATCTAACCCAAGGATATCACATGAAATGGAAGTCAGAAATTTCCAGATGACAAAATATTTGTAGTATCAGCATCTAAGCAGTGTCTCCTCATCTCATCAAACATAATTCCTAATTTTTCTACCATGCCACAACTTGTATCACATTCAGTGTTAAATTCAAATACTTTCAAACTAGACCCATTGATACTGAGCCATACCATCAGATGCTAGTGCACACACCCTAACTCGAAAAGAAACACTTTGCAAAAATGTTCCTTCGTACCTTTTGGATTTTTGCAGATTTTTCAGTGTGGCCATCAAGCTCCTTCCTCAGGTTTTCATTCTCCTTCAGCAGCATCTCTACCATTTGTTGGGCACGGTTAATGAGCGCCACGTGATCGACTGTCACCATCTGGTTGCTGTCATGGGGAGCTTCAGTAACCAGCACTGCGTCCACGGTTGAAGAGGTTGGAGTGGGCAGGAAGCTGTGCCTCTGCAGCTGGTCAGGATGTACTGTTTGAACTTGAGACATCCTGAAGAAAAACAATGCACCAGACATCACAATAGTTTCAGTTGTCTGGAATGTAACCCTGCTGTACCAAATACCTGCTGTTTACTTCAGGATTTTACACTAAGCTCTGAGTTTCTATGTCACCATAGAACAGGCACAGACAAGAAACCTCCCTTTAAAAGTAAGGTTTGATTGATAAAGAAAATTGAATCCAAATATCCTTGTTCCCGATCTACAGTTCCCTATTTCAGAAAAAAGAACCTGAGTAGCAATTGTCAAACTCCAGCCAAGTTCATTGAATCTAACCAGGTTAAATTATACAACCACAGGGAAAATAGAAAAAGTTAAAAGCTCAGAACATGACAACAAACATTGTTTGGATCACTGCTACATAAATCAGTTATTCTTAAATCATGAGAGGCAAAGGCTTTGCAAAGATTGTTAATGGGTTTGCAAATGGAATGCACTAATATAATAGAAGTGGAGTATGTTCTGCAGCCTCTATCAAAGCTGTAATGCAATGTTCTTAAGTACAAGACATTCTGTTGTCAGATATCAAATCAAATGATAGGATCGTACTGTCCCAGACCTTTCAAAATCTCTCCAACTGTGAATGAAGCTTATGAATTCACATCTCCACAAGAGTTTTAATATCATGCAATGTTAGGCTGTTAGCTGAGAGGATACTGATCATTAGATTGCCGTTCGATGGACTAACACCACAAACTGCTTTAAACCTTGTTACTTTATCATGATCGATGATCACCTGTTGATGAGAATTTCTTTCTCTTGCACAAATTGAGTATTCTCCTGAATTCTAGGCTGACCTCTCTTGTTTCCATGTTATGGTTCCTAAATAATTGTTCTGAATGTGGTCCCACTTTACTCTGAACAGTACTCACTGTTTTACATTATTATTCCGTTAACAACTGGGCACATAATTTCCCTTGGGGGTGGTGTGGGTAGTTCTCAGTTGACACATTAATCTTGGCTAAACAACCTCTGGCTGCCATCTCCAGAAGACATTGAGATTGATCAGAAACCTACAGAACTATAGGCCTATATCAATATTCTATCAGCTCAGCATAACTGGGTTTCAGCAATAAACTAAAAAGCATATTTCCAAATTTCAACAAAAATCTACCTCTATGTGACCCCAAACCAAAGAGGTGCCAGACACAGCCTGATGATCGGAGATGGACCAAAAGAAAACAATCTCTGATGTGCAAAATGAAATTGCTACTTGCGTTGAAATAGGTTTGCAAACTTTCAACCTTGTTGATCCAGACCTCACTCCAAATGATCCTCCAGCCTTAATCTCCCAGTTTCCCACTTGGTAATTCAAGATGAGAATTATACACCTCCCTGGAATGTGACAGGACACACCTTCACATTGCCACTTGTTTTACTACGGCAACACTGTTAGTTTTCAAATCTTATCAATACAGTCAAAACTCACAAAAAGAATTGACAGCTCTTTGGTGAGCTAATATATTTAAGGAATTTAAATTAACAAAGTAGGAATGCTAACAGAAAGGAACAGTGTTGGTAATTTTAATTTGAATAATTTATATGTTCATGTCGGTTAGATTTTTGTAAAAGGTTATGACATGGGAATGACGAGTTTGCCATTAGTTCAATACCTCATGCACAAGGCATTCCTCCCAATCTATAGCAAACAGGCAAGATTATTTCTTCTTCCTGGGTTTGGCTCTGTTATTTAAGATGACCTTATGATAACTAATTGACAATAATAGAGGTCACAAAGGAACTCTGAGAAAATACCTCCAACAAAAATGTACAGGGTTTATGGAATGTACAATGTAGGTCATTAAAGCTGCCTACTTTTTCCATACAGGAAGCCCAGACTTCCCTTTGGAGGTTATCTCACTTGGACACTGGGCGCAGCAGACTAACTTCACACTGCTTCACCTCTCAATCTGTTCACTCAAACAAGCAATTCATCACCAAAGTAAGGAAGGGCTTGGTAGGAAGGAGAATAGCTTAAGGAAAATCACAAGCTGACACTCATTTTTTTGTCAAGGTTGTGCTTTATGATTAGTTCAATGGGTCATTAAATGATTAGGCTAAATGTGTCACTGCAATGATCTCTGTAGCCTTCTAAATGAGACAACAGATCTTGCAAAGAACAGTGTTGTCTGGCTCCTGACTGTTGCATAAATGCTCTTGCAAAGTGATTGATGCTGGGCATGGAGTTAACATCTTGAACACTAAAATTGATGGTACCAAACATTCTTAAAAAGATCGTTCAGGTATGGTAACCGACATTCTGTAAGCACTCTCTTTGCAAGATCACCCTACCGGTTGCAATCGTTGAAGATTTGTTCTCAGTTTATTTTACTTGTTCTCCTGAAGTGCATGTTTAAAGAAGAAGGTTGATAAATAACGTGAACCCAGCAATCAAGAAAACGGACATGGTGTAGCTTCTTCACTGAACCTCAGATTATTACTTAGACTCCTGACATGAAACCTGAACATTGTATCTCACTCTGTACTTCTCTCTCTGTTGTTGGAGCCAGTCATTACACTGAAGTACACTTCTTTAGACACAGAAACCTCTTCTGAACATCACCCAAGGGATTATTGAGGTGAGGGACTTAACAAACAATGGTTTTAGGCAAGGGCATCAAAATTGAGATCATAAAATACCAGAGCAGGAGTTGGCCATTCAGACCCTTGAGCCTGCTCTGCCAGTCAATAAGATAATGGTTGTGAATTAATGTACTTTAAACCATTACCCATGAAACTCATATTCTCCATCATATATATCTGTAGTGACAAGGGATTGGAGTGATTCCTCTCGGACTGTCACTACCTCCCCCCAAAAACTTTGCAGAAATTACACTGTGTCACTGAGCCTAGGATACAGTGGATAATTGAACAGAGTTCAGGAATCAAAGCAGTGACTGTGCTGACCATTAGAAATCAATGCGGCTGTGTGGTGCAGTTAATGGGTGAGTGAACCCAGGAACTCACAAGTCAATTGGTATGTTCAATTATGTCGGAAGATGTTGAAGAATCTCAGTTGGTTTACAACGTGAGATAGTGCAAAGTATATTTACCTGTCTGCTCGTATTTGGTTGCTGTAATCATAGTCACCAGGAACACCCTGCTGTGGGTGGAAATATGGAGTAGCAGACTCATCGTAAAAGCAACCGTGCTGCTGGGAACGGCTGAGCATCAGAGCTGCAGACTTCACGGGGAAGGGGTATTCTGGGGGAGGACCCCTAGGCTCAATGGAATGACAAGGCACCTGAGATCCTGCCCGCACTGGCTGCTTCTGGTATCGAGATAGCTGGGGAAAGCTGTGTGAGGAACTCATGGTCACCTGGCCTTTGGTTCCATTCCTCTCGAGAGAAAGTTGCAAGAGTCTCTCACTGAGAGACCGCACATGTCCATGTTTCAATTCCTTCAAGGCATCATCGTGAAGCACGTGCTCTGGACTGACTTCACGTGTCACTGATTTGTCTTCAGTGCTCGCCTTCTGGTTTGTTCCAGCAACCATGTAAGAACCTATGCCCCCAGCCTGTTGGTTCCTCTGCACAGCCAGGAGCTCAGATTGGGCTTTGGCTTCTTCATAAGAAGGGAGTTCTTCTCCATTGAACTGAAGCTGGTGTAGGCGATGTAGCAGGTTTTCTGAGTGAGCATGGTCACCCTGGTGTTCTTGACCCTGTGGCTCCTGCCGGGTGGAATGCTGGACAATTTGACACTCCTCCTGAGTGAGGCTTTCCAAAGAGGACTGGGGGCTGCTGGATCCTCCCCTCATTGCCTGTTGCTGGATAGCCAGCAATGTGCGATTATCCGTAAGATTCCCATAACGCAACTGTTCCTGGATCAGTCTGTGCAGGACCGTACCTGACGAGTCTTCTGCTGTTCTCATTGTAGCTCAGATAATGGTTAGATCCTAAAATACAAAACAGGTAATGAATTCCAAACATCACATACACACACAGTATATACATGTATAGACATTTGATATCAAACAATAAGATCAGTCAATTAATTGTTATATATTTCATAGAACCCATATGGTCAGGAGGCCATTCAGCCCATTATGCTTGTGTCAACTCTTCAGATGAGTTTCAGTTTCACCCCCTTTGCTTTCACACAGTTCTGAAAATTTTTTCCTTTTGGAAATTATTTTTTGAAAGTTCTTGTTGAAGCTAATTCCATTACCCTTTCTGGCAGATAATAAAAGGTTGCTCTATTCAAATATTCTCCACCAAGATTCTTTTACCACTTGCTATGAACCTGTGTCCTCTAGTTATCCAGCTTTGCTGCCAATGGCAACACTTCAACTCCTCAAAACAAAAACCTTTATCATTTTAAGAATCTGTCAAATATTCCCTTAACCTTCCTGACTAACAATCCCAGCTTCTTCAATCTCTCCACATAACTAATGTTCTTTGCCTTGATACTATTCTAATAAATCTCCCTTGCATCCTCAATCTACCAAATTCAATACATTTTTTATACCAATTAAGTCTTGAAATCAATTGTAACATTGCAAAACTACACATGCCCATTGAATTCTCAGAGCAGAAAGTTTGTGAAATGGGCACAATGAGTGATTTACAGGCAAGTACAGGACTCTATATTGTACAGTGTTTCTTCCAAGCTCGAACAGTATGTGCACAACTTGCCAACACTTACTCCCCCTCGTCCTCAGCAAAAATCCTGAAGTTACTTCCAAGAAAATGACACAGGATACAATCTAGCAGCACTAACGCTGTCACATTGCGTTCCAGAGCCTGCCCCAGCCAAATGCTGCCCACATGCATGCCCCTGGGAACTGTTTCCCTGGTGACAGCACGTCAGGCTGCAACAACAGCTATCCAGGCTCAGGGTAGTTGTTTTATCATCATAAGATAATGGCACGAATTTGAGGAATGTCAGACATTAAATTGCAAGTATGAAATGACTATTGCAAGAATCTGGCGGGCGGGGGGGGGGTGGCGAATGGAATTGGGGATTGGCTGCTGAGACGTTGAGCAATTGTTAGCCTGAATATCCTGCGGGAAATTTCCACAATAAGTTGTGAAATCTAAAGATAGTGAGTGATTTCCTCTCAAAGCCCCTACAATTAAAACCGTCTGTGTTTTATCTGATCCTAAATCTTTATCTATATTAGACAACATGTTGTAAAACTGACAACATAGGTGAGAAATTCATTTTAGATTTTAAATCCTGTTTGTCAGGAATCAGGAATGGATTATTAAAAAAACATGTAAAGGAGGGTCAGCATGCTGCACAACCACAGGACTACAGGCACAAAGATTTTTGAAAGTTGAGGCAATGCTGGCACTAATGAAAGCACAAAATCACTTAGTCCATTCTGAGAATGGATGGGTGATCAAGAGTGAAGAGATTCCATTATTCCTCTAATTTAGGTGTGTTTCTGATTTTACTCCAGATCGACAGAATTTCAGGCATCTCTCACAAATCCTGCCTCAAAATTGCAAGTGTTTTTTCAAGCTAAAACGCCAATAATAATTATTACCATTTCTAACCACTCAAATTTGTAGGAAACAGATCTGGTCCCAAAACACATTTGCACAAGGTGAAAAAGTAGATCATCAGATATTAACAGTTGATACACAAATAAAGATATATTTTGAAAAGTTGGGGTACTTTTTTAATGTATGGTTTTCCCTGAATGGGGCCACTAATAAAATACAACAGACTTGCAAACGGAACTGAATTCCTGCGAATTTCCAAAACAATAGCTCATTCACCAACCTGCAACATCCTGGGGCAAAACATGCATTCCACAGCAATGTGAAAACATCTTTCAATCCACTACTGCACTCAACTCAAAAGCCTGCTCATTTCAATCTCCAGCACTAACCCATCATCCAAAGCTCTTTTGAATTTTCAATACATTCTTCATGTGTATTGTAGCAAAAAGCTCTAATGTTAAACATGAAAAGATTTTCTCGCCATTAACTCTGTAAGGATTATTGAAGAATTTCAGTGTAACAATTGCATCAGAGATTGCAGCATGTCAAAGAGCCTAATTGTTTACAAGTTTAATTATTATTTGATAAAGTTCTCTCCCCTCTGTAAGTTTACAGTAAACTAAGATTTTTTTGTTCTCTTATAATCCATAACATAAAGGTACACTTTATTTTTTCACCATGAATATAATTACTAATAGAGAGATTTTATAATCTATAATCTTTCATACAGAAGGTGAATATTACAGTACAACAGGATGAATATTGCATTCTAAAATCTTTACCACCATGGGGTGAGTATTACAATCCTTATCTTCACCATAGCGTGAATATTATAACCCATCACCTTTACCAACACAGGGTGAATATTATAACCCATCACCTTTACCAACACAGGGTGAATATTATAACCCATCACCTTTACCAACACAGGGTGAATATTACAATCCAAAATCTTTACCAACACAGGGTGAATATTACAATCCGAAATCTTTACCAACACAGGGTGAAAATTACAATCCGAAATCTTTACGAACACTGGGTGAAAATTATTGTCCGAAATCTTTACCAACACTGGGTGAAAATTAGAATCTGAAATCTTTACCAACACGGGAAGAATATTTCAGTCTAATCGTGACTAAGTCGGCGTATATTTCCTTCACTGGCTCCTTTTGGCTGGCACATTCTTGTTGAGTGAGCTCAGCAGCCAGTAGGCTGTGTGACGGAGGATCAGCTCACCCCGGCACTGGGAGAAATAGCTCGGAGAGGCGGACAGTTTCCAGCTGAGACCTGTGAAAAGGCGGCTGCTCGCACCCGTAAGGCGAGCAAATCACTCTCCCGTGAGGAGGTGCACCCAGGGGAAGCTCTCGGAACAGGTCGCATCTTCTCCAGACCATTCGGCAGGCTCGAGTGTGAAATCCCTTCGAGCTTGTCCCCAAAAGGCTGAACAGACACGATAATAGTCAGAATGAGAAATGGGAGACTGACCTGGAGTGGTGTTTTCACATCAGGGCCAGAGTCCTAGCTCTGCCTCAGGTTCAGAGTTCGGTGCTGGAAATGACCGTGGTGTGGGAACTGGGAACCGGACAGCCCTAGCCGACTGTTTGCTTGCTCGCTGTGGAATGGCAGGATCCCAGCTGCAGCCGGGGCGATGCAGCAGCGGCAGGAATGTCAGGAATGCGTGTTCCTCGCTCTATCAAAGGCAGTTGCTACCGCACACCAAGACTCAACCTACAGAGGGCACACAATGAGCAAACAGTTCAATCTCACGGCACAGCACAAGAGTGATAACACTGCGGAAAACAACAACATCTAAACTGGGAGGGGTGGGGGGTTGCTGAAGAAACTCAAACAGCAGCCTGCATTGACACCGGAGGGATGAATATCTGGGACTCTTCCCCCACCCCCTCCCCCACTCCCGGGGGCTATCCAATCTTTCAGTCCTCAAATTAGACGAATTGAAGTTTCCGACCTTATTTAAAAGCATACCGCAGGAGATAATAAATAAGACAAAAAAGAGCTGGCGAGTGGTCCGATACTGGTCCGATACTCGCATATTTCAAAGCGGAGCTCCAGTACCACCAGTATGACTGGAGATTTCCACTCGGGAGAGAGACAGCAAAGCGGATAAATAGGGATGTGGGACACAGTTGCAACACCCAGCAGGCAATGGGCAAACATATTGGAGGTCGAATGGTTTCACTAAGCTTCAGGAGCGGATGTAGGCCGTTCGGGCCGTCAAGTCTGCTCCACTTTTCCATAAGGTCATGGCTGATCTGATAAATCCTCAGCACCACTTTCCCACCTTTGCCCCATAACCCTCCATTCCCTTTCTAATTAAACAGCTGTCTATCTCAGCCTTGATGACCTGGCCTCCACTGCCTCTGTGGCAAAGAATTCCACCATTCATCAACCTGCCAGAGAAAAGAAATCCTTATCTGTCTTAAAAGGGAGACCCCCTTCTTCAGAGATTATCCCCTCTAGTGGTAGACTCTCCTACAAGGGGGAACAATCTCTCCACGCTTCCCCCAGCAAGTCTCTTAGAAATCTTGTATGTTTCAATAATTTCACCTCTCATGTTTCTAAATTCGAATGAATCCAGGCCCAACTTACTCAACCTCTCCTCAAATGACACTCCCTCCACAACGAGGAGGGAGCCTTCTCTGGACTGGAGGCAATGCCTCTGTATCCTTAGAGAAGAGGACCAAACTGCTCACAGTATTCCAGCTGTGGTCTGACTGGTGCCTTTGTAGTTTTAGCAAACTCTCCTTTTTAATACCTTCCCTTTGAAATAAAGGCCAACATTACATTTGCCTTCCCCATCACTTGCTGAACTTGGATGCTAACCTTTTGTGATTCGTGGCTGAAGACTTCCTCTGTTCTGTAGCTTTCTGCAATCTTTCTCCATTTAAACAATATTCAGCTCTCCTATACTTCCTGCCAAAGTACATAACCTCACATTTCCCCACGTTATATTCCATCTGATAAGATTTTGCCCACACACTTGACCTTTGCAAACTCTTTGCACCATCCTCACCACTTTCTTTCACAACTATTTTGTGTCATCTGCAAACGTGTCTATAATATATTTACTTTCCTCAACCAAATCATCAATTCACATTGTAAATATTTGTGGCTCCAGCTCTGATCCCTGTGGCACAATAGTTAAGAGTTTGTCATTCTGAAAATCCCCTCTTTATCCCATCTCTTCAGTAAAATTTCAATTCCCACTTCTTTTACCAGACTTGAACACCAACTGGCAGGAATCACCCTGACTCCAGATTAATTAAGTCACTACTAAAAGCACCAAGAAATTCTCTTTGCACAGATCTAAAATCGAAATGTTATGAATCAAGCAATTAAGACATATAACCATAAAATTAAAAATGAGTTGCCTTGACTCCAGGGATTGGATTGTCAAAGCTCAGGTCTGAGTAATAGTACCTGAGTTGAAGATGTACAGGCTAGTTAAAGAGGAATAAATATTATTACAGGTTCTTAGTGATACCACAGAGCACCAAAATACAGCCAGTGCAGATTAGTTGTTGGCAGAAGCACAGTTCGTGTCCTAGGATTACTGTATTGGAATGGGGTGTTTTGGCTGCTTGGCAGGAGCTCAAAGAAAGGTCAAAAAATGTCTGTCCATAGAGACAGGTTTTATGGACTATCTTACCTGCCATTGAGATACCAGTCCAGAGTACCTTGGACATCGGACGTCTACACATACACCGTCCCTGAAGCAGCTTGCTCCTTATAGAATCTCTACAGTGTGGAAGCAGGACATTCATCCCATTGAGTCCACAAACATCCTCTGAAGAGCATCCCATCCAATCACTTATCCCTATCCTATGGCTGTAACCCTGCATTTCCAATGGCCAATCCACCTGCACATCTTTGGACTGTGGGAGGAAATCGGAGTGCCCGGAGGAAACCCACACAGACACGGGGAGAATGTGCAAACTCCACACAGACAGTTGCCTGCGGATGGAATCCTGGGTCCCTGGCACTGAACCACTGTGCCACTCACAATTCTTGTATGGATTTTTAAACATCAGTGATTCTACAGTTTTGATTACTCTTACTGTCTCTTTGTTCAACTGAGGATGGAGTGGGGAATTTCAGTGGTTTGATGCCTTCCTCCAAAGTGGCAGAGAAACTAAAGAAAGTTGCGAGCTCAGAGCTAGGATGGGAAGAAGCCTTAGAGGATGCTTTGCCCAGTATAAAAGAGATGACTGAATTAGTAGAGGCAGCCAAATGGATCTCTTCAATCTTTGTAACAGAAAGTCATGAGTGCCTCGTGAGGATGGAAGGACAGCATTGTTGGTCAAGATATTCAGTGGTGAAGACAAGGAGCTTTCCATTCCTTGTGTCTTCCTGGATATGTCAGCATGTTTAGTGATGAAGGCAGGGTGAAATGATGTTGTATATGGTTCAGTCAGATCTGAAGGTGAATGATAGTCATGGGGGGATTAGATAAATGTTTTTGTGGCAGCAGATGTGACTCCAGGATGGTGTGTTGTCTCCCTGGTGCCAGGATCAAAGATATTCTGAAGAGTGAGGGAGAACACTAGAGTCCATATCAGTACCAAGACCATTGGAAAAAAGAGAAATATGATCCTTCAAGCAGAATACAGGGAACTGGGAAATACATTCAAATAGTAGGACCACAAATATAGCAATCTTGGGATTACTCCCAGTGCCACATAATAGCAGGATTGGAAATAGGAGAATAGAATATTTGAATGAATGACTTGGTGCGAAGAAAGGAGGGAGGAATTTAGATCCTGAGGCATTGGAATTGGTATCTGGGGAACTGTACAAGCTGGACATGTTGCATATCAGCAGGAACACAACCAACGTCATTGTAACAGCATTTGCTATCATTGTGATGGATGAGAATGAGAAAGGCTAGGAACTTGATCAGGAAGACAAGAATGAAAGTTAGAAACATAGAACTTGAAAATGGAAGACAGAAAAATGAGGTCTAGCAGTTGTGCCATAATCATAGCCATACAGTCATAAAGATGTACAGCATGGAAACAGACCCATTGGTCCAACTCGCCCATGCCATCAAGATATCCTAAATCAATCTAGTCCCATTTGCCAGCATTTGGTCCATATCCCTCTAAACCTTTCCTATTCATGAACCCATCCAGATGCCTTTAAAATGTTGTAATTGTACCAGCCTTCACCACTTCCTCTGGCAGCTCATTCCATACACACACCACCCTCTGCATGAAAAAGTTGCCCCTCAGGTTCTTTCTAAATCTTTCTCCTCTCCCCTTAACCTATGCCCTCTAGTTTTGGCCTTCCCTAACCTGGGGCAAAAACCTTGGCTACTCAGCCTATCCATGCCCCAAATGCTTTTATAAACCTTTATAAGGGCAACCCTCAGTCTCCGACACACCAGGGAATAAAGCCCCAGCCAATTCAGCCTCTCTCAATAGCTCAAACCCTCCAATCCCTGCAACATACTTGTAAATCTTTTCTGAACCTTTTCAAGTTTAACAACACCATTCCTACAGCAGGAAGACTAGAATTAATCCCAGTATTCCAATAGTGGCCGAGTAAATGTCCTGTACAGCTGCAGCATGAGCTCCCAACTCCTATACTCAATGGTCTGACCAATGAAGCCAAGCATGCCTTGTCCACCACCCAGTCTACTTGTGGCTCCACTTTCAAGGAACTATGCACCTGCATCCCTAGGGTACTTTGTTCAGCAACACTGCCCAGGGCCCAACCATTAACTGTATAAGTCCTGCCCTGGTTTGCCTTATCAAAATGTAAAACATCACACTTATCTAAATTAAACTCCATCTGCCACTGTCATTGGCCCATCTGATCAAAATCCTGTCGTTACCTGAGATAATCTTAGTCACTGTCAACTCTACCACTAATTTTGGTGTCATCTGCAAAGTTATTAACCATACCTCCTAGGCTCACATCCAAATCATTTATATAAATGACAAAAACCAGTGGACCCAGCACCGATCCTTGCGGCACACCGCTGGTTTCAGGCCTCCATTCCAAAAACCAACCTCCACCACTATCCTCTATCTTCTACCTTCAAGCCAATTTTGTATTCAAATGACTAGTTCTCTCTGTATTCCATGTGATCTAACCTTGCTAACCAGTCTATCATGCAGAACCTTGTCGAATGCCTTACTGAAGTCCAATATCTTCCACTCTGCCTTTGTTAGTCTTCTTTGTCACTTCTTCAAAAAGCTCAATCAAGTTAGTGAGACATAATTTCCCATGCATAAGTTCATGTTGACTATCCCTAATGAGTCCTTGCCTTTCCAAATGCATGTCAAATCCTGTCCCTCAGAATCCTGTCTAACAACCTACCCATCACTGATGTCAGGCTTACCAATCTATAGATAACACAGTGTGGAGCTGGAGGAACACAGCAGGCCAGACAGCATCAGAGGAGCAGGAAAATTGACGCTGTGTTCCTCCAGCTCCATACTGTGTTATCTCTGACTCCAGCATCGGCAGTTCTTACTATCTCTTATCAGTCAATAGTTCCCTGGCTTTTCCTTACCACCTTTCTTAAAAAAACGGCACCACATCAGCCACCTTCTGCAGTCTGCTGGTACCTCACTTGAGGCTCTCAATGATACAAATATCTAGGATAGGTCTATATATATCATAGTTAAATGTTTGGAACTAACTCAATAAGGTAGGTGATGTTAACAGTGCAACTAGTTGTAACCATGAACAATATGATTGCAATTAAAGAGACATGGCTGTTGGGTGTCTAAAGCTGGGAACTGAATATCTAAGGGTATTCAATGCTATGGAAAGGCTGACATAAAAGAAAAGCAGAAGGGGCGGCGTTTTTAGTGAAAGAATGAAATCATTGTAATAATGAGAAAGGATGTTGATGTAGGAAATCTCGATTTGGAATCAGCCTGGGTGGAGAAGAACGTGAGGTGGAAAACGTTAGTGGGAGTTGTATATAGGCCTCCAAAGTAGATGAGATAAGCTATAGCGTTAAACAAGACATTTGAGATGCACGCAACAAGGGTGCTACAGTAATCAAGGGTGGCTTCAATATATATGTACACAGCGCAGAGCTCATTGGCAATACTTTGACTGATTAATTCCTGGAATGTACATAAGCCAGACTTTTAGACCAGTACATTGAAAAACCAATCTGGGTGCAGATTATTTTTTTAAAATATCTCTACAGTGTGGAAACTGACGCTCAGAGCATCCCACCCAGACCCATCTGCCTAATCTACACATCCCTGAACACTATGGGCAATTTAGCATGGCCAATCCACCTAGCCTGCACATCTTTGTCCTGTGGGAGGAAACCAGAGCACCCAGAGGAAACCCATGCAGACACGGGGAGAATGTGCAAACTCCACACAGACAGTCACCCAAGGGTGGAATCGAACCCAGGTCCCTGGTGGTGTGAGGCAATGGTGCCAACCACTGAGCCAACATGCCGCTCCTGACCTATCTTAGGTTTGGTCTTGTGCAATTAATAATCTTGTTGTGAGAGGTCATTAGGAAAGAGTAACCATAAAATGATAGAATTTTCATTGTGATAGAAAACAAACTATTCCAATCCATTATATGATCCTTAATCTAAACAAAGGAAACTACAAAGTATGAGGGATAAGCTGGCTGTGATAAACTAGGTAACTATTAAAAGGCACAGCAGTTGACAGGTAATTGTAAATAGTTAAGGAATAGGCAAAAGAACACAACAGAAAAAAGTGGCATTACCACAGCTAACAAAACAAAATAAGGCTGGCGTTAGGTCCAAAGAAGAATCATATATAGTTCTAAAAAAAAGTAGCAAGTTCATTGTAAAAGATGCAACTGACTTCCCAGAAATGCTAGGAAAAGGATCAATTAGAAAGGAGGATTTGGAGGAGATCAGTATTAGTTAGAAAAAAAGTGCCAAGAGAAATCAATAGGACTGAAAGCTAATGAATCTATAGGGGCTGATAATCTATACTCCAGGGTTCTAAAGGTGTAGCCATGGAAATAGTTAATGCATCTTCCAAACTTCAGTACATTTTGGAATATTTCTGCCAGATTGAAGGGTGACAAATATAAACTCACTAGTTTTTAAAAAAAGGAGGAGGGACAGAAAGCCAGGTATTATGGATTAGCCAAGCACCAGTGGTAGGGAAATGCTGGAGTCCATTACAAAGGATGTGATATTATGACACTGAGAAAATACTAATGGGGTACATAAAATCAGCATGGATTTATGAAAGGGAAGTCATGTTTGACAAGTCTGCTGGAGATTTTTGAGGATGTGTAGAATTGATTTATAGAATAGATAAGGAAAAACCAATGGATGTGAAGCATTTGGATTTTCAGAAAGCTTTGATAAAAAGCTTCATCTTAGGTACAAAGGTACCTAGGTACAAAAATCTTAGGTGTGAAGTAATAAATGAAACAAAGTTTAAAAAGTTAAGCATTACTTCCATAGAATAAGTACAAAAATAAAGAAATAAGTTAATAATTAACATTTTCTTACCATACCCCTTGACATCTTTAATATCTAAAATATTATCAATCTCATTGGTGTGATTTATGGCAAATTTGGACTGGAGGTTCAGTAAGGCTAGTCTCGATGTCAGGAGCAGCTCACTGAGCCTCCAGTTCAATTCTGTTACAAATCTCACTGTAGCCCATGTTGCTCAGACCCTGTAAGTTTCCACCCTATAATTTAATTGTGCCTTTCATTGAAATATAAGATATACCTTTGGATAATGCTGCTAAGTGCCCATATTCCTGGTTATTTTCAGTGACAAAATTTTGAGGAAGAACACAACGACGAGTGCTGTATTGAATTAATTGCCTTTTATAGCTGAATTGCTTCACCTGATAGTAAGTGTGTTCCTATTCCAGGATGTTTGTGCACCAAACATTAGTGTCAGGATTGGATCAAAACATTTCGCTTCTTGAATATTTATATTTTATATCTTCGTAGTTTGTGAAACTAAATGTTCACCCAACACTGAGAGAGAAATGATAATCCATTATCTAACTCAGATGGTATTTTGCAGATAAATATTTTTTATAGAAATATTACATCTCTAGATATGATGAATAAATATTTACTCCAAAATAATCTTGTTGCAAAATGCACTTGTTTATAGTTTATTTCAGACAAATTATTGCAATAAACATTTGGAAAACTTTCAAAGCGTGTGGAAATTGTGGAGTTGTACTTTTGGAATTTCTTTAACGTGTCTTTTTTTTCACTCCTGGAAGTGTTATCTCCTGCTTATGGCACTATTCCATGTGTGCTATTCCCTTCTGTCAACTCTCCCATATTGCCACAGTTCACCATCTGCGATATCAGGTAAGTGGGAATCCTGGTTCGACCCAATCCTATCCTGAGCTGAAACAGGTATACTATCCACACTGGCAAGAGTGTACAGCCCCATCAACATCTACCACCACTCAATTATCAGAACTGAGATGCCCCTTACCTCCCCATTCAGCTTAGTTTTAGCCTCTATGTTCCTTTGTAACCACCTTCTTATACCTACCCAACTTATCGCACATCCTAAAATAACATTCCAAACTCTCAGTGCAATAGAAACGTTCCCCATCTTGGGGAAGTGACCCGAAATTGTAAACCCAACTCCGAATGTGCATGGCACTTCCCATTATCATCGGTGGGGACAGGAGTCAAGTCAAGTTGGGCCTTGGATTTCCATTTTTTACAGAAGCAGCTAGCCATTTATATTAGCAGCTGCTACCTCCAAACTGGGATTTTGGCATCTCTGTGTGGCGATTCCCAGAAGTAAAGACTTTGTGGTTTCATTTGGACAGCCAGGGAACCCTTCCAGAGACACAGGTTACCTCAGTTGATATGGTACAGGGGGCATGGAGGCTGGGTTAAGGTTGGCATTGGCGTTTTGAGGGGCCATGAAGCAGAAGGAAAGAACTGGTAAAGCATATCTACTGATCCGACCTGTCTTGTTTACTTCAAAATGTTGCTTCTGTATGACCAGTGTGTTCATTTCCACGTATTATTGTTTTTTGTTCCTGTTTTTTTTAATCTCTCAAAGGGGGCATTAAGTGACATGGTATGTCTTGGATGGGGCATGGAAAGTATGTGGGTATGAAGGGGCTGTGAGAGCTGGAGGAATGTTTTATGTTTTAAAACATAAAAACATTATTCTTTTATTGTATTTTTTGAACACAGCCCCTAGCCATGTTTTCCATTTTGGGAGCTGACAGCTTCGTCAGCTCTGCCTGGAGGCATGGAGCACAAATGGGGAGCGTGGGCAGCCATTATCCCTTCTCTGGGCCCTTGACTTGGAAATTGTAATTGGGACCTGGGTCAGATTTGATTAGGCTACTCTTAAGGTTTGAATTAGGGAGAGAAGATTCTTGTCGTAAGGTTATCAATGAGATTGGAGAGAGAGTTTTGGATAAAATATTATCAACGTGAAACATTAACTCTGTTTCTCACTCCACAAGCAATGCCTGGCTTACTGAGTTTTTCCAGCAATTTCATGTTAGATTTGCAGAATCTGTAGTATTTTGATTTTGTAAAGCCAGAGACATGTCTTGTTCATGATTCAAATTCAGGTTAGAGAGCTTTGTGTTAGAATAAGAGGAACCTTGGTTCAGGATTAGGATGTAGCTAACATTAATTGTTTTTTTTTACTTAGAATTGAGATGAAGGTAAGGAAAGGAGAGCATTGCACGTCAACAACATGATACTAATAAGACAGGGTCATGAAGCAATACTATGAATATACATATAAATATTGTTAATCTTAATTTTGGAAATTAGCACCAGTCTTGATCATAGTGAAACATGATATCCTTTCTAACTCTGTCCATGCTATGAAAAGACTTTTTGTGATCTTAAATAAAAAGGTCTGTTGACTCAGACAAAACACCAACTGCCATTCAGCTGTACCCAGTTGCCAACACTTACAAAAGGCAAGTTCGAGAGAGAGAGAAAAAAGCGGTGGAGACTTAAGGAACCATTTGGTCACATTTAACTTTCAAATATTTGAGTAATTGAAGTGTGCTGATCGCTGGGAGTGTGTTTGGGAGTTGGAGTAGCAGCCAGCTGGCTGGGAACAATCTTTACATGCAGCAGGCCCATTAGCGAGAGAAGAGCTGCCATTGTACTGTCAAAACAAAGACCGGGACATCTGTTCACTTCAGATCTGCTCCTGCACAAAGACAGGAATGTTTGAGCTATTTAACACGCAGGGAGAAAATAAAACTTCAGCCCAGACTTCCCTTCATTTAAATACACGTGTTGCAGCCTGGGTAGCAAGGAGAGAAAAAGAAGAATGCCATTCCACTGTTTTATTTATTTAGTCACTTCGCTTGCAGCTTAAAACAGTTCCAAGGGGGCGTTTTACAATCTTCCCTTCTTAGTTTAACCTGCACTGAAGCTGAATGGACCATTTTCAATGTTGTTGATCTTTCAGTAAAGTATTGGCTTGGAACCTGACTGCTGGTTGATCAATTCCATTTTTCCTTGCAATTGGTTTTTGAAACTGCTCCTATTCCCACCAACCCCTCACTCACACCCAATCTCAATCTCCCAAATTGATGTGTCAACTTCTGCTCCTTCTGACCTTTTCTTGCCGAGGTACTGGTGTGTAACACACAGCATGTTTGACCACAGTTTTGTAGCTGCCACCTGTGTCTCAGCGGGTAGCAGTACCACTTCTTCAAAAAAATTGTTCATGAGATGTTGGGACTGCTGGCTGGCTCGGCATTTATCTCCCATCCCTAGATGCTCTGGAGAAGAGGGTGGTGAACTGCCTTCCTGAAATGCTACAGTCCATGAATCTCATCTGAGTGTGAAGAATATGGTTTCAAGCCTGGTTCTACTCTGGTTATAGGTTTTCCAGTGAGATGTTAATCTGAGACCCCACTTGTCCTCTATGTGAATGTAAAGATGTCTACAAAAGAAGGCAAGTTCTCCCTGGTATCCCCAGCAGTATTTATCGCTCAATCGCCACTAGTAAAACAGACCATTGTTACATTAACATGACCTCACTTACCATCCCATATCCAGGGATTTATAGGCCACCATTTCTGCCAACTCAAATAGGATGCCACCACCAGACACTTATTCCCCTCATCTTCCTTGTCAGCCTACCGCAGGTCCTGTTCCCTCAAGGACACCTTGGTCCACTCCCAACACATCCCACACCCCCATGCAATTCCAGAAGGTGCAACCCTTGCCTGTTTACCTCCTCGCTCCTCACTATCCAAGGCCCCAAACATCGCTTCCAGGCGAAGCAGTGATTTACCTGCACTTTACTCAATGTAATCTATGTATTCGCTGCTCATAATGTGGTCTCCCTTACACTGGGGAGACAAAACACAGACAGGGCATCTGCTTTACGGAATACCTATGGTCTATCTGTAAAAGTGACCCCAATCTTCCAGCTGCCTGCCCCTTCAACATAGCACTGCACTCCCATGCTAACATTTCTGTTTCAATCCTGCTGCAGTGATCCAGCGAGGCTAAACACAGCCTGAAAGAACAACACCGCATTTTCTGCCTGGGAACCCTACGGCTTCAGAACGCAACATCAAGTTTAACAATTTTCGAGCACAAACACTCGCTTCCATGTCTATTAGGCACCATCGCATCCCTGATCCAGTCATGAAATGGGTTACTTTTAGTATAGGCAACCCATTTTCAACTATTCATAGCCCCCATTATCATCTACCTGGCTTCTCTTCTTCCCTGGTTTACTATCAACAATCCATTAGTTTGCCATCCTTTTTTCTTTCTCTCTCTTGGCTCCCTCTCCACCTATCTGCTCACTGCTTTCCTCCCCTACCCCTCATCATTAACATAAACACTACCTTTTCCGAGCTGCTGTCAGTTCTGAAGTGGGGTCACTGGACTTGAAATGTTAAGTCTGATTTTCTGTCTATTGATGCTGCCAGACCCTTGAGTTTCTCCAGCAATTTCTGTTTCCATTGTTATGTGATGGTTTGTGGGACCTTACTTTGTGCTTTTTGGATGCTGTGTTACCTACAATATTTGTTTAAACAATATGTATTACCTGTAGAGTAATTGGGATGTGTGGCAAATTCCACATAATCTTTCTCCTTATTTGGATATAATATATTCATATTTTTGTTAAAGGAATAAAATCGAACTTCAACTTCATGGCCAGTCATCCATTTCCAGGTTGTGTACCATCACAGAGAGGTTTGCGATGTTTAAAGGAAATTGATTTGCTGGGCATTTTTATTTTCTCCACAACCTTTGCCACCTCATCATTTTTTCCCCCTTGTTGGTGGTATTAACTTCCATAACATAAGAATATGGGCAACATGATATTGAAAGATTCAACAGGTATTCACCACAGCTCCTCATGTCCCAAAATACTATTGTTACAGTCACCTCAATGCCTGGACCAACACCAAGCCACTCAGTCACAAAGAGCAGCACAACCCCACTGACCAGCTACGCCCATGTGGCTCCGGGTAAGATGGAGTTTGAAACCCCAAGGATAACAACCACAATAGACGGATGTTGTCATGCGAATACTTTAGTCATCTTGAGATTTAACCAGCATGTCTTCCAAACCAAAATCATCAAGTGTCCACGTCAGAGTACGTTTCCCTACCTCTTCTATCCCCACTTCTCAGTTCTGAAGCCAAAATGCTGGGCTGGTCAGTTACTTTTCCAGAAACCAAATGGTCACCCTGGGAATTGTTTTCATTTTCACCCATGCAAATTAGTCACATTTTTATTCACCTAATCTTGTCATGTGCCGACCCTGACAAAATTAACAAAGTGATCTGGAATCAACAGCACCACGTAAGACTGGATTCACAAAGAGGCCAGACCAGGCAGGGATAGCAGCTTCCCTTCTGTAATGGGCATGGGTAAAGCTTTTGGGTTTTTACAACAATCCATCTTGATCTTGATCGTTGTTTTGACACCAGTCCACCAACCAGCATATTTATTGAATTCGATTTCACGCTGCTCCCTAATAAGATTTGAACTCACAACACCACATGAGAAAACCAAACATCAAGGCCACAAAAAAGCTATAAGAAATAGGAACACGAGTAGGCTATTTGGCCCCTAAGCCTGCCCCACCATTCAATAAGATCATAGCTGATCTGACATTCCTCACATTGACTTCCTTGCATTTTCTCTCTAACCCTTTATACTCCGACTGATCAAGAATCTATCTATCTCAGACTTAAATATGCAAGAGGAAAGGAGTTCCAAAGACATACAACCCTCTGAGAGAAGAAATTCCTGCTCATCTCAGGTGTCATCATAGGTGTCCCATTATTCTGAGACTATGCCCTCGTGTCCTAGACTCTCCCACTGAGGGAAACATCCTCTCAGTATTTATCCTGTCACATATGTTTCAATGAGATCACCTCTCATTCTTGTACACTCCAGTGAGTAGAGTCCCAACCTGTTTAGCCTTTGCTTGTTAGACAATTCCTCCTTACCGAGGATCATCCTAGTCAACCTCCTCTGAATTGCCTCCAGTGAAATGATATCTTTCCTTAAATAAGGGGTATAACGGTACTCCAGATGTGGTCTCACCAGCACCTTGTACATTTGCTGTTAGACTTCCCTACTCTTATACTCCAGACCCCTTGAAATAAGGGCCAACATTCCATTAAACTTCCTGAATACCTGTTGCATTTGGGTGCTGGCTTTCTTTATTTTGCACACAAGTATTCCCAAGTCTCTTTATGTTGCAGCTTTTTGCAGTTGTTCTCCATTTAAACAACACACTGTTCTTTTGTTCTTTTGTGCTTCATTCCAAAATGAACAGCTTCACATTTTCCCATGTTATACTCCATTGCCAACATTTTGCCCACTTACTTAATCTATCAGTTGCTATCACTAAACTGTTTGTATCCCTCTCACAACTTGTCTTTGCCCCTACTTTTGTGCCAACAGCAAACTTGACGACAGTACATTACGCCTTCTTCCTCCAAGTCATTAGTATATATGGTAAACAGTTGCGGGCCCAGCACTGACCCTGAGGGAACGCCACTGGCGATGGGTGGCCAATCTGAAAAACAGCCCTCAAGCTCCGCTGTTTCTCACTCACTAGCCAATTCTCTACCCCATCAATACACTACCTCCAATGCTGTGGGCTCTTTTATAGAACATAGAACATAGAACAATACAGCACAGTACAGGCCCTTTGGCCCACGATGTTGTGCCGAACTTTTACCCTAAACCTAAGGTCTATCTAACCTCCACTCCTACCTTATACTATCATCCATATGCCTGTCTAATAGCCGCTTAAATGCCCCTAATGAGGCTGACTTCACTACCCTCTCCAGCAATGCATTCCACACCCCGACCACTCTCTGAGTAAAGAACCTACATCTGATGTCTCCCCTGTATCTACATCCATTCACTTTAAAACTATGCCCCCTCGTAATAGTTACCTCCACCCTAGGAATAAATCTCTGGCTGTCCACTCTATCTGTATCTCTGATCATTTTGTACACCTCTATCAAGTCACCTCTCATCCTTCATCGTTCTAAAGAGAAAAGCCCTAGCTCTCTCAACCTATCCTCGTAAGACCTTCCCTTCATTCCAGGCAACATCTGGTAAATCTCCTCTGCGCCTTTTACAACGCTTCCACATCTTTCCTGTAATGAGGTGACCAGAACTAGACACAATACTCCAGATGTGGCCAAACCAGTCTTTTGTATAGCTGGAGCATAACTTCACGGCTCTTGAACTCAATCCCTCTATTAATGAAAGCTAACACACCACACACCTTCTTAACAACTCTATCCACGTGGGTGGCAGCTTTCAGGGAACTGTGAACATGAACCCCAAGATCCCTCTGCTCCTCCACACTGCCAAGAATCTTTCCGTTAACCCTGTATTCTGCTTTCAAATTTGTCCTTCCAAAATGAATCACCTCACATTTTTCAGGGTTAAACTCCATCTGCCACTTCTCAGCCCAGCTCTGCATCCTATCAATGTCCCTTTGTAACCTAGAACAGCCCTCCACACGATCCACAACTCGACCCACCTTCGTATCACCTGCGAACTTACTAATCCACCCTTCCACTCCTTCATCCAAATCATTTACAAAAATCACAAATGGAAGAGAACCCAGAACAGATCCTTGTAGTACACCACTCGTAACTGAGCACCATGTTGAATATTTTCCATCCACTACCACCCTTTGTCTTCTAAGGGTCAGCCAATTCTGAATCCAATCTGCCACATTTCCCCCTATCCCATGCCTCCTTACTTTCTGCATGAGCCTACCATGGGGAACCTTATCAAATGCCTTACTTAAATCCATGTATACCACATCCACTGTTCTACGTTTGTCCACGTGTTTGGTCACCTCTTCAAAGAATTCCATAAGGTTTGTGAGGCATGATCTACCCCTCACAAATCCATTCTGACTATCACGAATCAAACTGTGCCTTTCCAAGTGATCATAAATCCTATCTCTCAGAGCCCTTTCCAATAATTTGCCCACCGCTGACATAAGACTAACTGGCCTGTAATTTCCAGGGTTCTCCCTATTCCCTTTTTTGAACAAGGGAATGACGTTTGCCTCTCTCCAATCTTCCGGCACTATACCCGTGGACAGTGAGGACAAAAAGATCATCGCCAAAGGCCCTACGATTTCTTCCCTCGCTTCCCAAAGAATCCTTGGATAAATCCCATCAGGCCCGGGGGACTTATCTATCTTCAACTTCCTCAAAATTCCTAGCATATCTTCCTTACTAACATCCACCTTCTCTAGCCTACCAGCCTGTTTCACACTGTCCTCCTGTACAACTAGGTCCCTCTCAGTTGTGAATACTAAAGAAAAGTATTCATTAAGGACCTCTCCTATCTCTTTAGGCTCCGTGCACAAATTCCTTTTACAATCCTTGATCAGCCCTACCCTTTCTCTGGTCATTCTCTTATTCCTCACGTACGTGTAAAAAGCCTTGGAGTTTTCCTTGATCATATCTGCCAAGGTTTTCTCATGCCCCGTTAGAGCTCTCTTAAGCCCTTTCTTCAGCTCCTTCCTGGCGAACTTGTATCCCTGTAGAGCCTTTTCTGTTCCTTGTTTCCTAAACCTTGTATAAGCATCCTTCGTCCTCTTAACCAGTCGTTCGACCTCTCTTGAGAACCAAGGCTCCCTCACTCAACCGTATCTTCCCTGCCTGCTAGGGACAAACATATCGAGCACACACAGTATGCATTCCTTAAACAATCTCCACATTTCAATAGTGCTCTTCCCTGACAGCATCTGTTCCCATTTTATGTTACCCAGTTCTTGCCTAACAGAATTGTAATTACCCTTCCCCCAATTATAAACCTTACCCTGCTGTATGTACTTATCCTTTTCCATGACTATTGTAACAGTAATAGAGTTATAATTGCTACCACCAAAATGCTCTCCTACCAACAGGTCTAACACTTGGCCCGGTTCATTGCCAAGCACCAAATCCAAAGTGGCACCTCCTCATGTTGGTCTATCTACAAACTGTGTCAGGAATCCTTCCTGAATGCGCTGGACAAAATCCGCCCCATCTAAACTATTACAACTAAAATGTTTCCAATCAATATTTGGAAAGTTGAAGTCACCCATGACTACAACCCTGTGACTTCTGCACCTTTCCAGTATCTGCCTCCCAATCCGCTCCTCTACTTCTCTGCAACTGATAGGGGCAGCTGTAAAAAAAAACCCCAACAAAGTGACTGCTCCTTTCTTGTTCCTGACCTCAACCCAAACTGACTCTGTAGACATATCATTCTCGAACTGCCTTTCAGTAGTTCCTATACTAGCCCTGACTAGCAATGCCACACCCCCGCCTCTTTTACCACCCTCCCTAATTCTTTTAAAGCATCTAAATCCCAGAACTCCCAACAACCATTCTGTCCCTGAGTTACCCAAGTTTCTGTAATGGCCACAACATTGTAGTTCCAAGTACTGACCCATGCTCTAAGTTCATCAGCCTTACTTCTGATACTTCTAGCATTGAAGTGTGCACACCTCAAACCATCTCTGTGTCCACAATTACGCTCCATCAACTGCATTTCTTTATTAACAACCTCACTCCCTGTTGTGTCTGTTGGAAGGCTGCATACCTCATCCTCTGAATTACAAATCCGGTTCCCCATCCCCTGCCAATCTAGTTTAAACCATTCCATATAGCTCGAGCAAACCTTCCTCCCAGGATATTTGTGCCCTTCCGGTTCAGGTGCAACCCATCCTTACTGTACAGGTCCCACCTTCCCCAGAATGTGCTCCAATTATCCACATAATGGAAGCCCTCCCTCCTACACCAGCCCTGTAGCCACGTGTTTAGCTGCACTCTCTCCCTTACCTCGTTATCACGTGGCACTGGTAGTAATCCAGAGATAACTACACTGTTTGTCCTGGACTTCAGCTTCCAACCTAACTCCCTGTACTCATTTTTCACATTCTCAGTCCTTTTCCTACCTATGTCATTGGTACCGATGTGTACCATGACTGCTGGTTGCTCACCCTCCCCCTTAAGGATCTTGAAGACACGATCCAAGACATCACGGACCCTGTCACCCGGGAGGCAACATACCATCCGTTCGTTTCGTTCACCTCGTTCACTTTTCTTATGACTTAACCTTTTGTGAGGTAACTTGTTGAATGTCCTCTCGAAGCCCAAATGCAACACAACTACTAATTCCTCTCTGTCCACTCTAACTGAGATTTCCTTGGAAAAACTCTAATAAATTAGTTACACATGATTTCATGAAGCTATGCTGGCTCAGCTTGATCAGATTATGATTTTTCAAATGTGCTGTTATTTCTTCCGTGATAATTGATTCAAGTACTTTTCCAACAAATTATGTTAGACTAATCAGCCTATAGTTACCCACTTTTGCCTCCCTCCATTTTTGAATAGGAGTGTCACATTGGCAGTTTTCCAGTCCTCCACTACTTCTCCAGAATCCAATGAATTTTGGAAAATTATAACCAATGCGTTCACGATCTCTGTGGCTACATCTTTTAGGATCCTAAGATGTAAGCTGTCAGGGCTGGGGGACTTATCCATCTTTAGCACCATTTGTTTGTCTAATACTACTTCTCTAGTAATGGTGATGATACTTAATTCTTCCCACTTCCTCTTTAGTATTAGAGGAACAACCCACTGTAAAGACTGATGCAAAATATTTGTTTCGCTCCTCTGCCATCTCCTTGTTCCCTGAAATTGTCTTGTCAAGTTCATTTTCTAAGGAGCCTATGTTCATTTTGACCTCTAACTTCCTTTTTATTTGTTTAAAGAAGCTCTTATTGTCAGTTTCTATATTCCTCGCCACTTTTCCCTTGTAGTTTATTTTCTTTGTCTTTATTATGTTTTTAGTCATCCATTACCAGATTCTGAATCTATCCCAGTCTTTCAAGGCTTTTGACTTTTGCCTCTTTATATGCTTTTTTTCTCTCTATGTAATGCTTTCCTTAACTTCCTTAGTTGGCCAAGGTTGGTTTTTGCTGAGAGTAATGGATTACCACTGTTTGCTTACTATCATTCCTGCTAATCTATCCATCCAGAATATTTTAGCCAACTCTATCTTCATTCCATTGTAATTCCCTTTATATAAGTTAAACACAATTGTTTTCAACCCAAGTTTCTTACTCTTGACCTGAATATTAAATTCTACCATGCTACTTTCAAGGGGAACTTTTACTTTGAGATTGTTGATTAAACCTGCCTCATTATCCTTAACCAGATCCAAGATAATCTGCTCCCTGCTTACCTTCATGACATATTGCTTTAGGAAACAATCCCTAATACACTCCATGAATTTGTTATCATAGCTATCTTTTTCAATTTGATTAAACCAATCAACAAGAAGATTAAAGTCACCCATAATTATTGGTTTTTTTTCACATGCCCCTGTTATTTATTGATTTAAAGCATTTCCTATAGAGTGGCTATTGTTTGGGGGTCTACACACTGCTCCTACCAATGTCTTCTTTCCTTTGGTGTATTTTATCTCGGCCTAAAGGGATTCTATATCATCCAAGCCTAGATCACGTCTCACAATTATCATTTCAACTCTTATTTACAATGCTATCCAACCATCTTTTCTGTCTCCTGTCTCACAAATATCCTTAAATGTTAAGTTACCAGTTTTGATCTTCTTGTAACCATGTTTCAGTACTGGCTATGACATCATAATATAGTCATCTCAATTTGCACCATCAATTTGTCTACCTCACTCCAATTGCTCCATGCATTATGATACAAAGCGTCTAAGTTTGTTCTAATATCAAATTTCCCTACACTTATATGGCTCCTTGGTTCTGTCCCTTCCTTTCATTTTGTGGTGACAATCTACCCATCACTAATCTTCAATCCTACTTTCTCCTTCAACTTTTGTACATCGCAGTGATTGAAGTTCAGACTCCAGCTCATCTACTCTTAGCCAGTGTTCCTCAAGCGCCCAACACTTGCTGCAGATGTGGTCACTGTGAATCACAATGGGGCCCACTAGCTCCCACATCAGGCTTACATCTTTATTTTATTTAGTTAGTTCTTAATTTGTTTTATTTCCAATTGGGACTGTCGGAGAATGTAGCAGAATATGGATAGATTGGAGAGTTGGGCGGAGAAATGGCAGATGGAGTTCAATCCAGGCAAATGTGAGGTGATGCATTTTGGAAGATCCAATTCAAGATCGAACTATACGGTAATGGAAAAGCCCTGGGGAAAATTGATACACAGAGAGATCTGGGTGTTCAGGTCCATTGTATCCTGAAGGTGGCAACGCAGGTCAATAGAGTGGTCAAGAAGGCATACGGCATTCATCGGACAGGGTATTGAGTACAAGAGTTGGCAGGTCACGTTACAGTTGTATAGGACTTTGGTTCGACCACATTTGGAATACTGCGTACAGTTCTGGTCGCCACATTACCAAAAGGATGTGGATGCTTTGGAGAGGGTGCAGAGCAGGTTCACCAGGTTACCCTCCTAGTACGGAAGGCACTAGCTTTGAAGAGAGGTTGAGTAAATTAGGATTATTTACATTAGAAAGACAAAGGTTGAGGGGGGACCTGATTGAGGTCTACAAAATCATGAGAGGTATAGACAGGGTGGATAGCAAGAAGCTTTTTCCCAGACTGGGGGACTCAGTTACTAGGGGTCATGATTTCAAGGTGAGAGGGGAAAAGTTTAAAGGAGTCATGCGTGGAAAGTTCTTTATGCAGAGGGTGGTGGGTGCCTGGAACGCGTTGCCAGCAGACGTGGTAGAGGCGGGCATGATAGCGTCATTTAAGATGTATCTAGACAGATACATGAATGGGCAGGGAGCAGAGGGATACAGATCCTTGGAAAATAGGTGACAGGTTTAAATAGAGGATCTGGATCGGCGCAGGCTTGGAGGGCCGAAGGGCCTGTTCCTGTGCTGTAATTTTCTTTGTTCTTTGTTCTTTGAACTGGCTTAGTTTGGGAAACTTGGTCAAACAGTCATAGAGTAATACAGCATGGAAACAGGCCCTTCAGCACAAACTGGTCCATGCTGACCATGGTGTCCACTCAGCTATTTCCAATTGCCTGCATTTGGTCCATATCCCTCTAAACCTTTCCCATCCATGTACCTATCCAAATGTTTTTTTTAAATGTTGCTATTATCACTGCTTCAACCACTGTCTTTGACAGCTTATTCCATATACACACCACTCTCTGCGTGAACAGGTTGCCACTCAGGTCCTTCTTAAATCTTTCCCCTCTCACCTTAAGCCTATGCCCTCTAGTTTTCAATTCCCCATCCTTGGGAAAAAGACTATATGCATTCATCCTATCTATGCCCCTCATGATTTTATACACCTCAATAAGGTCACCCCTCATTCTCCTACATTCCAAGGAATAAAGTCCTATCCTGGCCAACCTCTCCGTGTAACTCAGGCCTATTATACCTGGCAACATCCTCATAAATCTTCTTTGCACATTTTCCAGTTTACTTCTGTCTTTCCCGTAACGAGGTGACCAAAACTGTACACAATGCCCCAAGTCCGGCCTCACCAACAATTGTTGTATAACTGTAATATAACATCCCAACTCCTATACTCAATGCCTTGACTGATGGAGACCAGCATGCTAAATGCCTTCTTCATTACTCTATCTACCTGTGACACCATTTTCAACAAACTATGTACTTGTGCTCCTGGGTTCCTCTGTTTCACAACACTCCTCAGGACCTTACCACTTACTGTATAAGTCCTACCTTAGTTTGACTTTACAAACTGCAACACCTCTCACTTATCTGTATTGAATTCATTTGCCAATTCTCAGTCCACTTCCCCATCTGACCTGGATCCCTCTGTAATTTTTGATAACCTTCCTCACTATCAATGATACCCCCTAATTTTGTATCATCCGCAAACTTACTGATCATGCCTTGTACATTCACATCCAGATCATTTATGTAAATAACAAAGGTCCTAACACAGACCCCTTTGACACACCACTAGTCACAGGCCTCCAGTTTGGGAAACAACCTTCAAACATCACCTTCTGCTTCCTACCATCGAGCCAATTTTGAATCCAATTAGCTAGCTCTCCCTCGATCCCATGTAACCTCACCTTCATGACTAGCCTGCCATATGGGACCTCGTCAAAGGCCTTACCAAAGTCCATATAGATAACATCCACTGCCCTAGCGTCATCTATCCTCTTGATTACCTCTTCGGAAAACTCTAAAAGATTTGTCAGACATCACATCCCGTGCTCAAATCCATGCTGACTATCCCCAATCAGACCTTGACTATCTAAATGTTGTTTGATCCTGTCCCTCAGTATCCTCTCCAATAACTTGCCTACCACTGATGTCAGGCTCACTGGCCTGTAGTTCCCTGGATTGTCTTTGCTAGCTGTCTTAAACAATGGAACAACATTAACCACCCTCCAGTCTTCTGGAACTTCATCAGTGGCTAAAGATGAAGCAAAAATCTCTGCAATGGCTTCTGCAATTTCTTCCTCAGCCTCCCACAACTTCCGAGGATGAACTTGATCAGGCCCAGAGGATACTCCACCTTAATGCGCTTTAAGGCTGCCAACACCTCCTCTCTGGTAATAAGAATGCAGTCCAAAACATGCCCACTTGTATCCCTTATTACCTTAGCATCCATAATTCTCTCTTCAGTAAACACTGAGAAGAAATATTCAATGCTCTATGACTTTTTTTATTACTGAGCCAGGTACAAACAGGAGGTGAGGACTTTGATTTTTCCCAACAGAGACTCCTCTTTCAAACACACCTGACAACGTTTGTGTTATATAGGCCTCCAGCATTGTTTTTTCCAAATGGCACAGCTCACACCTGCACTGCCAATTGCTCACCACCATCCAGTCACTGTTCCTGGAATGTGTGCACGTACCAGGGCAGGAAGTGGGTTGTGATGCATTCCAAATTGTGGTGAACTCCGTGCTCACTTCTCCACTCACTACTCACTATTCCACTACTCACTATTCCACTACTCACTATTCCTCTACTCAGTATTCCTCTACTCAGTATTCCTCTACTCAGTA
>NC_063344.1:72075219-72100986 GCF_021869965.1 Rhincodon typus | reverse complement strand
GTCTAGGCCCAAAACGTCAGCTTCCCTGCTCCTCTGATGCTGCTTGGCCTGCTGTGTTCATCCAGTTCTATACCTTGTTATCTAAGATAAGAACAGTTGTGGTTTTTAAAATCACAAAGGCCCTCTGCAGGAGGTATATGAAGAATTGGATCGCACTTGTGGGTGAGTCTGGAACAAACAACCGTAAACAGAGTCCTACCAGTGCTTCTCAAACGTTTTCTCGCTATGACCCTCATTGGAGGCTTGAAAGTTGTTATGAGAGTTGAAAGTGGGGCCTGGGGGAGTGGGGCCTGTGAACTTGAGGGGTCGATGGCTGCTTTATGTTCAAGTGGGAACACCACTGTTATAATTCAGTCGAGATCCATGACAGTTGTTGCTGTCTCCTGCCAAGCTCGCGTCCCCAAAATGTCAGCTTGCAACCTCACTTGGTGTCCCTGTCCCCACTTTGGGAAACCCTGAAACAGATACTGACAAGAGACGGAAATTGAGGTGTACAAAGGGCAAGTTATTAAAATGTGAAGGACGCTGGTGACTAGCACAGACCGGCTGGGCCAAATACTGGACTGCAGATTGCAAGTGTGTAACTTAGCTACTGCACTGAACTGAGCTGTTAATGATTTTCAATTCTCCATCTGATAACAGAAGGAGCAGGTGGGAGAAAGGCCTCAGTCTATCTTAGAAACATAAACAATAGCAACACATGCTTTGCTGAACTGAACATCAGCTCTTTAGCCTGAGGGAAGGAGCTGAGTTTAAAGGCACAGTGGGTAGTGCAGGTGTGTTCCTCGTTCCCTTTCATCACGGTTTGCCCACAGTCACAGTCTTTGAAAATAAACCTTTAGTCTTCCACCTGTCACATAAATCCTATTTACTCAGGGAACTGGAGCAGTATTAGGTCAGTGCATTTATAATTCATTTACACTGCTGTTATTGTTCTGCTTAACCTGCCTGCATGTTTGTTTACTTGTTGGAAGAACTTCATTCATACCCGACTTACACCTTAATATCAATGTTAACATTGATTTACAGCTTCTTACACTGTTACCTGTTGCCCTGATTTCTATATATTGAAGTTCAGGGATTCACAATATCAAGAACCTCAGGGTGCCAGAGTTGATTGTTACTGATGCACAGCGATTAAAGTTCACATTCAGCAACAACAGGCAGGTCAACATTCTGCTCCATTCAAAGAGGGAGGCACAAGCTTGCTTGGCAGGTGAAAATGAACAGCACAAGCTCAGAGGCTCCCATTTTAATGTCTCCCAGATGGTAAAACAGTGAAACAAAGTGATGCTTGAAAATGAATGCACTGGTCGTACCCAAGCTCCATTTTGAAGCATATAAGACAAGTCAGATCATTTGCCAGAGATAGTAGGAACTGCAGATGCTGGAGAATCTGAGATAAGAAGGCGTGGAGCTTCTTTTCTGAAGAAGGGTCCAAGCCCGAAACATCAGCCTTCCTGCTCCTCTGATGCTGCTTGGCCTGTTGTGTTCATCCAGCTCTACACCAGATCATTTGCCAGATTTTTTTACTGGTTTTTCCTTTAGGTCATCTCACTCACCTGGTATGAGAATTTACAAATGTTCCAGATAGATTTGAAAATTCAGATCTTCACGCATTCAAATGCATAGAGTCACAGATAATGGCTCATTAATGTCTTTCAAGGAAGGAAATCTGTCATCCTCACCTGGTCTAGTCAACATGTGACCCCAGACTCACAGCAATATGGTTGACTCTGAACTGCCCTCTGAAATGGCCCAGCAAGCCCCTCAGTTGTATCAATCACTATGAAATCTCAACAAAGAACTGAAACCATACAGATCACCTGTCATTGACTTAGGCACCAAAAAGACCACAGCAAAAACAGCCCTGTCAACCCAGCAAAGTCATCCTCAGTAACATCTGGGGGTTAGTGCCAAAATTAGGAGACCTGTCTCACAGACCCGTCAAGCAACAGCCTGGTATAGTCATACTCATGGAATTTTACCTAATAGCCAATGTCCCAGATACCATCATTGCCACCCCTAGATATGTCTTGTTCCACTGGCAGGACAGACTCAATAGAGGTGAAGGCACAGTGGTATTCAGTCAGGAGGGAGTTGTTCTGGGAGTCCCCAAAACTGACTCTGGATCCCATGAAGTCTCATGGCTTCATGTTAAACATGGGCAAGGAAACTTTCCACTGATTATACCAGACGTTTTCCTCCGTCAGCCGATGTATCAGTACTCGTCCATGTTGAATAACACCTGGAGGAAGAACTCAGGGTGGCAAGGGAACAGTATCAGACTAAATTAAAAACAATGTGGCAACCTGGTGAAACTACCAAACAGGTTTACTTGCATGCAAAAAACATCAATAACAGCAAGTGATAGACATACCTAAGTGATCCCACAGCCAACAGATCAGATCTAAGCTCTGCAGTCCTGCCACATCCAGTCATGAATGGTGGTGGACAATTAGACAACTCACTGGAGGAGGGGGCTTCACAAGTATCCCCATCCTCAATGATGGAAGAGCCCAATACGTCAGTGCAAAAGTTAAGGCTGAAGCATTCGCAACAATCTTCAGCCTGAAATGCTGAGTGGATGATCCATCTCGGCCTCCTCCAGTGGCACTTAACATTGCAGATACAAGTCTTTAGCCAATTCAACTCACTTCACATGATATCAAGAAATGGTTGGAGACATTGAATACTGCAAAGGCTATGGGCCTGATCATATTCCTGCATTGAAGACTTGTGCTCCTGGACTTGTTGCTTCCCTAGCCAAGCTGTTCCTAAACAGTTACAACAGCGCTATCAAGCAGCACCTGCTCAGCAATAACCTGCTCAGTGATGCCCAGTTTGGGTTCCGCCAGGGCCACTCAGCTGTTGACCCCACTGCAGCCTTGGTTCAAACATGGACAAAGGAGCTGAATTCCAGAGGTGAGGTGAGAGTGACAGCCTTGATATCAAGGCCGCATTTGAACAAGTGTGGCATCAATAACCCTAGCAAATCTGAGATCAATGGATATCAAGGGGCAAGCTTTCTGTTGGTTGGAGTTATGCCGGCACATGTGGTGTTGAAGGTCAATCATCTCAGCTCTCGGACATCTCTGCAGGAGTTCCTCAGAATTGTGTCCTAGGCCCAACTATCTTCAGCTGCTTCATCAATGACCTTCCCTCCATCATAAGTTGGGTGGCACAGTGGCTCAGTGATTAGTACTGCTGCCTCACAGCGCCAGGGACCCGGATTCAATCCCACTCCACAGACTGTCTGTGTGGAGTTTGCATATTTTCCCCGTGTCTGCGTGGGTTTTCTCTAGGTGCTCTGGTTTCCTCCCACAGTCCAAAGATGTGCAGGCTAGGTGGATTGGCCATGCTAAATGCCCGTAGCTTTGAGGGATGTATAGATTAGGTGGGTTATAGGGGGATGGGTCTGGGTTGGATGCTCTGTGGGTTAGTGTGGACTTGTTGGGCCGAACGGCCTGTTTCCGCACTGTAGGGATTCTATGATAAGTTGGAAGTGGGGATGTTCACTGATGATTGCACAATGTTCAGCACTAATCATGACTCCTTAGATATTGAAGCAGTCCATGTCCAAATGCAACGAGATCTAGACAATATCCAGGCTTGGACTGATAAATGGCAAGTAACAATCATGCCACACAAATGCCAGGCAATGACCACCTCCAACGAGAGACAATCTAGCCACTGCCCCATGACATTCATTGGTGATTTTATCATTGAATTCCCCCATTATCAACATCCTTGGAGTTACCGTTGACCAGGAACTCAACTGTACTTGCCATATAAATACACTGTCTACAACAGGATGTCAGAAGCTAGGAATACTGCAGTAAGTATCTCATCTCTTGACTCCCCAAAGTGTGTCCACCATTTACAAGGCACAAGTCAGGAATGTGATAGAATATTCCACACTTGCCTGGATGGGTGCAGCTCCAGCATCACTTAAGAAGCTTGACACTATGCAGGACGAAGCAGCCCACTTGATTGGCACCACATCCACTCACTCAGTTCAGTCTAAAGCACAACATTGAGGCTCGAAGAACTGAAAAGGAATGGAACAATCAAGCGAGTGACTACTCCTTACAGTGGGGCTTTCTAAAATTTGAGTTTGAACTCAAATTAGGATTGGCTGCCAAAGCTTTTGGGCTTTGGGCTCCAATGCAGCAAGGTTACTGTGCAGTCCCAACCAAGTTAATAGTGGTCAGACCTCTTTAAATTGCACAGTTCTGCCAATATGGGTATAGCCCAACTGCCTGAGGACTAAATCCTGCCCTTGAAAACCCAATGGGTAGCTAGGTGTTTTTTACTTTAAAAACCCTGTGGATTTGATAGCTATTCCTCCCTGGTGGATTTATACTGCTCCCTACTCATTTTGCCTCACTCTCACACGTATCTGCCCCTCATTTCCCTGCAAGTCATCTTGGCAAACTTCGACCATCAAAATGTGCTTACAATGAGAAAAGGTTTCACAAACACTGTCCTACCAAGTAGATTAATACTACAATAACAGTGGAAAATGCGACAAAACCAGGAGCATGCATAAATCCAAAGGATCCTCATAAAGGTTTGTGGGGACCTCAACACCTGATGCCAATCATGGAAGAAATTTTGACACAAATTGCCAAGGCAAATGTATTTTTTAGCATCATGGGTAAGGAAGGTAAATGATGCTGGGTTGAAAGCAGCAGCTTCCTACTCATGTTCTAGACAGTGGTTGAGAGGTGCAAATAGTAGTGCATGCCGTTTCACATTTCCACTGTTCCAGAAGAGTCACAGGGAGCATAGTCATCTTTCCAGAGTAGAAAGTATTGTGGATGATCTGTCAGTTTGTGTATGTAGAGACACAATGGTACAAACCAGTGCAGACTATGATCAGAATCTGACACAACTGCAGAGAGAGCACAACAGATGAACCTGAAGCTGAACAAGAGAAAGATACTATTCAAAATTCCTGAACATAAGAATCCAGCGCTGCACCGAAACAAATCCTGCACGATACCCTGCACTACACCCAAATACACCCTGTACCGCACCCAGACAAACCTTGCACCACACTCAAACTAACCCTGCACTAAACCAAATTACATGCTGCACCACACCCAGACAAACCCTGCACCACACTCAAACTAACCCTGCACTACACTCAAACAAACCCTGCACTATACTCAAACTGACCCTGCACCACAACCTGCACTGTACTGAAATTCACCCCGCAGTTCATTTCATTTGTACATGACATTGGTGAGGCCACTTCTGGAGTACTTTGTACAGTTCTGGTCGCCCTGCTATAGGAAGGATATTATTAAATTGGAGAGGGTGCAGAAAAGATTTATGAGTATGTGGCTGGGACTGGAGGGTTTGAGTTATAAGGACATTTTTCACTGGAGTGTAGGGGGTTGAGGGGTGACAGAGATTTATAAATAGAGATATATAAAATCATGAGGAGCATAGATAACATGAATAGCAAAGGTCTTTGCCTCAGAGTTGGGAGCTCAAAACTTGAGGGCACAATTTTAAGGTGAGAGAGAAAGATTTAAAAGGGACCTGAGGGACGACTTTTTCACACAGAGAGTGGTTCGCATGTGGAATGAACTGCCAGAGGAAGTGGTATATGCAGGTACAGTTACAACATTTAAAAGACATTTGAACAGGTGTATGAATTGGAAAAGTTTTGAAGGATATGGGCCAAATGCAGACAAAAGGGATTAGTTTACTTTGGGAACCTTAGTTGGCATGGCATTGGACCGCAGGGTCTGTTTCCATGCTGTATGACTCTATTACTCTATAACTCTATATGTTCATTCACCCTTAAAGGTCTTCATTCTATGGCATACTGCACGTTATCAAAAACAACACCATTCCTGTTATAGCAGGACAAAGTTCTGTATATTTCAGAGACAACAAGGTGCAGGGCTGGATGAACACAGCAGGCCAAGCAGCATGATAGGAGCAGAGAGGCTGACGTTTCGGGCCTAGACCCTTCATCAGAAAAGGGGGAGGGGAAGGGGGTTTTGAAATAAATAGGGAGAGAGTGGGAGGCGGATAGAAGAGGGATAGAGGAGAGGATAGGTGGAGAGGAAACAAACAGGTCGAAGAGGCGGGGATGGAGCCATTAAAGGTGAGTGTAGGTAGGGAGTTAGGAAGGGGATAGGTCAGTCCAGGGAGGATGGACAGGTCAAGGGGGCGGGATGAGGTTGGTCGGTAGGAGATGGAGGTGCGGCTTGAGGTGGGAGGAGGGGATAGTTGGGAGGAAGAACAGGTTAGGGAGGCAGGGACGAGCTGGACTGGTTTTGGGATGCGGTAGGGGGAGGGGAGATTTTGAAACTTGTGAAATCCACATTGATACCATTGGGCTGCAGGGTTCCCAAGCGGAGTATGAGTTGCTGTTCCTGCAACCTTCGGGTGGCATCGTTGTGGCACTGCAGGAGGCCCAGGATATTTCAGTTGAGTAATTATCATTTATATATGTATACAATGTTAGCTTGCTTTGAAACAATAGATATCTAAATGAAGTTGTGAAGTTCACATATTGGGAGAGAAAAATGGTTGAACTTCTTCTGTCTGTAGGGACACATTTCAAAAAAGTTTAGATGATTTGGTGGAAAGGGCAAGTTTGTGTCCCAAGGTATCCTTTCATTCTCACTGTTCATTGCATTTCAGGGTCACTGAAGGTCATACCCATTTTCAGTGTGATTGACAATCATTAGTATCTGACAGTGAATCAATGCTATTTCTGAGATCAGGGTTCACAACAGATAGAACAAAGAGATGGGTGAGTAGAATTATGACTGACATTGATGCATTTTCTGTGCTAGAGAAGGACAGTGCCTCTTGAACATTGAACAAATAGCAATAACTACTACAAGTGTCAAAATATTCTATGCAGCTGATGTTATTGTCTGTAGCAAGTGTGACTGTACTACTACAGTAGTAATCCTGAGATCTGGACTAGTAATCCCTAGATTTTGTTGAGTAGTCCTGTTGTTGTATTAGTAAATTTGAGACCTGAATGAGGAACCTGATAATGCATAAAACATAAAACAAAGAACAGTACAGCACAGGAACAGGCCCTTTGGCCCATCATGTCTTCACCAACCATGATACCATGCAACAAAAACAAAGTTGCTGGAAAAGCTCAGCAGGTCTGGCAGCATCTGTGAAGGAGAAAACAGAGTTTCGGGTCCGGTGACCCTTCCTCAGAACCCTTCTACCTGCATATGGTTCACACCCCTCCATTCTCTGCCTATTCATATGTCTGTCTAAGTGCCTCTTGACCATTGCTATCATATCTGCTTCTACCACTTCCCCTGACAGCATGTTTCAGGCACCACCACTTCTGTATAAAGAACTTTCCTGACACATCTTTCCACAATGCATCTTCATCGTCAGGCCGCCCGGGAAATTTGCCATGTCCATAAGGACCCTCACCAACTTTTACAGATGCACCATTGAAAGCATACTGTCCGGGTACATAACAGCCTGGTATGGCAACTGCTCTGCCCAGAACCATAAGAAACTACAGAAGGTGGTGTGCACAGCCCAGACCATCACGGAAGCCAACCTCCACTTACATGTCTCATTGCTGTGGAAAGGCTGCCAACATCATCAAAGACCCATCCCACCCTGGTAGTACTCCCCTACAACCTCTTCCAACAGGCAGAAGATACAGAACCTTGAACAAATGTTGCAGCAGGTTCAAGAACAGTTACTTCCCTGCAGTTATTAGACTGATGAATGGACTCTTTAACTTCAAATAATGATGATCTTGTTAATATTGATCTTGCCTTGCTTACATCCTGTGCAGTGTAACCTGTATGCTTTACTCTATCCAAGTTGTTTTCAATCTATGATCTATTCTCCAACTTCTCCTTATAGCTAATACACTCCAATACAAGCAACATCCAGGTAAACCTCTTTTGCACTCTCTCCAAAGCCTCCAAATCCTTCCTTTAGTGTGGCTACCAGAACTGCACCCAATACTCCAAACGTGTCCTCACTAAAATCTTATACAGTTGCAACATGACTTGCCAACCTTTATACTCAGTGCCCCTACCAGTGAAGGCAAGCGTGCCCTATGCCTTCTTTACCACCTTATCCACTTGTGTTGCCACTTTCAGTGAACTATGGCATTGACCCCTGAGATCTGAGTTATGGCATAGAGTACAAGAACAAAGAGGTAATGTTAAAGTTGTACAGTGCTGGTCAGGCCACAACTGGAGTACTATGTGCAATTCTGATCGCCTTACTATAGCCCTAGGGGGTGTATAGAGGAGGATCATCAGGATGTTTACGTTCTCTCCTGCTTCGTTTATATTCCCCAAGACCCTTGTCTGATTTTATTTTCCTAAACATTACATCTGTTTCCTTTTTCTTTTAGACTCATATTTCAATATCTCTTGTCATCCAGGGTTCCCAAATCTTGCCTTTCCTTATCTTTCATCCTCACAGGAACATGCTGGTACTGAACTCTGATCACCTGCCTTTAAAAGACTCCTACATATCACATGTGGATTTACCCTCAAACAGCCACCTCCAATCTAATTTCTGCAGTCCTGTCTAACACTGTTGTAATTGGCCTTCTCCCAGCTTAGCAGTTTCACCTGATGACTGGTCTTATCCTTATTCATTAGTAACTTAAAACTTACAGAATTATGGACACTGTTCCTAAAATGCACTCCCACTGAAATGTCGATCACCTGGTCGGGCTCATTCCCCAATGCAAGGTCTAGTATGGCTCTTCCCTAGTTCAACTATTTATATAGCGTTTCAAGGAAGCCTTCTGGATGCACCGAACAAATACTGTCCCATTTCAACCTCTGCCTCTAATGTCGTCCCAGTGGATACTGAAGAAGTTGAAATCACCTGTAACCCTGTTGTTTTTACATCTTTCCACGAACTGCTTACATATCTGGTCCTCTGTCTCCTGCTGGTTATTGAATGACCTATAGTATAACCCCATCATAATGATTGCATCTTTCTTATTCCTGAGTTTTACCCATATTGCCTTGTTGGATGAGCCCTCCAAGATGCCCTCTCTTTGTCCACTGTGACATTGTCCTTAATCAGATACAACTCCTCCACTCCCTTTCCATCTTTTACATCTGTAACATCTAAACCCTGGAACATTGTGCTGCCAGTCTTGCTCTTCTTTCAACCAAGTTTCTGTATTACTACAATGTTGTATTTCCATGTACTAATCCAGGCCTTAAGCTCTCCTGGCTTACCTGTTCTACTCCTGGCACTAAAGCAAACACATTTCAGACCACTAGTCCTGCCATTGAAACCAAAGTAGGGCTGTGAATTCCATTTCACCACATAACGAAATGCCCCATTGCAGAAAAACTTGTGAACCCTAAGACTGGGCCATTGATTGCTATCTTATCCATTCATTACTTCAATATTATTTCTGATTATATATCCAGAATTCATTACATGAATTTCTTTAAGTTCCTCATTCTCACTGGACGCTTGGCTCCACACTATTTTTTGAGTGTTTTTGCATACTCCAACTATGATAAAGAACCATAGAATTGGTATGGCGCAAAAGCAAGCAATTCTGCTCATCCTGTTTGCACTGTCCCTCTGAAAATTTTAACTTTGTGCTAAATTTCTGCCTTTCTCCAATAATTCTGTACATCATTTCTCAAATAATCATCTAATGCCCTCTTGAATAAATCAAGTGAATCTGCCACCACAACGTTTCCAGGCAGTGTGTTCTAGTCCCGAAATGCTTGTTGTGTGAAAAATGCTTTTTTTTCCCCACCACATATTTGCTACCTTTGCAAAATATTTTAAATCTCTGTACTCTGATTCTAAATCCATTTATGAGTGGGAACAGTTTCTCCCTGTCCATGCTGTCCAGACTCCTCATGATTTTGAAATCATCTCTTTTCAACCTTCTCATCTCCAAGGAAAACAGTCTAAACTTCACCAATGTGTCCTCATAACTGAAACATCTCATTTCAGGACCTCATTCTCATATATCTCTTCTCCAATGCATTCACAAACTTCCTATAATGTGACACTCATACCGACACAAAATACTGAGGTCCAACAAATATTCTACATAATTTCACAGAAGCCTCCTTACTTTTTTACCCTATGTTCCTATGGATGAAGCCTAGTATACTGTTTGCTCTATTAACAGATTGTTCGTTCTGTGCTGCTCATTTTTAATAACTTATGTACATATGCACACAGATCTGTGCTACTGCACATCCTTTAGAATAGTATCTTTAATTTTATCCTGACTCTCCATGTTCTTTGTTCTGAAGTGCATCACCTCACACTTTTAAAGGTCAAATTAAAGGTCAATACAAAAACAGACATTTACAGGTCCCCTCCCTCTAGGGTTGGGAAGGCATACAGAGAGAGGTGGGGTGAAATAAGTAATTTTGGGTACCATGCCAATGGCACTGTCTCACTGTCTACCTATGCCAACTTGCCTCCATTGCAATGTTACCAGTGTTGGGAGAGGCATCCAATGCTCCACTCAACCAGCCAATGAATGCCATTGAAGAGTCTCATGAATTGAATTAGCTTTATTGTCACATGTGCTCACATGAATACGGTGAAATGTTTACAAGTTGCCACTTAACAGCACCATTGTTTGGTACAAAAGTACTTATCTACAGATTTTTGAGAACAAATCCTTAGTGAAAAAAAATCAGAAAAATAAAGAAATAAAAAGTCCAGCATTTCATACCTTCAAAAGTACAAATTATAATAATAATTTAGAAAAATAAAGAGATAAAAAATTCAGAATAACAGTTGTTCCACGATAATACAATAAAGAAAAACAACAATTAAAAAGGAGAATTTAAGACAAAGTCCACTTAGTCTATTTCATTGCTCTGGGCTTGAGGACCCAAACACCACCTCCCCTTCATTTGAATCCCAGGCCAGATCCACCATGATGCTGAAGAAAACACCGCATGGAGTCACAGACTGACTGAAGCCGCTATATGGAAACCCAGACTGACACCAACAAACACAGCCACCGAAGGCATTGAAAGGACTCCCAGGCTGCCACCAAAGCTACCTAAAGAAATCCCAGGCTGGGCTAGACCAACCATACCACCGCGAAGAAGCTGCAGAAGCCTCAAGGAAATCCGGGTCATTGGAATGCTGAGCCTGGACCCACCTTATCTTCAGCCGCCACTGAAGCAGCCTAGTCAAAGGACCCACCAGGGAACAGCAGATTTACACCATATTCTCACCTGCAGCAGCCTCCCCAAACCGTCTTCCTCACTTGAAACCACCAAAAGAAGGTAATACAATCTTGATGTTGAGCCAGAGCTAGGTCCATATCAACAATGCAGAAGCGCTGGGAAATCATACTGAGCTCTGACGACACTGCTATGGGTCCACACTGCTGGGCCTAGTTGAGTCTATGCTGCTGGGCCTAGTTGAGTCTATGCTGCTGGGCCTAATTGAGTCTATGCTGTGGGCCTAGTTGAGTCTATGCTGCTGGGCCTACTTGAGTCTGTGCTGCTGGGCCTACTTGAGTCTGTGCTGCTGGGCCTAGTTGAGTCTATGCTGCTGGGCCTAGTTGAGTCTGTGCTGCTGGGCCTAGTTGAATCTATGCTGCTGAGCCTAGTTGCTACTGCCATTGCCTTCGCTGTGACTGAGCTTTGCACCAAGAGGCAAGTAAAATAAAATTAAAGAGGAAAAAAAGAGAGAAGAGAGAAAGAAAAGTAAACTGATTGGCTTGAAATGACTGCAGGTTGAGGCTGGAGTTATACGCCAAGTGCACCAAGTGAGTGGTAACCAGGCAAGGGGTCACTGCCTCCTTTACTGCCCCCCACACCCCGGCTCCCATCAGAGGTTACCACCAAATGTTTCCCACACCACATTTCTCCTTAAACTTCTACTCCCCTGCGGCCCTCCCATCCTGGCTTCCCTGCTCCTTTGCCAAGTATTACAAACGTGGCTGCAGGCTTGGTGAAAATGCAGCCACTTGATCCTAGTGGCACTGCTGTGAACAGACAGCTGTGGGCCATCTGTGGAAGCTCCTGCCTTAAGTCGGGATACTTCTAATGGAGGCTGTGGGTGAGCCAGCTGAGTGGAGCAGTTATGGCCCTCTCGTTATGCCAAGGATATGGACTCCAAATCCATTGTAAAATTCAATGCTAAGAACTGGTTTAATGTCTCTTTCATTTCCTTGTCTTCGCGCCACCAATATACCTTCATCTTTTCCGGCTGCTAATGAATTTATAATTCTGTTAACTAACAGCTCCCAACTTACACTGCGATAGAGACATTTACTACCTGCTTGATGGTAATGGTAGATTAGGGGATATGCCGGGCCGTCAGGTGAAAAACCGAACCATACAGTATATGAGCTGAATGTGAGAATGTTTCTAAGGTGTGAGACCAGTAGTTTTGAAGTTGAGCTTTTTAAATTGGATATGTTGGGTGTGTGGAAGTTAATGAAACTAGTTATTTAAGGTAAGCACCTTACAGAATGGCAGATGTTCACTTTACAAAATTGAAATCTATTCAGCTCTCAGGTTGCACAGGAAAATATAAACCTGGTCCTGTTGCCCTTTCTGCCCTCAATTCTAAAATGATCCTGTCTCAAAACTTTCCAATTGAATTTGGGGTAGCCAGTGATTGACAGCCAGCGATTACAGGCTGCAATTACTACAGGATGGCATCTGCCACAGTCTCATTATCGAGTTACATGGCTCTCCTTGTCCCTGAACAGATGTCATGTTAATGCGTTTCAGAGATTAAAAATTCCTTGTCTTCAGGCAATCCTTCTGTCCTTTCGGACCATTGCAATTAGCACATGTTGAAAATGTAAATCAGCTTGAACTCCTGCTGCCCTGTTCATCTTGCCCCCCCCAACTCCCCCACCCCTCCTCCCCATGGCAGTATGTCAAGCTTCACCTCCCCCCTCTGCAAAACTCCATCTCTCCTCTCACTTTCCTACTCTCCACTCATCAGTGCACCTGCCTCATCACTAACCTCCACTCGCTTTCAACCAGGCACGCTCATATACATCAGTGACTAGTGACAGCAAACTCTTCAGCTGTGTGGGCCATCATAAACCCTGATCCAATTATCATCTCACATACAATATCCTCAATGGAATGAAGGAGATCAGGGCGAGGGGATGGTCTGAAGTGATTGCGAGGGGGAGAGCATTGTGAGGGGAGTATTTTGATGGAATATTTCAAGGGTGTATTATGACAGCATGTTGTGAAGGGTTATTGTGAGGGGTCACTGCGAATGGATATTTCAAGGGGAAGTTGTGAGGGGGGTATTTCAAAAAGTTATTATAAGCGGGTGTTGCAATGAGATATTTTGAGGGGTTAATGTTGGGATATTTAGATGGGTATTATCAGGACGTATTTTGAGAGCTTTTGTTTGGGAGGTATGTGAGGGTGTATTTTTAGCTGAGAATGTTGGATCAGGGTATTGTTTCCAGCTAACAAGAGAATTCCTCCCTTTTTTGTGTTTCCTTTCTCCATCATCCTTTTAAGAAGAGCTCAAACTTCAAAGCCAATTGCAGTTGTCATCTTTCACATTCAGGGTCTATTTTAAAATTCATGTGTTTTAAATGGTGATTATGACTATTAAAATGTGTGAAGCTTTGCAAAGATTCCAACAACAGCACAGTAGGTGTTTTGGTCACCTGAAGTTACAGTGGATTTTTATTCTGTACTTGGAGTGATTGTGACAACTCCGCACATACAAGCAAATGAGGAACAACAGTAGGCCACTCGGCCCTATAAGCCTACTGCACCATTCAATAAGATCATGGTTAGCCGATTTTAACCTCAACTCTACATTCCTTCATATTGCGCAATAATCTTTCATCCCCTTGGAAATCAAGAATCTATCTACCTCTACCTTATCTTTAAAGATTCAGCATCCACAGCCTTTTGAGGGAGTCAATTCCAAAGACAAGTTTCTGATGAATTTTTGCCACTGCACTGCATTTACTTTTTCCAGCTTGTCCTTCTGTGCAAGGTGAGCCCTGGGCTGTAATTGTTGGGAGTCTGAAATGGCTCCAAACCGATGATTTTAAGAAAGTAAGAGACATAGGAATATAGGGAAAGGAGGCCATTCAACCCCTAGAGCTTGTCCTGCCATTTTCCTGCCATGTTCAATATACATCTCCACACCACCACCCACGTTAGTGCCATAATCCCTCATATCCATAGTCAACATGAAGCCATTTATCTCAGTTTCAAAGATTCCGATCAGAGTCATCGAGTCAGAGATCTTCAGCACAGAAAAAGGTCTTCCAGCTGATCACGTCCATATCAATCAAAAACAGCCAACCTAACTATTCTAATCCTATTTTCTAGTACTTGACCTATGCCTTGGCATTGCAAATGCACATCTAAATACTTCTTCAATTTGTGAGGGTTTCTGCCTTATAGGCAATGAACTCCAGGTTCCCACTAATCTCTGGGTAAAAAGGTATTTCCTCACATCTCCTCTAAACCTTTTGCCCCTTACCTTAAAACTACTGGTGCAACATCTACAGTCCTCTGGCAGAGACTTCTATGAGGCTCTGTGTAAAGAAACACTTCCGAATATCACCTCCCAGTGAAGTGGCTCAAATTTTATAGCTCAGTGTGGCACTTGCCCCCACCCCCACCCTCACCAGAGCTAACAGAGTCATAGAGTTATACAACATAGAAACAGGACCTTCTGCCCACCATGGCTAAAGCGACCAACAAACAACAAACCATACTAGTCCCATTTACCTGTGCTAGTTTCCCTGTTGTCCACCCTATTAAATCATTAAATGTGTTTAAACACAACATTCAACTCATCCTCAGCTTTCTAAACTCAAGGGAGTACAAACTAAAATGGTTCTTCTGGCTGGCTTTAACATCTTGGTGGATTTATTTTTGCATGACTGCTTGGTATGTGGCCTGTACCCGAGGAGATCCTGTTGGTCCTTGTCTCAGATCATAGCAACTGCATAAAGTGCAGCCTATTTGACAAAAGAGACTCAGTAATCCATTATTTTTAACTCTTTCATGGGATGTGGGTGTTGCTGGCTGTCACCCATTACAAATCACCCTTGAACTGAGTGGCACTTCAGAGGGCAGTTAAGAGTCAGCCATATTACTGTGGTTCTGGAGTTACGTATGGGTAAGACTGGGTAAGGGGTAGCAGAATTCCTTCCCGTAAAGACATCGATGAATTAGATAGATTTTTATGTTAATTGATAACAGCTTCTTGGTCACCATCACTGAGGTTAGCTTTCGATCCCAGATTTATTATTTACATTTAAATTCCATCAGCTACCATGGTTGGATTTGAACCACTGCCCCCAAAGAATTAGAAACAAAAATAAACTGCAGATGTTGGAATCCAAGGTAGACAAACAGGAGGCTGGAAGAGTACAGCAGGCCGGGCAGCACCTGGAGGAAAGGAGCAGTCAATGTTTCGAGTAGAAACATAGAAGAAGTGTAATACCCGAAACATTGACTACTCCTTTCCTCCAGATGCTGCCTTGCTTGCTGTGTTCTTCCTGTTTGTCTCCCCCAGAGAAATAGCGTGATCCTTGGAATTGCTAGCCCAGAGACATTACCAGTCTACATCACAGTCTCCCCAAAATTTCTATTCACTTTGTGCAATGTCTTGGAAAAACATTGTTGATTGAACTGACGTTCGAATGGTAGCAACTTATGAATAGCCAATAGCTTATCTCTTTTCTACCCAGTGAGATTTTATTTCTCATTATCATCACTGATCTTAAACACACTGAATATTGAAAATATGAACTAGCTGCTTAATCTTCCTTTGCTGGAGTACCAACACTTTCACTCTTTTTATGTGGTGTCCATTTCAAGAGGTGAATACGTTTCAGGAAGATGAGGTCACTCCTGGAAGGTCAGCCTCCACACCTCCCCACCTCCCCCCACCTTGGCCATGTAACCCAGTGCTCTGCAAGCTATTCCAAAATGAGGACTTGGAGTTCTGTAAATGGCCAGAACAATTGAGTGTCAGCCAGATCCTATTAAAACTTTTGAGCGGTGGACTCATGTGGCAGTCAGCACATGCTGAGAATGTAATTAACAGAGCACTTTGAAGAGAGTTCTGCTGCATGAGAGTTTTTAAATGATGACAATGCCTTTAGGAGAAGCTGACTGAAGGCCCATTAGCTGCCAATCAGCCTGAGGTTGTGTGAACCAGTTTTCCAGGATGATCAAAGTTATTATAGGGGATGGATACTTTGCCTTAATGTGCTAAAAAGAACAAGGGTACCGCCACACTGAAATGTTCTCCAATAACATTTGTCAAAAGCTAAGAATAAAATGAGTCTGTTTTACATCATTCTCTGCTTTACTTGATTTTGTGTTCACCTTCATGTCAAATTCCTATAGCAACGGAACTCTTCAATCTCATGTTTGGAGTATTCTATTGCCACGACTGTGTAAGTGCAAGCCAGGGATGATACCATTATTCTGCTTTGATCTTCATCCCTTGCCTTGAGGTGACAGATTATATACAACCTTTTATCCTGTCTGTCTCCATGTCAGTACTAAAGCTTTGAGAATTGTAAATGCTATGGATGAAGAAACCCCTCTCAGGGATAACTCTGAAGCTGGGTGTATTGAAGAATATATATACATATATATAAAAAAAAGTGTAAATTATATTCAAGAATCAACCCATCAATTATTGGATGAAGGAATGAGGGAAAAATGAATTTCACTATATTAGGGTGCTCCAAAACACAACCGATGAAATACTTTTATAAAGATAGTAGGAACTGCAGATGCTGGAGAATCTGAGATAACAAGGTGTAGAGCTGGATGAACACAGCAGGCCAAGCAGCATCAGAGGAGCAGGAAGGCTGACGTTTCGGGCCTAACCCTAACCCTAACCCTAGCCCTAACCCTAGCCCTAACCCTAACCCATTTTCTGAAGAAGGGTCTAGGCCCGAAATGTCAGCCTTCCTGCTCCTCTGATGCTGCTTGGCCTGCTGTGTTCATCCAGCTCTACACCTTGTTATCTCAAATACTTTTATAGGTTCCTTACCAGTTTATTATAGGAAATGCCCCAGTCAACTTGAGCACAGCAAGCTCCCATGAACAGTATTGAGATAATAATAAAGTTCTGCATGAATTGATAACAAAGTGTGGAGCTGGAGGAACATAGCTGGCCAGATTTCGAGTCGGGACCAGAAATTTCTGAAGAAGGGTCATGACCGGAAACGTCAGCTTTCCTGTCCCTCTGATGCTGCCTGGCCTGCTGTGTTCCTCCAGCTCCACACTGTGTTATCTCTGACTCCAGCATCTGCAGTTCTTGTTATTTCTCTGCATGAATTAAAATGTTTTAGGGATGGTGTTTGAGGAGTAAATGTTACCCAGGGCATCAAAGTAAAGTTTGGTATGTGGGATTAATGATGTAACCATGCAAAAGTAGTTGAAGCCCAGTTGGCTTTATCATTGGAAAATGTGGGGCATATGAGTTGCAGGGTATTCCGATGGACGTGGACACTCTCACAGTCTGATTGAGCTTGGGGAACACCACTTGAGTGAAGGCAATTGCATAGCCTCACTCAGGACATATCCTGAACAGACGGACTATATGTCAGCCCAAAGCAAAACCCCAAAACAAATCCAAGCCTCGGCCAAACAGATAAGATTTTCTCCAGGATCCGGGCTGGCAAGCGATTATAGTTGCTTCAGAGATAGTAGGAACTGCAGATGCTGGAGAATCCGAGATAACAAGGTGCAGAGCTGTATGAACACAGCAGGCCAAGCAGCATCATAGGAGCAGGAAGGCTGACGTTTCGGGCCTAGATCCTTCATCAGAAATGGGGGAGGGGAAGGGGGTTCTGAAATAAATAGGGAGAGAGGGGGAGGTGGATAGATGATGGATAGAGGAGCCTCTCCACCTATCTTCTCTTCTATCTCTGATTCAATTTTAACCCCGCTGCGAAGCCTCTTCTAAGGATGCCTAGCCTGAAGAAGTTACCCTCCTCCCTCTGGACAAACCTCAGGGGATCTCTCTCCCACTGCAACTCCCTGGACTGACCTATCCCCTCCCTAACTCCCCACCTACACTCACCTTTACTGGCTCCATCCCGGCCTCGTCTGTTTTCTCTCCACCTATCTTCTTTATCCATCTTCTATCCGCCTCCCCCTCTCTCCCTATTTATTTCAGAACCCCCTTCCCCTCCCCCATTTCTGAAGAAGGATCTAGGCCCGAAACGTCAGGCTTCCTGCTCCTATGATGCTGCTTGGCCTGCTGTGTTCATCCAGCTCTGCACCTTGTTGTCCCCCATTATAGTTGCTGCTGGTATACGGACTCGAGACAGCAAAAGACTCTCACTAGACCGAAACTGAGTAAAAGAACTCATAGGTCAGTATCCAGGCTGGTATCCAGGGCAGTACACACCCTGGAAAGTCCACTTACATCTGGTTTGGAACAGATAAATTGCTTAGCAACATCCAAATCAGAACCAAAATAAACGTCTGGTTCAATAGTCACCCAGTTCTCATGAAACTGGCACAGAACCACTCTTCGACAAAAGTTCGTTCTAGACTCTGACCCTTAAGTTTGTGCAAGACCTTGGCCAGACTGACAACCTATACTGGGGAACCTTTACAGATTATGGGTACAACTTCAGTTTTGGTCTTTTATGAGAAGCAGCTGGTTCAGTTACCACCGACTGTAGTAAAAGGCTCGGGCCCAAGCCTGATGGGGCAAAATTGATTGAGAAAGATTCACCTATATTGCCTCAGAATTTTTTGATTATAAAATGGCTACTTGAGTGAAGTTCTAGTTAAATAACTGGAAGATTTTCAGGAAGGTCCAAACACTATCAAAGGAGCCAAGGCCACCCCATATGTTGACCAGGAAACAATTCAACAATTCTGCAAAGCCTCCTTAGTGCCATTTGCCTTACGAGCAAATGTAGAAGCAGAAATCAGGAGGCTGGAAAACGAAGGAAAGTTCAAACCAGTCCAGTTTGCGAAATGGGCAGCATCAATCGTATCAATTGTGAAGCCCAATGGGTCAGTTCCCCTTTACAGGGATTTTAAACAAATGGTAAACTGCTTTCTGCAGCTGGTTAAATACCCAATTGCTCACAAAGAGGACTTATATGCAAAGCTAAAAAGTTCTCCCTCTCCATCACGCATTGAAGATACCTCAGAATCTGAGATGGCTGTTATCACTGCCTTGATGCCATTGCTGCCTGATGAGGAGAATGGATTTTTTTCCGAAATGCTCCATGCCCCAGCGATGAGCTAATGTGCATTTCTTGCCTCCAGTATCAGAGGCAGAGTTGGAGGAACCTGGCCCAGTGCTAAAACACCCCAGGAGGAGCTCCAAAAAAGAACTGGCCTATGTTCTCAGACTCAGATGGGGAGGGGTGCAGTGATTGTCATGAGGTCAGCCAGGTGCACCTCATATAATATGAGTTCCTTGAAAGGGGCTGTTAACCTAGGCTAATCAGGGAGTGCTGGCTGACAGACATAAACAGGAGTGTCAGAGTTTCTGTTCACTCTCAGAGGTGCCTCTGAGGAAGTTGGACACATGTAAATAAAGGGTGACTTGGTGACAGGACACTGACCAATGCGGAATTATTTAATTAGGGACCTATGTCTGCCTCCTGTCTCCATTCTGATTCCAATCCTGACAATTAAGGTCCCCAGCCTCCCTCCTGTGGAAATAGCCTTGATAATCTCACCTTCACTTAATGGAAGTGCACCCAAGACTGACCATGCCCCACCCTATTCAGAAACTTTGCTGAGCAGTCCTGAATGATGAGTGTCAAGACCCCTGACTGACATTTGTACAGCTCCCTGACTGTGTTCCCGTTACTCCCTGGATTAATAGCACTGGACCCACCGTGACCCAATTCCTTGGCTGTAGAGGACCTTGGGCACTCTGAGTGATTGACTGACAGTGCCCAAGCCCCTGTCTGATATTGGAGCTGCCCTTACCGTGCTGTGACTTCCCATTTGATAGTGCCTCCATGATTTGACTGACATCTTCACCCTGTAGACTTTGCTGTGTGAGCTGATGGTACACAGTGTGGGCCCAAGATTTATGTGGCACACTGCCATACAGCAATATTACACCCACCTGACTGATCACTGCTGACCAGCAATGGGATGTTGCCTGATTGTGTGTCTGTGCTAAACAGCATGACAACACAGAAATACTTAACAAAAACAGTTAAAGTTCAGCTGAGGGGGCAAACACTAAGATGCAAGGCAAGATAGGGATGCTGTGAGTATTCAGGCAGTTATAAGGAGAGTGAACACTCTAACAACAAGTAGGCAGGCAAAAGATGCAGCCTCGGCCAGTCTGTGAGCTGGGTGCCTCGCAGTGTGCGCCAAGTGTTCTTGTAGCAGCATTCTAATGAAAAGGTGCTCGTGTGTCCTTAAGTGCAGCATGAAGGGGCAGAGGATTACGGCAAGTGGATCTTAGATGTGCCATGATGATGTGGTGAGGCTGGTGTGTTGGGTGCTATTGTCTGCAGACATGGGGTGTGTGCAGGTACTGCCCGTACAGTGTGCTCTAAGATATTGGTGCCACATGACCAAGATGGAAACCAAGAGGATCAAGCAGCCAGCTGGAGTGGCCAGTACCCACTTCGGGTTTCATGTCAGGAATTCTTGGTGTCTTAGTTTCTATCCAAGAGTTGGTGGAATGGGAAAGTCTGTATGAATGAGATGAAATTAAGTAATAATGAGGGTGATAATGAGTGTTAATCACTGTTAATTGGCCTTTTGCTGCTCACTGGTGAGAATCTTGTCTCAATATCCAAATTTAGCTGGAAAATGTGACTTGTTGCTCCTGAAATCGAGAAAGGCCCCACTTGACTTTTCACATGATTCTTGCAAATTTCTTGCCATGGCCCATATTGTTCAGGTCCTGGGACGGTTCCACCCCTTATGTTGCATTATTAACCCTACAAACTTACTTTCTGTAAGAGCAACATTCAATTTGTTCAATCATTCCTATTCAATAATCTGATAGAAAATAATCAAAAGATGTGGTTTGGGCTTAGTGAGCCAAACTTTGAAGTGAAAATAGAAAGAAATAGTTTGAGGGTTCAGTCTGTAGTCATTCTCTCTCCTACTCATACCATTCATAAGTCTTCAGAAATAACACAGCATTCAACAAAGACTGTTATTTTAAGAGGCACATGATGATCACCTCTTCTACCATCTTAAACGTCAAAACAATCAAAGGATTATTAAACATTCCTTGTAACACACCCATATTATATTCAATGCTTGCGTCAGAATGACATGTGTAATGTCGATCAGTCAAGAATGGCCACATTCCATCTGCCACCACTTTGGAAAAAACTCTCTGTTGAATCATCATCAGTTGAAAGCCAAATGCTTTCCATGGTAACTTGAACGCAAAATACCTTGTGAAATACAAATTCTTTCTTTCAGTCACTCAGATCTATTCCATGTGCAATGTTCAGAAATGTAAACTGTGGAGCAAATACTTGACAACAAACAGATGGCAGCAAATATTTGGAACCTCTCCAAAGTCACAAGTGATGACTGGGCAATGATATATGATGCTTTCATATTAAAATCCTTATTGGCTTGATTCTTACTGAATTCAGATTTTAGACACAAGAGGCATCATCCAGAACAATCTCTATTTGTCCTTGAAAGATTGCTGTCTGTGGTCTTTATGTCAAAGTGATTCTCAGGTGTCGGAGAGTATATATTTGTCACTCCAGCTCTTCAGATGAGGTGATCTGGGCAGCAAAGAATTTCCTGCAGCAAGCAACGGTTTCTCAGCAGTTGTATTTTGAAGACATTATTTCTGGTAAGAACTGCAGTTACATCAACACAACAAGGCAGATTAAAAATATCTTTAAGCTCTCTTGGATTCTAACTGTAATATAATCGATAAATTAGAGATCTGCGGAGACATGTAGTATAAGGGATGAATCTGACTATGTAATATGCTAATACAGGAGACAATGCAGTGTCACATGCTCCTGCCACTTCTTGGGAGCAAGATGGAGATGTGTATTCTCTGCATAGAGTGACTGTAAGACCCTAAGTAATAGAAACAGGAGTAGGGTGTGTGACCTCTCAAGCCTGCTCCATCAATCAAAAGGATCATGGCTGATCCACCGTCCCTCAAATCCACCTTCCCTCACTTGCCCTATAACCCTTGATTCCCTGACTGATCAAGAATCTATCTATCTTCACACACTTTGTCCTTTTGCTAGTTTTCAGCGTTTTGTGTGCAAATATTCCCAACTCACTTTGTATTGCAGCTTTCTGCTGTTCTTCTCCATTTAAATCATATTTTTTGTTCTTTCTTCACGAACCTGACTGTTTCTGGAAACTGTTGTTGGTGGATAACAAGAAAGTTTTAAGAAATTGTTATCGGAGCAGAGAGCATCAGAAGCTTCAAGTTAGTGTTAAAAGTATTTGACATTGTAAGGATGAATTAACTTAATTAACTTCAAGGAGCAAGACATGGCAGGAGAGCTCCAAATCGTAGTCTGCTCCTCTTGCTCGATGTGGGATGTCAGGCACATTTCCAGTGCCCAGGACCTGCATGTGTGCAAGACATGTGTCCAGCTGCAGCTCCTAGAAGCCTGAGTTTCAGAATAGGAGTGGTGCCTGGGAGCACAAAGGAGCATTCACGAGGTGGAGACTGTTGTGGATAGCACATATAGAGAGGTGGTCACACTGCAGACTCAGGCTCCACAGGCAGGAAGGGAATGGATGACCATCAGGCAGAGCAAGAGAGATAGGAAGGCAGTGCAGGAATCTCCTGTGGCTATTCCCCTGCAAAACACACATATCGTTTTGGATACTGTTGAGGTGAGTGACCTCTCAGGGGATAACATCAGCAGCCAAATTCATGGCACCATGGTTGTCTCTGCTGCAGAGGGAGGGAGAAATAGGCATTGAACTGTTATAGTTATAGGGGATTCAATTGTAATGGGAATAGATAATTGTTTCTGTGGCTGCAAACGAGTGTGCAGGATGCTGTTAGAGATAACACAGTTTGGAGCTGGAGGAACACAGCAGACCAAGCAGCATCAGAGGAACAGGAAAGTTGATGTTTCTAGTTGGGACCCTTCTTCAGAAATGTCCCGACCCGAAATGTCAGCTTTCCTGCACCTCCGATGCTGCCTGGCCTGCTGTGTTCCTCCAGCTCCAAACTGTGTTATCTCTGACTCCAGCATCTGCAGTTCTTATGATCTCTGACTGCAGAATGGTGAGTTGCCTTCCCAGCACTAGGGTCCTGGATGTCTTGGAGCAGTTGCAGGACATTCTGGATGGGGAGGGCGAACAGCCAATGGTCATGGTACCTGTCGGTACTAATGACATAGGTTAAAAAAAAAGGGATGAGGTCCTAAAAAGCAGAATATAGAGAACTAGGAAGAAAGTTGAAATGTAGGACGTCAAAGATAGTTATCTCAGTATTACTACCAGTGCCACGAGTTAGTCAGAGTAGAAACAGTAGGATATATAGGATGAGCAAGTGGCTGAAAAGATGGTGTGATGGGGAGGGTTTCAGATTCATGGGGCACTGGGACTGGTTCTGGGGGACGTAGGACCTGTACAAACTGAACATGTTACACCAGAGCAGGACCAGGACTGATGTCCTTGGGTGGATTAGAAGGGCTAAAAGGGATCATGAGAAGTCATTAGCAAGCAGGATTAAGGAGAATCCCAAGGATTTTTATACATATCTAAAAAGCATGAGGGTAGCCAAAGAAAGGGTCGACTCACTCAAGGATAGAGGAGGGAATCTATGTGTGGAGCCATAAGAGGGAGGTGAGGTCCTAAACAAATACTTTGTGTCAGCATTCACCAAAGAGAAGGAATTGATAGAGGATGATCTCAGAGAAGGGATTGTCAAGTTTCTAAGCTAAGTTGCTATTAAAAAGGAAGAGGTGTTGTGCGTTTTAAAACCTATTAAGGTAGATAAGACCCCAGGTCCAGATGGGATCTGTCTCAGAATATTGAGGAAGGCAAGAGAACAAATTGCTGGAGTGTTAACAGACATCTTTGGCCACAGAGGATGGGAGAAAAGTCAATATTGTCCCATTGTTTAAGAAAGGTAGCAGGGATAATCCAGGAAATTACAGGCCCATTAGTCTAACATCGGTGGTAGGGAAATTATTGGAAAAAAATTCTCAAGGGCAAGATCTGTATGCATTTAGAAGCAAATAGTCTTATTAGTGATAGACTGCATGGTTTCGTATGGGGGAAGTCATGCCTTACTAACTTGATTACATGTTTTAAGGAGGTGACAAAGATGATTGAGGGAAAAGTGGTTGATGTTGTCTGGATGGACTTCAGTAAAGCATTTGACAAGGTCCCTCATGGCAGACAGGTACAAAAGGTGAAGTTACATGGTATAAGAGTGAACTGACCAGATGGATACAGACCTGGCTTAGTCATCGGAGATGGAGGGTAGCAGTGGAAGGATGTTTTCATAATGGGGAATTGTGACTAGTGGTATACCACAGGGATCACAGCTGGAACCTCTGCTGTTCATGATCTACATAAATGATTTGGAGGAAAACGTAGCTGGTCTAATTAGTAAGTTTATGAACCATTCAAAGATTGGTGGAGTTGTGAGTCATGAGGTGGATGTTACAGGATACAACAGAAGATAGATCAGTTGGAGGCATGGGCAGAAAGAAGGCAGATAGAGTTTAATCTGGACAAATGTGAGGTGATGCATTTTGGAAGGTCAAGTACAGGTGGAAATTATACAGTGAATGGCAGAACCCTTAGGAGTATTGATATGCAGAGGGATCTGGTTATGCAGGTCCACATGTCACTGAAGGTGGTGGTGCAGGTAGATAAGGTAGTAACAGAAGCCTATGACTTGCTTGCCTTCACTGGAAGGGACATTGAGTATAAGGATGGGCAAGTAATGCTACAGTTTTATAGATCTTTAGTTAGGCTACACTTGGAATATTGTGTACAATTCTGATCACCACACTACCAGAAGGAGGTGAATGCTTTGTAGAGGGTGTAGAAAAGGTTTACCAGGATGTTGCCTGGTATGGGGATTTTAGATATGAAGAGAAGGTTGGACAGACTGAGGTTGTTTTCATTGGAACATAAAGAGGTTGAGGGGCGACACGATAGAAGTTTATAAGATTGTGAATAGCATTGATAGAGTGGAAAGTATGAGGCTTTTTCCCAGGGTGGAGGGGTCAATTACTAGGGGGACACAGATATAAGATGTAAGAGGGGAAGTTTAAAAGTGATGTGCGAGGCAAGTTTTTCACACAAAGGGTGGTGAGTGCCTGGAACGCACTGCCAGAAGACTTGGTGGAAGCAGACACAATAGCAGCATTCAAGAAGCACCTGGATGAATAGGAAGGGAATAAAGGGATATGGATCCTGTAAGTGGGGACAGTTTTAGTATGGAAGGGCAAAATGCATCGGCACAGGCTTGGAAGGCCAAAGGGCCTGTTCCTGTGCTGTATTGTTCTTTCTTCTTTGTTCCCAAATGAACAACTTTGCATTTTCCCACGTTATACATTTGTTAACTTTATTCTAAGTTACTTAGCCTATCAGTATCTCTCCATAAGCTGTCTTTATCTATTTCAAGAGATAACAAGGTGTAGAGCTGGATGAACACAGCAGGCCAAGCAGCATCAGAGGAGCAGAAAGGCTGACGTTTCAGGCCTAGACCCTTCTTCAGAAAAGGGGGAGGGGAAGGGGGTTCTGAAATAAATAGGGAGAGAGGGGGAGGCGGATAGAAGATGGATAGAGGAGAAGATAGGTGGAGAGGAGACAG